>NC_092061.1:13918000-14257000 GCF_039877785.1 Chaetodon trifascialis | reverse complement strand
CTCTCTCCCTCTGATCCCATCTCTGTTCCTCAGTCTGCTCTCAATCTGCAGATTGAGCCTCTCTGGACTGCACTGCAGGAAACACACAGGCCCCTCGCTTCCTCCACTCTTCAGACTAACCTCAGGTGAGTAACAGGTGAGGTGACTCTCCCTCCTCACCTCTCTGCTCTTGCAGGTCTTCTCTGTCTGTGTTTTCCCACCTCCTTATGCTCACATGCTTCCCCTGGAGGAGTAAAGTAGCTGTCACAGCAGTAGTTCAGGCTGACTTTCTATCATTATTCACTCGTGTTCAAACTCAAAGCATCAACTTTACTCTGAAAAAAGTGGGATATTCTGAAAGAAGGCATTCAGTTGTCACAGAGTTTGCATAAAGAGATAATTAGGGTTGAACTAAATTTCATTGTTTTTAATCATGTATGGTAGAACTGAAACTTTGTTTCTTGGTATCTACACACATACAAAGAGACCAGAAGCTGTCTCAGCCTTTTGTTTTCTGTCAGCTCCATGGGTGAACATTTACAACACACTGTATAGCCTACACAACAGCCTCCTGCATTAGGGCCTCTTAATCTGCCTGATATTAACAGGGCATAGCCACCTGTCAACACCTGTTTCCCTTCATTTGTCCCTCTGTCAAAGCTCCAGTCATGTCTCTTACGCCTAAAACTGACTGTTCTATTCAAAATACCTCATTTCCTCATTTCAGGAAAGATCAGAAGGTGCAGGTACTTCTCTTCATTACGTTCCCTCTTCATTTAATTTTCTCTTTTTGCTCTTTTAAGTGTCCTCTTCTTGTGGCCTTAATGTGACCCTGAACACATCCTACACTGCCCCTCACCCTTCACACTTCAGTCACCCTCACCCCTCCTCTTGCTCCTTCTCCTTTGTGAGTTTTTCTGCTTTTTTTCAGTGGGAATCTCTGACATCCCGTTTCCCCTTCGCGACTCTTCCCATCTATTTATCCTGGGTGTATTTTTTCCACAGCTCTTCTTAAACTCAGTGTATTGTTTTTTTCTCTCTTTATTCGACGCCTCCTCACTGCCTGTCCACTCTCTGTCTCTATTTTCTTCCTGTTTGTCTCCTGGTGTAATCTCAGATGACCGTCCCAGGATGTCAGAAAGGATCATGGGTTGTTTAGGACTGATGCCACCTCTAAAATGGCACAACAGCTTAATCTCACTGACTGCTACTATCAATACCATGACTGTGTGTGTGTGTGTGTGTGTGTGTGTGTGTGTGTGTGTGTGTGTGTGTGTGTGTGTGTGTGTGTGTGTGTGTGTGTGTGTGTGTGTGTGAGAAAGGTGACTTTGTGATGCAGATTTTGTATTTGTATTATGGGTACTGTACAAAAATACAGCCACATCTCATAGGATTGCTCTATTATTGATTTATTGATTTGAATATTGATTTATATTGCAGTTTATAATGTATTTTTCCAGTTTAAATCTAAAATAACAGATGATGTCACTGTCAGTTTTGATATTTGACTTGATCAGACTGACTTGTGTTAGAAGGGGTGATAACATATAATATTAACGTGACGGTATCCCTCTCAGTATCCATTCACAAATCATTTGATCACCTGATCTGCTGGCTCACCCAGAGTGACCAATGAGACGGCTTCTGTCTGCTTCCAGAATAATCTGACGACGTAGACCGCAGGAGTATCTCTTCTTAAGCATTTGATAGCTTAATGCAATTAGTAGTTTTGTCTTAGTATGTTCTCGGCTTGTTAATACATCTGAATTTAAGATAACTGTTGAACAACATGGAAAATACAGCCGTGATGTAGATTCCTCCTGAGTTCTGTGGCCTGAGAGCAACAAAAAGTAAAACATATTTCAAGTGCCGCAGCATTGTCAGTAGTCTTTTTCAATGCAAAAGGCATATTTTAAAGGCTTGGATTACTATAATCCCTCTGTTTACTGTACATACTGATACACTTACATAAGACTATAATCTTGCCACTGTGAGATTCCTAGAAATACACAATCATGTTATAATGTTGTACAACAAACACTCTGCTTGGATGCATATAGATTGTTGTCTTTCTGCTCTCCTTGGTGCCTGTGTCTAGTCTGACTCTAATAATCTGATTCCCAATTATCTGAATGCCATCTGTGACATTCAGGCAAGACGCTGCTGTAAAGTTCAGGTTTTAAACAGTAGCTCAGTAGTATGCTACAAAGGAGGAATAAACACACACTCATAACCTGACATTTATAATGAGACTGGAGCCAGCTATTACCCTAATCAATGTGAATATTTACACTTTGTTGGATGAAAAATCACATTTGTCCTCTGACCTTTCACCAGGTAATAACCCAGACCACTTAACAATGGCGAACTCTTTCACCCGCGTGATGTCTGGCCGTAACACGGCAGTGATGTTTGCCAGCTTCGGCGCTGGCACACTGGCATCTGGATACCTCCTTAGTGACAGCACTGCTGCAGCTGAAAGGAGGAGGCTCTATCCACCCAGGTACGTGTGTAAGTGTGTCTATGTGTATTTGTGAGGTGTTTCAATGACACCCTGTGCAACACTTTCATGATAATGCATGATCATGTCTGAGTTTACAGAGACACAGTGCCTGGTATACATACAAGAAACTCCCTGATTTAAAGTGAATGGAGATGAACTGAGATAAATTTGTGTGTTTTTCTTACTGCTGAATTTCAACAAGACTGTTTCTGTCACCAGAGAGATGCTTGCATCTGTCACTGCATCATTTCTTGGCAAAGTCTCCCTCATGAATTATAACTCATGTTAGCCCATCTTTCAGATGTGGTTAATCATCTCCTATCAAATGGGCAAACATGAGATGATTAACTGCCAATGTATTTGTATATGTATTGAATAAACTGGCTAAAACTAAATATTATATAGCGAAGGATTACAGACTAGAGTCTGTCATAAAACTTGTTCATCCAAACACTAAGTTAGTTGTTGATAATGTTCTACAGTGCTGATTTCCCTGACCTGAGGAAGCACAACAACTGCATGGCAACAGCCCTGACTCCAACTATTTATGGACGCCTGAGGGACAAGACAACCTCCAACAACTGGACTGTGGACCAATGCATCCAGACTGGGGTGGACAACCCTGGACACCCTTTCATCAAGACTGTAGGAATGGTTGCTGGAGATGAGGAGAGCTACGAGGTTTGAATCATTGTTGTTGCATTGACTTCTTGTGTCTTCAGTCCTAAAATTAGGAAAAGTGAGTGTTTGTTTTGTCCCACCAGGTGTTTGCTGAGCTCTTTGAACCTGTGATCAAGGATAGGCACAATGGCTATGACCCTCGGACAATGAAGCACCCAACTGACCTGGATGCTTCCAAGGTTGCACTCTTCAGGCCTTTGTCCTCTGCATCACATGATGTTGTCCGTTCATCACTTCTTGTATCCACACATATAGTGACCTAATACTTTCCCCGTCTCAGATCACCTCTGGAACATTTGATGAGCGCTATGTGTTGTCAAGTCGTGTACGTACCGGTCGCAGCATCCGTGGACTGAGTCTGCCCCCTGCATGCACTCGCTCTGAGCGCCGTGAAGTGGAGCGTGTGGTTGTGACGGCTCTGTCTGGCCTGAAGGGAGACCTGGTTGGTCGCTACTACAGCCTGGGAGAAATGTCTGAGAGAGAGCAACAGCACCTTATTGATGTTAGTGCACAATCACACACATGGTTAGTTTCTGTACTTTTGATGTTGTTGATCTTGTTTGATGACCTTTGCCATGTTCTGTCCCTTTACCGGGCAACCAGGAGCACTTCCTGTTTGATAAACCTGTGTCACCTCTGCTCACGGCAGCTGGGATGGCCAGAGATTGGCCTGATGCTCGTGGGATCTGGTAAGACTAGGAAGTCAGTATAGAAGAAGTGCTGATGTTTTTGTAGCTTAGAGAATCTGGAACATCTGTAGTCACTGCATAGTTTGCCTAGAGTGCCTAGAAACATAGATTTGGAGAGAAGAGAATAATCCCTTCTTTGGATAAATGAGATATGCCTCAGAGGTTTGCTGGTTTATGGGCTCATTCATCGGATTGTGCTGGAGACAACTGGATTATTATTTTGTGACCGTCTTCGTTCCATAACCAGTATGGGTATGTATGCCCTTGCTGCTCCAGACCCCCAAAAAACATTATACATTATGCACTGATCAAAGTGCACTCTCATCTACAAATTCAATATGCCTCTATTCTTACTGTACGCCATAAGTCCAACCTCAGGATCTTTTCCTTTTTGTTAAAGTACTGCTGCTTCAAACCCTGCGTTCTCGCCTGTGCCTTCATGACACTGGAGACATTTACACTGCTGACCGTGATTGAAAATATGTTTTCTTCTTAAGTGATCCAATTGTACCAACAGACATATTACCATGGACATCAAAACCCATCTTTGACTTGGAGTTTAATTCTGGTCTCCTGATTGTCTCAGGCACAACAATGACAAGAACTTCTTAATCTGGATCAATGAGGAGGACCACACAAGGATCATATCCATGGAGAAAGGAGGAAACATGAAGAGAGTGTTTGAAAGGTTCTGCAGAGGTCTTAAGCAGGTATGCACGTCTGTTTTTAAAACAACCTCAGTCATTCCTTCCCAGTTGAAATTGTTTATCCATGCAGTTTTTCTTACGTACTGTAAAGGACTAAAATTACTGCCAACAAACTGTACTCGCTGACAAAGACCACACTAATAAGATATGGATTTAGAATAGTTTAATGTACATTATGGATGGAGGAGATCTGAGTGGATGATGGAGGGATGAATAAAGATCCAGACGGAGGGAAGTGGCATGATGGGATTAGGATAGAGGGAAGGGGATAGGGGATGAAGGGTGAGGAATGAAGGGATGATGGCCAGGGGGTGAGGGGATGAAAGGTGAGGGATGAAGGGATGATGGTAGAGGGATGAAGGGGTAAGGGGAAGATGGGTGAGGGATGAAGGGAGAAATCAGGGTTGTGAACGGATGGAGGAGTGCAATGATGGACCAGTATCAGCTGGAGGCAGGAGTGCAGGAGGGAAACGGGAGTGTTGAAGCACTAGGAGGGGGAGCCATCCTGTCATGTGCTGTGGGGTTTTTTGGTTAGTTAGTTAAGAAGCAGGGTCTTATTATCCTGCAATTATCCTTGATCTGTGTGTTCAAAAAAGAAAAAAAAAACATAAAGTTTTCTTCTTTGAGGTGGAGCATCTAATCCAGGAGAGGGGCTGGGAGTTCATGTGGAATGAGCGTCTGGGCTACATCCTCACTTGCCCCTCTAACCTCGGCACTGGGCTCAGGGCTGGTGTGCACATTCGCCTACCCAACCTTAGCAGGGTAATGTCGGAAACACACTGTGAACACATATTGTCCCCATTTTGTAGTTTTCATGACTGACAATTTATGTGCTGTTTATGATCAAGGACCCTCGCTTCAAAAAGATCTTGGAAAACCTGAGGCTACAGAAGAGAGGCACAGGAGGTGTTGACACTGCTGCTACTGGAGACACCTTTGATATCTCTAATCTTGACCGCCTGGGCAAGTCAGAGGTAAACACCAGAAGAGGAAGGTAGTAACTGAAGTAAAAGTATAAAAGAGCAGCAGGCAAAGAGAGACAGAGTCAGACAGAGGAGTGCAGACATCCCAACAGGTGTGGGCTGTGAATAACTGTATCCCCTGCTGTTCTTTAATCTGTAATCCAGGCAGGGATGTGGCAGTTGAGGTTAAAAGACTTCTGTTTCCTGAGCTGAGCCTTTCATGCTGCACTTTCACACAGACTGCCATGAAGGCCTCCCACAGGCGCTACCAATCAAAGGTTGTTAAAGGTCACAGATGGTCAGGGTAATGTTCGTGGTTAGAGTCTACTCATCACACCCATGCAGAGAAAGTTCTAGTTGAGATTACATGAAGAGATTTTCAGGGAATTTAAACTTCTAAACAGACAAAGGTCACTGGTTCTCAACTACATGACATGTAATGAAAACAGTGCTAGTGTAGGAGTAGTTGGGTATAATGACATTTTACTGATATTTCAGGTTAAGTACAAGCATGCATACTTGTGTAAAACTTTAAGTTCAAACAAAAATTTCCAATGTATAAGACAAAACAGTTGCTTTAACACTTCTGATGTCCAAAAAGACAAAAAGTACCTGCACACTGCTATCTATTTCTCATTTCAAGTAATTATCAGAACCATAGTAGATTCTTTGCATCGGTATGAATTGAAACATAACCTAAAGCCAACTGTGTAGTTATATTGTGATGATGTCATTTTTGACACAAATTACCATGTATCCACAGGTGGAGCTGGTGCAATTAGTGATCGACGGCGTAAACTACCTAATTGACTGTGAGAAGAGGCTGGAGAGGGGGCAGGATATCAAAATCCCCTCCCCCATCCCTCCGTTCAGGAAGTGAACTGAACCTCTGCAGGGAATCCTGGCATAGAGCAGGCGCTCCAACCGCTGGTTGCTAAACTGTTGGTCTTACAAGGCATGTATAGCTCTGTACTGACTTATATGCACAACAAATTCGTGACATGTTCATGAATTCTAAGTACAATAAAGTCTCTTGATCTTGACCATTTTGGTGCTTGTTGTCCTCTGTGGTGAAAAGGAAAAAGTACCTGAAACATAAAAGAGAGCTAATACTGTTAACAGTGGTGGACAGCAACTAAGTACATTTACTCAAGCATAGTAGTTAGGTGAGAGTAGAGTATTAGAGTAGAAAGAGCTATCATAAAACCACAATACCAGTAAACAAATGCAAAACAGGGTATCAAAACAAATCCAGGTCAAACAAAAAGACAGCAAACCTTGAGTGCACAAAGTACAAGACACACTCACACTTTACCCTCCCACTGCTGAATACTTTAACATTTGCGTATTGATACTTTTACTTACTAAGTAAAGTTTACTAAGTTATATTTATTTACTACAAAAGCACACAGAAATGTGACCAACAGATAATTAGATTAGAAATTGCTATCATAAAGCCAGCGTGGCAGCAAACAAAGCAGGGCAATAGAGCAGATGTAGGTCACAGAAAAAAGAAAGCACCCAAAGTAAAGGACACACTCACACTCAGACCTGACCTAACACTGCTTTGAGAGTTCCTTGTCTCGCTCAGACATGTTGTTATCAGACCATGGCCGACTGCCAGACTTAATAAGATGGAGCTATATTGGACAATAATGCCACGACCTTTGCAACTCTATAATTAAGTGCTGAACCCTGCCTGTCCTACACTATGACTTACAAAGAAGAGAATAACCACTATGACTGCAGCAAGCTCATATTTTTCTTAAGATCACAAAAAAACAAAACAAAACAAAAAACACCGGGAAATAAAAAGTACCAAAAGGATGGATTACTCCTCAGCAGCTGGTGGTTAACCTGGCATTCAGACTTCACCTGCATCCATAGGCCTTTAATCCAGAGGTAACAGGCCAAGCTCATTACTGACAGACACCAGACAGGCCAAACAGAGGTGGCTGCTTAATACAGTAACATATCCACTTTCGTCTTATTTTACATGCTTAGGTGATAAGAAGTGGGGATTATACCTCATAAACAAAGGGACCCTGCCATGAGAAATTAGTGCTCTAATTATTTGGGAGAATGGTTCTTTTAAATCCTGCTGATCAGAGAGTCTTTCTGTGTTGCTCTTCCTTTTCTGGCAGCAGATTAATGACGTAGATCTATTAATGCTATTAGAGATGTACATTAAAGAGCTCAGAAACTGTGTGTGTATGAGTGTGTGTTAGCAACGACTTCACGCTGCAGCTATTGCATTCTGATGGAGGCTAGGATTCATTTAATAGATGCTAAAATTGGATTTTCTGAGCAGGGATAGTGAATAGCCTGATCATAGTTTACATAAAACCAATAGTACTGTTTAACTGAGAAGCACTTTCTTTGTTACGGCTATAAACACTGATTAGTTACACATTGACATCTTCAGGTGTGGTGGCTTCAGTGTCACCTTTACCGCATACAGCTGAAGGGTTTCGGGTAAATATCTTGCACAAATACAAGACAAACATGCAGTTTCAATTCAAGATAAGCAAACTCTTATTAACAATGGAAATCCTTTGAAAAAAGGGATTAATGATAAATGTGTGAGACTGTAAAGAGCCTTCAACATGTACAGTAAATAATCAAAATTAAAAATTACATATGGCTGGTGGACACTCCCCAAATGTGAACTGCCCTTGTGGGTACTATGTGTGGTGAGGCTATAAAACACGCAGGGAAGTAGATAATGTTCATTTGACATCAGAGGTCTGACAAGTTTTTAGTTCTCTACACTTTCCCATTTCAAAGGGTCAAAATGAGGCTGTGTGTATCTTTGGTGTTCATCTGCATGTTGCTGCCAGCAGGTAAGAGTGATAAAGATGAGTAATCAACAGAGAAATGAACACAAAAACTTTATTTTTGTTGGCCTTTGTGAACATTTTGCTTTCCCCTTTGTGTGCAGTGTGTAGCTTAAAGTGTTTCACGTGCTGGGGGGCAAACCCTGGCAACTGCAGAGAGATATGGCCCTGTCCAAGCCATTTCGACCGCTGTTCCTCCACCATTGGTAAGCTAAATTTACTACACATGTGGCTTTAATGTCATACACTCTAAATAGATTTTCCTATTTTCTGACTTGATCTTTACTGTTGCTTCAGTAAAAGTTAGTAGTCTGTTCTATAGAAGTTCTGTGACTCCTATCACATATTTCAACTTATTTAAGGGAACGTTTACTGTCTTTCTCTGTTGCAGTCTCTGAAAATCTCATCACCAAAGATTGCATGAGAAGTGATATGTGCAATAGCGAATATTCAAATGGAGTCACATGCTGTGCTGAAGACCTGTGTAATGGAGCAAAACAGACTGGAGTCTTTGTCCCTATCCTTCTAGCACCTTTAGCCATCATTAAACTCTTCATTTGAAGCTGAACATCCTCATTTTTACATTCTCATGCGGTGCTTTGAACTTTGAGGCAGTGGTGATCTTTGAGATATATTTGGAGCCCTTGAAGGAAGCTTTTGCAATCTAAAAGTTTGATGGACCATAGAAAAGATTTCACTCCTTGCACTGTATCTCTGTAATTATTCCAATGTTTACATGTACAATATATTTTTCTTTTTGACTTCTGACTTTCTTCCATATTTAACTGTATATGTTTAAATATTTGTGTATATGTTTAAATATTTGTGTACTATATATGGCATGTACCAAATTAAAATGGTGTTAGAAAATAAATGTCAGTGTCTTTGAAAATAGTGATGACAATTTGCCAACTTTTGCTCATATTTAAACATCTTTGCAACCTTTTCCCTTCAGGCTGTATGTGGTCCTAGAGGTCTTTTTGCGCCTTTTTAATAAAATCTTAACTCCTACAAAAAAAAATGCATCAATGTAGTTCATGAAACCAGACAGTAGAGGACAGTATAGGAAAAATCACAAGGTGGTGCACCAACTCCTTCCAATAACCAACCCACCCAAGTCCCACAAGCTGATTTAACAACAACTTTTTTTTTTTTGTCAATTTCTTGCATCCTTTAGTGATATGATTATGTAAGCAGTGTTTTTGTGTAAGTGATCTATTTTGTGCTGGGGTTTGGTACTTCAAACTTCAGCAGTACAATGATTTAGGAAAATATGCATGTAAAGTAATCATAATCTAGTAAGCTAAAATTCTACATTAAGAGCTGCAGACCAATTAGTTACAGCTTCCAGGCCAATAGCAGCCACGGGTCACGGTTTGATTTACTGAGGTAATTACACTGCAATTGTATAATTAATGGACATTTTTGAATGTGAAGTCATAGCCAAGAAATTACCAATTGACCTGATTTGCACCTCTGAAAGAGCAGATCAAGACCACTCCCAGCTGATTATCAGCTCTGAACTCTATTCAAAGTGGTCTATTACACAGTGACTGCATAGTAATAAACGTACCCTTCTTTGCTTAGTCAGTCTTGAAGTCATGTGGTCTACAAAATAAAAGGTAAAAAAGCTGGTGTTTAACTACTGAGCCCTGCCTTCTTGAAACATTTACATTGAACAAATTAGCTACAGCAAATACATTTGGAAGGAAACTTAATGCGACTGAATTACGTTTTGTATTAACATAATGAGAAAATGTACCTAGAAAGTGGCAAAAATGTTGGTACAGAGCGTTTGTTTACTGACAACGTAATACATTTGTTTCATACAATGCGCTGTCCACTCGTCATGATGACACCATTATTCAAGTTTCTATGGTTATGTTTAGGTACTGACTGCACTTGGTTAAGGTTAGGGTAAAATGATTTCCCTAACCTTAACCTTAAAGCTATCATAATCCAGGCAGTGATTACATTTGAATATGAATGCAAATTACTTGCATTTAGACATAATTTCTGGGAGACAGGGGTGAACCATTAGATACAAAGTACCAACTCGTCTATGCCTGTGTGTAAACTGTATTCATCATAGTCCACATCAGTCACAGAGGTCATTCTCTGATGTTTGTGGTTAATATTGATTCATGCCATCAATAAAACACAAATCTACATTAAAAAAAGATTTTAACAATATATTAAACTCCCACACACCTCTAGTTAATCTGTACGGATAATTTAGATCAGTCAGAGAATCTTTCAAATCTAATCACATTAAAATAACTATCCATAAAAAATATTTCCAATGAGTCACTCAAGGCAGTCAATATAAAAAAGAGCTAATGCACATCGGGATCTTCACCCTTGATTACTGTAGATTTAGCTTTATGAGTCATGTTGTCAATTAATGGAGCAGTATCAAATTTAGAAATGTGAGAAATCGTTCATTATTGTTATTGTCTATATATAACAGCTGCAAATCCCCAAACAAATCTGGACAGATGTAGTACAACTACATTTTTAAAGATATGTAAATAACAATAAATCACATAAGCAGTGTGTGAACAATGTAAAGTCTGTAATTTGTTGTGATACATTCACTCTGGGGTCAGATACTGATGTTAATTGGTGAAGCAGATTGATTTAATGCTCTCTAAAGAAGCAGAAGGAGATAAAAAGCCGCATAAACTGGTATCCAAAGTGTTGAGCAATGGAAGCGTATGTTTTCACCAATCATTTAATGAATGTTCATTTATGGATGTCAGTGCTTACTATCTGTACTTACGTTGCTGGCATGTTGAAGAACTGAAACATCAGTGCTAACTCTTGACAGTTTAATCCAGCCAATGCTCACAAGAAAAACATGCATATATGTTGTCTGTGCAAGTAGGTTTTTACAACCCCATATCTAAGTTTATTGTTAGGTGGCGACCTCCAGTGGCTGTAGTACTTATGACGGGATCGAATGAGGAAGTCAGGTGACGTAGCATGGAGAGCTAAACAAAAACAGGCCTGTCACCCAGGAGACCAATACCATCGACCTGCAGAGCCAACGTGCCCCTTCAGTTCTAGTTGCTGCTGTTCATATTTAGATGTGCACATGTACCACCATTTTCCCCCCTTTTTTAAACTTCACGAACAGCACAGTAATATTACAATACACCACCAGTTTCTTGAGGTGTTACCAAAACATGAGCCTCATTGCTGTTATTTTTGCTTCTTTGTTAAAAGGCATTTGACTGACTTAATGCAAGTCAAAGACACACTGCAGACATGAAAAGGAAAAATGGTTTAATGTATTAGAAATGTCAATTAAAAAATGTGTTCATAGATGAACATCAGTGTTTGTTGGACATGCTGAAAGAAGCCTTGCCACTGAAATCTAAGACGTTGTTTGTGCAGATGACTGTAAATGAATTAAATACTACTACATCATTAGGCTATTGTTGGTAATATTCATGAATTGATGCTAGCAAGCTACCTCAAGTTATGGCTGGTTCGCAGGAAAAGATAGGCTGACATTAAGGTAGCTAGCTAACATTATCTTAACAATAAGTTAACCACTGCATGGGGTTATCAAAAAGCAAACATTAACACTCAAATTAACTGCTTTGTCGTTAGGTATAACCAGCACTACAAGACAGGGTCAACCATAACCTTCTCTCTATGTGGCTCTAGGTGTAACATAATCATCCATTGCTGCTTAAACTCGCTGAAGCCTACATCTGAAAATGTGGGTCTGTATCTGCAGCCTCTAGAACTGTGGGAGTCTCTCTATAGGCCAGTAATCGTCTTTTCTCTCATTTTTAACACAAATCATGATCTTTTCCTAAACTTAACCCAGACGTTTGGTGCCCAAACCTACAGTTGTTTTGTTGTGTAAACGTGAGGAAACTGTGGCTGTTTCACATTGTTAACCACATGATGACGAAGGTCCAATTTGACCTAAAGCTGGGAACATGCTGTATGATTTTAGACATGTTGTCCTACTGTATCAATAAGTTGTCGCCAATGTAAAGCCAAAGCTCACGACTTGTATGCTCACACCATACAATCCAATCATCAAGGCCTGCATGACCTGCAGCACGCCCACACTGTATGTGTATAAATAGAAAATAAAATGGCCTATCAGCCTCTGCAGATGGTTCTGGAGGCAGTGGCCGGTGGCCGTTTGGGAGCATGTGATTGGGCCACGGTCAGTCTTCACTGAAATGGGCTACAATCATACAATGTACGCCCAACAAACTGTGACTGTTAACCATGCGATGACGAAGGTGCGGTACATCTATCACTGGTATTCTGCATTCTTAATGTATGGCATTGTCATTGTACAGAGGTGCTGTTGAGGACAACCTTGACCTCCTCCTTCCAGTAAGAACAAACACAATGAAACATGGAGAACAGACTTTTCTCTTTGGGGTGTAGTCACTAAGCAGTCCAGTGTGAATAATATCTTAAATAAACATAATTTCCTGCTTGTGTTACTTCAGTGTTATTAATATAGCAATATGTCTCTTTCTGTAAAGGGTCACATCTCATGTACAAAGACTTGTGACTCCTTTTGGCCGGACAAGTGACAAACTCATTCCCAGTACACCATCACAGGCTGCTATAAATACATCACAGAGTATTCAAGACTGCTGTGCCCAGCACTAGAAACAAATAATCAGACTTTATCCCTTTCGATGGCATCCAAAGTGCGTTTCATTCTCTAATGAAGACTGAAAATTGCAACACATCGAGCGAAAAAAGACATCCGCTGGTTAATTGAATCATCATGGTTGAGCAGGTTTGAGATTAATTCCACGTAAGGAGAAGATCAAAAGCGAGCCGGTTAGAAGGATGTCGAGGGGAATAAGAGCAGTGAGGCTTGTGGGATAATCCCATTAAGAGCTGCACATTCATTCAGACTGAGGATCCACAACTGTACAGTATGTAAAAGATTAGGGATAAACAGTCAGTAATGGAGAGGGGTCACAAACAAACCTGAATTCTCACAGTTTTAGAACTTTGTGGTGCATCATTATGTGCTCTCAGTATTAAGCCTTTTCAGTTATTATTTGAGCAATGATCAGCCACTATGAAAGCTATTTCAGAGTTTGTCTCTGGAACAGATTGGATTACAAGAAATAAGAGAAAAGCATGCGTCATTGCTTAATACTGATTGCCAAGGACATATTTTAATACATTGGATTATCACATTTACATTGTACATGTATACACACGTACCATTGTAGGGTATATCAATGATGTCCTCTCTGACTACATTCCAAGCATTTGATCTAATATTAGGGCTTATTTTTCTGGAGTCTAAAGTGTATGTATGAGCATCTGTGCATGAATATCAGCATTTCTAAGTCAGCACTTAAGCATCTGCAACAGAAACAGAAACTCGTCATTGGCGAGATTACTCGCTCTGTGTCCGAGTAGCATTATGACATATATGATTTTGCCATACCACGTAGTATTTAGCAAAACCATACTGATAAACAGCAGTAAAAGTCTCTAAATTAAACAAGATTAAGAGTTCTCAGTCATGCTTGCAGCTATATGAGGCTGCTTTTAGTCACAGTGGTGCTTTGAGCTAAATGCAAATATTAGCATACTAACATGTTCACCATGACAACGCTAGCATGCTGAGGTTCAGCAGGTATAATGTTCATCATCTCAGTTTTGTGTGTTAGCATGCTAACATGTTTGATGAAAAATTAAGGAATCACCAAAGTTATTACTGTTTATCCTTTCATGCCACTCCATGCAGTAGTTCTAGAGATATTTCACCATGAATGTCTGTAAAAAGATTCAGGGCAATCCACCCAACAGTTGCTGAGATATTTCTGTCTGGACCAAAGTGGTGTCACTAGCCTGGCTATCACTTGAAAATCTCCCTGATCAGCTGCCCTAATCAAAACCATTTGGTGCCTAAGGCAGCTCATGGACATGTGCGTAGTATAGTTTTACTAGAAACAGAAATAGACCGTCTGACTTGTAAACATTAAAAACTCAGAACCACAAAAGCACATCATGTATTGTATTTTGAGCTGGACTAGACTGAAAAACATTCCCATGTTTTTCAGATCTGAAGAACATATTGTGGTTGTGGGTGAAATGGACACATCCTGCAGAAGCATGCTAGTAAAATAAACTCCAAGTGAGCACGTACGTCTATGAGGAAATGGAAGACAGCTCATAAAAACAGAGACTCATAAAAGCAGAACATTAAAAATGTGCTTTATCATGCAAGTCATATTTATTTTCAAATTGTCAAGGCAAGTTAAACAGAAGAGACAGCAGTGATGTAAAACCTCCCAAAGAATACTGAAACTGATATAAACTGAGAACAAGAGAAATTAATGCTCTTGCCAAGAAATAATATACCACAGATTTTCTTGACAAACAACTAAAAAGAAAACAATCAAATCCACCATTATCCACAAATCTGAAATGCATTCAAATAATTCCTCAAATAAATACCCTATAATCAAACCAAACATAATCTGGACACTAAATAAAATATTTGGCAAAAACATTACAAAATATTCATTAATTTGTCAAACTCGTATTTACAGTGAGATGGATGATTGTGTGTGCGCATTCACGAGTGTGTATTGTGTGATCTCATTCCACGGCGCAGAAGTTGTCCAAACTGTTCTCTCGGGTCTTCGGGAGCTCGCGCTGTTCCAGCAGTCGGTACTGGAAGGAGACACGGTTGATGAAGTTCCCACTGGACACCAGCCTCACCACCGAGTTATCACAACCAATCTTCATCTGGGCTGGAGGACCAAAGAGAAAAACCCAGGCTTTACACTGGAGCACAGATAGAGTATTTTTGTTCTAAAACCAGTCCTTCTTAGCCTGATACAAACAAAGAACAATCAAACAACAAAGGCCAGCTTTCCAAACTGTCACTGTTCTGATGAAAATCACAGATTCACACTGGAGATAAACTGGAGGGACTCACCGAGCCCACCAAAGGAGAAACACAGGTCAGCTACAGGAAACATCTTCGAGGTGTCCACCCCGTTCCCCCCTAGCAGCTCCACGTAGTCACCTGACCCCGAACAGCCCGACCACAGCTGTCTCTGTAAGAAACAAAGAACAAAACATTGTGGTGCTGAAGTGCAGCTAAAGCAAACTTATCAAATCTGCACATGGAAGTGCCATATGAAAGGTAGCCTGTGCAGTTCTTGACCACTAGTGGCGCTATCAGGCAATATGTTGATGAGCAGGTCCCTGTTTTGTTTGTATTTTGCATCTGCTAGCTGGATAATGTCCTTGTGTAGTACATGGAAGCCATAGAACAAAGGATGAAGAAAATGACCTGGGATTTATGCTGTAGTTCATGATGAAAATGCATCAGAAATGTAATAATGCAAAGCTAAAAAAAAAGGACAGAAAATGAATGGTAGCTTATGTGAGCAGGTCTGTTAAAATGCAGGTTATGAAGAAAAAAAAAAAAAAGAATTTCAAAAAATTGATGGCAGGTCTCAAGAAATATTTGAAATAAACTGTAAAACTCTACAGGGTACCTGTAAAGTGCAGCTTGAGATTAATAATCATTAGAGATGCTGCTAAGAGACAATTCCAAAAATCACATAGGCAGTGGTCTGATAATATGTTGTTCAGAATCAAGCTTTATACCCTAAAGCTAACGGGTATCTCACATTTCAGTCTTTAATCTCTTTTCTACCTGTGCTTCTCTTTTATCACAACCGTTTTATATAAAATATTATGTGCACTGGAACACTTCCGGAACAACTTTGCCCAGCATTTGACTAGAACTGTCAGGTTGTTGTTGTGTTTGGCTCAGCAAATGCAGCACTTACAATTGATCACAATGTCAGCAGTCTGGCAGCCAGTGTCGGACCAGCTGCCAACATCTTCAGGAGTCATTTTGTTTTGTTCAGTCCAACATGATTTACACCATTTGTGTCCAAACTTGAAGAGATTTGGAGCTCATGTGGTATTTATTACTCAAAGTTTTTGGAACAGTAGCTCTTCACTATTAAGTGTATATTCATTACATTTCCATACTTGTTCCTGTAATGTTTTGTTTTCTTGTAAAGTATTTGTACAGTATTTCTGCTGTTGCAGCCGAAAACGACCTTATGTGACACAACAGTAAAGTTGTGGGCCGGGCAGCTAAACAATGAGAACCTCACTTTAAAGCTCCATAAAGCCGACAGGAGACACAGATTCAGGTGATAATTATCTATAGGTTCATCTCTATGAGCAACCCCTTTCACATTGTTTTCATAGTGATTTGATAGACCGTTTCTACTTTTATTTAATACAATTTAACTGATGCTATTACATTATACATCAGAAACTGAACAATATCTCTATTGGACATTTGGTATGAAGGGTGGGTGCGGGCCAGTCTGTTTGCCAAACAGAACATTGATTTTGGATGACTTTCAAAAAACCCTGGATTATTCACAATGACAGTATTTTTTAGAAATTCACTGCCAATGCTTTTCAGTTGCTACATTATCCATGCATGGCAAATGCCATATTGGTAAGGTCAAACTAGAACAAATAAAACCAATTGGTTAAAGGAATAGTTTGACATTTTGGCAAATATGCTTATTCACTTTCTTGCCAAGAATTAGATAAGAGGGTTAATAAAACTCTCATGCCTATATGGCAACATTAAATATATAGCTGGAGCCAGAAGCTGGTTAGCTTAGCTTAGCATGTTTCCCCTTCACCAACTTACAAAAACTTGTACAGCTGCAATGCTTGTTTTTCCGTTGCTATTTTCACTAATATAGTTATGTAAGAAGATAACATCCGACTTCTAATCATAACTACTAAACTCTGATTAGTCAAGTGTCTATGACAGGGAGAAACACCCATCACTGAGCACAGTGAACTTCAGAGTAAATCGAGGTCATTCAGAGGTGGAACCAGGCTGCTCCCCTCCAATCAGAGTTCATGTTCAGGTGAATGGGATTAGTTTTGACCCAAGGTTGATGGGTCTTAATTGTGGACTAAAACTTTTGCTTAACGGAGATAAGGAGAACGTAATTTTTAAATTACGTTCTTTGTAAATTGGTTTCTGGGGATAAAGGGGCAGACAAAATAAGACTAGTCTTCTTTCTGCTCCCTTTCATTCTAGATCGGAGAACGTTTGTATGTATATGAAATTGTTTTGTTTTATTTTATAAATGAATGAAATAAGGAGAAAGAAAAAAAAGAAAAAGAAGATTATGACAACATGTAATAACATAAACGTTCATATTGTTATTACAGCTGGTGCACAAACCAACACCTGCACCAACAACTGTCTGCGATGACATTTGGCACTGACTTTCAGCAAAGTGAGAGGTTAGAGTGTCTCTTTTTGTACTGTCTATCGGGACAGTTTGTCTTTAGTGTGTGTGTGTGTGTGTGTGTGTGTGTGTGTGTGTGTGTGTGTGTGTGTGTGTGTCTCACCTGTGGGCTGAGCTCATTGCTTTTGGCCTGCCCCAGGCTGAGTTCTGTCAGTCGGATCTCCACGGGGTAGATGACGGAGAAACTGCAGTTCCTGCGCTGGTGTGGTATCACCATGGTGAAGCTGCCCTCTGGACTCTGAGACATGATGTTACAGGCTTTACACACACACACACACACACACACACACACACACACACACACACACACACACACACACACACACACACACACACACACACACACACACACACACAGCAGGAGAGGTTTCAAATTAACAGTTCCCCATCACCAGAGAAACTCATTACTGACACCTCATGTCACAAATTGGACGTAATCAAGGCTGACTGCGGGGAGGGGACACAATTAGGGCTGAGCATGGAAATCCAATTCCAGTTCTGACGACAAAGATAAGAAAATAATGAAATTTGAATTGATAACAGTATGCTACACTAGACAGGCACCAACAGGAGTCGGAACACTTTACTCTAGCGGGCATGTTGCTCATTTTGAGACATTTTGTGGTGAAAGAGCGATGCAATCAAAACTGAGTAAAGACTGTAGGAATAGAAATTATGGAGTGTTATCTGTTCTGTACAAGATTTACAGATCAGATTAATGACTTTTAACTGCTGTGTATATGTGCATCATTCCTCCAACTGTCACTCACATTTGCAAAGGAACAGAATCAATATAAATAAAATCAGCTTTTATTTTTGGAGTGGACTCTCAAAGGGTCTACACTTGTTGAAAGGTTTTATATTTACTATTGTTAATTTATTTCTATTTATACATCAAATCATTGCATGTACAGGTATGCTGATTTATGGCCAGTGTTACCCACTCACAGCCATTTGCAACAAAGCAGAAGCTTGTGATCAGAAAAAATGGTGTTTTTATTGTGGGCAGGTGCAGTTAATGATCAATATATGGATAAAACCCCACACACTGGCATCAGATTTATGCTGTTTTCCCTTGGATAATCCATTCAAAGTCCCTTTTTTGTGTCAGTACTCTTTCTTTGTCTGTCTTTGTCTTGCAGCCAGACTGTGATTGTTATGCTGCTTGACACAGTGTTAACGCCGTGTTTGTCAAGCAGCTGGAAAACAGGTGCATCCCCCTCATTCAATCGTATCCTGTCGCTCTTGGCCTTGATTAATGCTCGACCAAGCGCAAATGACCAGGAAGAACACACATGCATGCACACAAGTAGTCCTGACTTTAAAACACACATATAAAAATAAAGAACTCAAATCTGATCCAGATGCAAGGCCTTGGATCTTAGTTACCTTTTTTCCTTCAGATTTTGTTTTATTGGTTACAATTTAATTGTATTTGTCTAGATGTTGTTTCTGTTTACTTTGCTTTCAGACTTTCTAGCCCTCAAGTGACTTCAAGGATGCGCAGCAGGACTCACGGAAGGGGTTGTGTAGCTTTTTGACAGCAAGGGTGAAGCCACTGTCAGGGCTGTGAATTCGGAAGAAGATCATGGCGACGTTCTGAGAGGAGCGGCTGGTGGCTCCTGGTGCTGTGGAGGAGCAGTAGTCTGTGTAGCGCTGGTGCAGAGGGAGCTGGTGGTCCTGCTTGCTGGGGAACTTCTCTCCCTTCAGAACCCAGCCATCAAACATCTGCATGGGGAATATGACATTTTTTCTCATATTACTTGAGGGAAAGCGTTGAGCACACAGACCCAAAATGATCTGTTAACATTAGTTATTCCACTGCCCCATGCATACACAATATGGAGTAAAAGTTAGGATAGGAGCTAGCATGTCTAAAGCTAAATGATAAATAACTATGACATATGTGCTCACAAAGTGGTGAACCTCACTCCATCCTCGCTTGTGAATGACTGAGTCTTTCGAAAATGCCCCTTGCATACCCGATCATGATACTATCACCTTTAATCAATGAACCTGTTTACCTGTGGAATGATCCAAACAGGTGTTTCTGGAGCATTCCACAACTTTCTCAGTCTTTAGTTGCTCCTGTCCCAACTTGAGACATATTGCTGTCATCAAATTCATAACAAGCATATATTTACAAAAATCAATAAAGTTAAAGAGGTAAAACATTAAATACATTGTCTTTGTACTTGTCTTTCACTTGAGTACATGTCAAAAAGCATTAGCAAATTATAACATTTTATTTTATTTACGTTTTACAGTGTCCAACTTTTTTGTAATCTGAAAGGATTGCACAGCATCTGAATATGTGTTTTCTGACTTGAAATCTGAAATAAGCTGAGTACATCAATTATACTGTGTTAAATGAGTTGATCAAAATCCTTGTGTTTTCTACTAAACTAGATTTAACTTTACTTTTACACTGTCTTTTCTAAGGCTTTTAGTCCAATATGATTTACAGCGCCATCTTCACTGCTGTGTTTTGAATCATATTTAATTAGAACCATAATCCAACATGAATTTTCTTCTATAAATATTCTGTAAATCTCATCTTTGTGTTCAGAAACAAAGAAGTGAGCTGTTTGGTTGTGCTTCTGCTGCTAAAATGGATTGATCTGTGTGGAGCACATGCTGTTATCTTCCAGATGACACCTTGACCCTGCCTCTTATTAGAAAGTTAACCAGTGTTTCTCTGTGCCGAGCCTTTTAACTCTTTGGCCCACATGGACTGAAACTGTGATGTGATTGGCAGACTTGGCTTCAGAACTAAAGCCTTCTCTTCCCACACTTGCTCTAGGTAATGTGACCGATGTAGAGAGGATCCAGTGTTTGTGTGTTTGGCCCTTAAACGCTGCCTTAACTCTGTTTGGCACCAATTTAATCAAACAGGAGATGAAATAGAATTCGGGGTTTAAATGGCAAATCCTTGAACTTCCTGCTTTCCACTCGCGGAGGAGTTGGGGTTGTGTGGGTGATATTTTTGGCGAGTGGAGCCAACCTTGATGAAGTCTCCGGCGCTGCAGTCGATGCTGACGTCAGACAGCTCCAGACTGATGACCTCACTGGGTTCAGCGATGATGAACGCAGCACAGGCCAGTTGTGGCTGAGTTGCCTCGAAGGTGAAGTAGCCATTCGTGGCCAGCATGTCCAAACATCCTATGAACCACACACACACATTCACATTACATAATGACAGAGGAGGGACTCTAAAAACTGCCACTCAGCTTTAACCACAAACAAACATCCTGGAGTTAGTATCAAGCATTGGTCATGACCTCAAAGCATGCCGGTAATCAGCTTTATGGTCAAACAGAACAAGTCTTCCAGTGTTCAGTCACACTGTGTTGTCTGGAGAGTTGCTTTTCTTCTCATCCTGGAGAGCTGATGTCGCTCTGGGGAGTCTGTGCCAAAATTGTCAGGAAGTGTTAATTAATTCTGTTAAAGGTGGACTGACAAAACATTGACACAGCTGATCTCTCACATTTCTGACATTTGACTGGGTGCACTTTTGGGAAATACTAAATGGATGCCCTCTAGTTACTGCAGGTACAGTATTATGTACAATAAATATGTAGGCATGGATTGATTAAGTGATTAATTGGCTGATTGATAGCATCAAAACATGCTCTACCTGCTCTCTGCATGTTTTATTTTAATCCCTTCAAATATTTCAGCCCATTTTAATTTGCTTGTTGTTTGTTAAAGAGTGTTAAACATAATCAGCTGCTGAATAAAGCCATTGTTTACGGCAGCACTTACTGAGCGGTCGGCGGAAAATAAAATCCTCTGATTCCCTTTTCTGGTCCAAACTGAGCAGAGAATATAATCCATCTGAAGCTTCGTTGTCCTGCATAAAAATATATAACATGACATAAGTAGACTGTAAATTTCAGGCTGTAAATGCAGAAACTTTACCAGGTCAGCCTGCCTGACTTCACCTAAAGCAACGTGGACTTACGGATTAACAATCAAAACTCTCACCTCAATGTAGCGACTGAGCCCCATCCGCGACGAGACGGAGATGAGGAAGAGGAAGAGCTGTGTGCGCAGAGCCGCAGTCATGCTGAAGCGCGTCTGTCGGTGAAGTGTTTCCTGAAGCTGAGGGGGGAAATAACGGCGCTGCCTGAGAGGGGGCAGCTTTTATAGCAGCGCAGAAAGACAGGCAGGCCTCCACCAGAGGCTCCCTGAAAAACACTGAGCCGTGCTGACGTTTTAATCTTGTGTGAATCCTGTCATTCTGACCACTGTCAGGACATTTACATCTGCTTGGCTGTGTGGGAACTGATTAGAACTGCGTATGAAGAGTAATCCAGATAAAAGTTATAATGTAAACCTGCCAAATTTGATAAAACTGTTGCTCCACATACAAACAGTTAGGCCATTATATTGTGTGGCATTCTGGTGGCGTTTCATTCATCAAAAAAGCTGACAAATATTGAAATACAAAAACCACAAAAAACACGTGAATTTATCAGATATGAAACAAATTTCAAATCTGATCAACCATTTTACACTTTATTATTTATGGAGTCCCTTGGAACATTTGACCAGATGCAAATTAACCATATCGGCTCATTTACACTTTTTCTGTGGATGAATGGGTATTGTCCCTGATAAATAAACACAATATAATAAAGTCACATGTAGGAACATGTTTTTTGGAAATCCAAATCCAATCAATACTCGCCACTTTGCACTGGCTCCCTGTAAAGTTTAGAATAGAGTTTAAAATTCTCCTCCTTACTTACAAAGCCATAAATGGCCAGGCACCTTCTTATCTTAAAGAGCTCATAGTACCTTATTGCCCTACTCGAACACTGCGTTCCCAGAATGCAGGTCTACTTATGGTTCCTTAAGTCTCAAAAAGCAGAACAGGAGTCAGAGCATTTAGCTATCAAGCTCCTCTCCTGTGGAACCATCTTCCAGTCTTTGTCCGGGAGGCAGACACTGTCTCTACATTTAAGAGTAGGCTTAAAACTTTCCTTTTTGATAAAGCTTATAGTTAGGGCTGGCTCAGGCTTGTCCTGGACCAGCCCCTAGTTATGCTGCTATAGGATTAGACTGTCGGGGGACATCCAAAGATACACCGAGCTCCTCTGTCCTTCTGTCCCTCTCCATCCGCACGCTCTCATGTCCTACCACGGCGTGTTACTAACTTAGCTCCTTCCCCGGAGTCTCTGTGCTTTGTCGTCTTGCAGGTTCCCATGGACAGTGGCTGAATCTGGATTGTGGATTTCAGCTGCATCTCCTGCCTTGGCCCTACCTGACATCCACTGCAACTGCTACTGCTGTTATTACATCCACTGTCACTGTTACTGTGACTGCATGTCTGTCTCTCTGTCTCTGTCTCTGTCTGTCTGTCTGTCTGTCTGTCTGTCTGTCTGTCTGTCTCACTCTCCCTCTCTTGCTCTTCCTCTCTCACCCAACCGGTCGAGGCAGATGGCCGCCCACCCAGAGTCTGGTTCTGCTCGAGGTTTCTGCCTGTTAAAAGGAAGTTTTTCCTCGCCACTGTCGCCAAGTGCTTGCTCATGGGGGAATTGTTGGTTTCTTTGTAGATAAAAGAGCTTGGTCTGTACCAGCTCTATATGGAAAGTGTCCTGAGACAACTTCTGTTGTGATTTGGCGCTATACAAATAAAATTGAATTGAATTGAATTGAATCCAATGTGAATTCTATCTAATATTAGACTAAGGCAAGTACATACTGTACATGCCAACATGGGCTTCGACCCTGCAATGACGACCTGGATTCAGTTCCCAGCAGCAGGAGCTTCATTCTGGACCAGGCTTTAAACACAACACCTTGTTCTGTTTTTGAGTGGGAAGCCAGTGAGGGATCATGAGGCACTGGTGGCCTACATTTGTGATGCAAGCAGCATCCAGTCTGTTATAACAGCCATTTGCTGTTATAACAGACAGGGTGAGGACTATCTCCACTGATACACATGGAGGTCAGCTGCACCTCATTGTGCCAATGATCTCCTCTCCCTCTCTGCCTTGTCCCTGTTCTGGGGTCAGTCACTTGTGGCATCTACATTAACTGGTTAAACCAGTTCATTTGCTAAATTCTGATTCACTGTGCTGGTTGCCAGCATGGGATAGACAGGAAAGATATCCAGGGAAATTTGTTATGCATACTGTTAACAACCTTCTCAATCTCTGTGTCATTAATAGAAGAACCATAGCAAAGTTTTTGTGATCTGCAAACCAACAGTTCAGAGTGGATAGACTGCAGCAGCAAAGGCCAGTCACCCCATTCAATCAGTATTTCTATCTTTATATTCACTATGGAGAATACATTCTGCAATTGGTTGGTTGGTAACACACAGCTTTGCACACAAAGATAATCACCTAATAACAACAGAGGATAAGAGACTGGTCATTAAATACGTGGTTTTATGGTTGCTTATGTATGCGTGTGGAGAGCTGTTCACAGTATGGTCACTTGTTCAATGATGCTCCATCCAACCAGACAGCCAGAGCACAAACATGTACAGCTGATTTCAATGGCACAGTATTAACGACATCTTTTAACAAAACAAGAACAAACTGCAGAGAATCACATATTGTGCAAAGAACAAAAAGGACCAGGGTGTAGATGTGGGAAAGCAGAAAGGGAGAAAGCGTCAGAGAGAGGGAAGCTGTGATGTAACATGGTTTGTAGAGACAAACCAGATTCATTTAGATGAGACTAATTGTGCGCGCCCATGCTGCCATTGTGAAAGGTCAAAGTCAGACGTAGCTGGGTGTAAGAGATGATGATCATCCTGTCAGCATTCATACACACTTCTGATATAACAAGAGACTGTGTGAAACTCTGCTCTGCAATTATCTTAGGCTAATAATAGCTGACATTTTCTCACAGTGATGAAGGTCACCATCTACACACTGTAAACTACAGACTAAATAATAAATAAATAAACAAAATAATGAACTTAATGAATAACATTTGGCGTAACAGCCCCTCAAACTGTTGGCCCACAATGCTGATGACCTATTCAAGGTGTATTACTTTCTTTTAATAGCCAGTGGTCAGTGATAATAATGAGTTGTCTTGCGAAGTCCTTGTGTTAAGAAGATGTCTGAACCTATTAGCCAGGGTCTCGCTGCTTAAGTGTGTTTCCCTAATGTGAATGACAGCAGAGGAAAAGGAAAATGTTAGCAAAATGCTCGATGGTGTGTGCGCATAGTCCTATGTGTGTGTATTTCATGTGCTGCCATGAGCTACAAGTGCTTGTCCCTTGGCGATTACACACAAACGCTGCGATGTGTGTGATGTGGTGTCGTGATACATACTGTAATTGTTTAAATCCAATTTATTAAATGAATCGATAGATTTTAATGAACAAGTAACCCCACAGTCTCATTATACTGCTCTAAATGGTGAACAGATATATCAATTCACATTATGCTGGTCTATTCACAGAGCTCATCGTCTAATCTAATCTAATATAATCATATCTAACCTCTCTTCCTGTATTACCTCTCTCAAACCCCCACCCCCTGACTGAAAGTCCTGAATGACTGAATGAACATCCTGTGCTGCCCAGAGATGAAGTTCCTGTGCACTTTCCTAAAAAATGCAATAGTGGCCGGATTAAATCAACCAATAATTACATTAAGTAAACATGACAGCATACAAAATGTCCCACTAATATGTGATATAAAAACACACCAACAAACACATCCACATTAAATCAGCCATTAGAATCAGTGAACTTTGTTTGGTGCACACATGTTGGTATGTCCCTGCTCTGATGGTGGTGAAAATACAACATGAAATTCAAACATGTTTAAAATGAAATCAAGAAAGCTCCATCTCCTCACTGTTAAATAAATCTGTCTCAACAGAACAAAAGACTGCAACACCATCTGGTGGCAAACGTGGGAACACCATTCATTATTTTGGGTCAGTGAGGTTTATTGCGGTGCAAAATATGCATGAAGTACATTTTTCTTAAAAATACAACTGAGTCTGCTCATCAGAATTTTCTTAAAAACTGAAGCAGCGCAGAAGAAAACACAGACAGAGCGCCCTCTGTGTCGGTGATGGTTGCCTCAGCTGGTCAGATGTGACATTCACCCCTCCATGTGGTCAAAGTTAAATCACAATGATTGCTGAGTCCAGACATTAGCGTCTTAACCCTGCCTTGTAGCCCAGCATGCAACCTCCTTCTGCACACCTGCTCCCGGGCAAAGATAGCATGTATAGCTAAGTGTTTGGCTCTGTCGTTCATTGTGTGCTCACTCCCTTACACACACACACACACACACACACACACACACACACACACTCACTTCTTGTGTGAATCTGTCTGTCAACTCAGCGGTCCAGCCCGGCTCTCCTCACTGCCTGACTGACCCATTCATCTCCTGTGGGGGCCCTAATGAGCCGACCCTCCCCGTTTGGACCGACCTGACAGAGAGAGATTACTTTAAAGCCAGCATGGATTTTCTCCCTTGTCCCCTCCTCCCCATTCCTCTCCCCTGAAAGTGTTTAATTCAAAGTGCATTAATGAGGAGCGATGGATAACACACTCTTCTTTTAATTACCTTCCAGCGGAGTTCTTCAGGGGAGGCCTGGTGACTCCCATCTCATGCCGGCCTGTTTGTTTGGTTAGCTTTTATCTAATGCATTTTGTAGTCAGGATAAATTATAATAAAGCATGTATGGGCCACTCATAGATATACTGCATATTAAGGTAATAAATAATGGAATATACAAAATAAATAACGATTGTCTTGGTTTGTTTGTGTAAGCTTGTTTAATGTCTCTCACACAGTTTCCAGTATTAACTAATTATTGTTAGTTATTGGATAAACCTTGATTTTGTTGAATATTAAGAATATATGGATATTGTTCAAAATGACTTTGAAACAGCCACTGGAACGCCTTGCAAAGAGAGCTTTTTGTTGTCTTTGGCCTGTTTAAGCAATAAACACTTACAAATTGCGCATTGATGATTGATGGTGCATGCAGATGATGAGAATAATTCTACATAATAGTATAATTACAGAGTGTAGTGTGGAATAATTGTGCTGGAGCAACGAGGGACCTCTTTTCCCGAGGAAACACAATCAGATGGAGTGACACAATCAGCGTGCAGTTGCCAAAAATTTAACTAAAGAGCTGGGGGAGCAAAATTGTTGCTTTAAAAAAAAAAAAAAAAAGCAAGAAAGGAAATATTTGGTGCAAAGTCAACATTTGTGTTCATTCTGTGGAATTAATCCAACTAGATTTTGTCATAATGTGTTTTATCCTGATCACTCATTTCTAACTCACTCAAGCCTGATTCTAAACCCTGATTAATGTATAATGTGGAAAAACACAAGGCAAAGTTAGAATTAATTGAAATTATGATGGGACACTATTGAACATCCTCTCTTGTAAGATGACTTGTTCTCTCAGACAAACACTTTGTATCAGAGTTCATTTTTTGTCATGCAAGGGTCAGTCAGAGGAGTCAAAAGAGAACTAATGACAGTCGATTTCAATGAGAGCGAACCTGCTTCAGTATTTCATCGGGTTAATGATTTAGGACCACTTCCTATTTTTAAGGAACATAGTTTTATTTCTGCAGGCCACAGTCCTATTTATACAAAGCCTGAGGGGGCTCCTTATGTCAGACAGTTGCCTTTTAGCTCATTTCTTGGAAATCATACTTACAGTTGCAGGTGGTGACCATCTCCAATTACTGGCATTGAAACAGCAGTGTGTCAACTGAGTCTTTGCATCTGGAAACTCTTGTCTGATGCTTTTATCCAGTTCCTGAAATACCTATTGGCCAGAGTGGACTGTGCTACCCAGTGCAACCAGGTTTCCATGATAACTCAGATCTCAGGTTTTGGTGCAGGAGGAGCCAGGATGCCACTGCAGCTGTTAGCATAAGAGAGGAAAAGAAAGAGAAACGCTGTCAGGAGTCCAATAGCTTTTTCATTTGTTAGGCCTCTCTAGTAAGAAGCACCACAAAAGACAAGGATTAAGCCAAACTCTTCCTCTCTCTTGTATTTTACTTCTAACTCTGCATCCCTGTTGAGGTGTGAGGACTCTCCTTCTGTATACTGTATGTTTGTTAAATTTCCTTGGACCTGCAAAATCTGCCTCCTTTGACTCAGATCTGAATTTGATACATAAGATGAATATGGATATAAAAACTGCATGTCGTCCCCTAAACAAGTAGTTTGAAGTTACCTGGTTGAAGTTCCATCAAACTCTGAACCATGTCCACTCAAGGCAGGTGGGTGGGCCTTTGATGCTCAGTAACTGTGTTCCTTCATCATTCAGCCTCCACTGTGGTGTGGCCAGTCTTTCCCAGCCTAATAAACATTGATTAGTCCACATAATCAATGCACTCAATGACAATGATTCAGTGCACTGCATAAATGTATCGACTGCAATCAGCTATAAACAGCAGCCCTCTTTTTCATGCATTTTCTGTGTTTTATTAGCTGTGATTTTGATGGAACAATAATTGTATGACTCTCCGTAGAGTTAACAGACATATTTCATTAAGTGACACCTAGATGAGATAAAATCTATTGACCATCTGTCTAGATTTTTTAAAATTAATAAATAATTGTTTGAATGAATAAAAAAACATTTTTGCACAACATTGTGCTCCTCTCGACTGCCACCAGAAGGTGGCAATGTTTAGCCGCTGTTGGCATCAAATGTTGACAGCTCTTTGTTGCTTTCTTATCCTGAGGTGTTGCACACTAAATTGTATTTTCTGTACCTTCACAGAAGTGAATGAGCTGAATAAAACAAGAAATGTAAGCAGATTTCTGACTTTCCCATGCTTAATACTGGTAATCAGGGGATTCAAATTAGGAAATGAAACAGAACAACTGTTGGATGTTGTAACCACAGAACTATACTGTAATACAAAATTAGATAAGCCACCTGAATTCAGGTTCAACATGTAAGAAGTCTGGGAGAGGAGAGTTTTTGGGGAATACCACAACACACCTCACTGTTCATATAAAACACACCTAAGATCCAAAAGAGAGCCTCGCGATATATCATCTTTCACTTAACAGTTGAATTCAAAGAGGAAGTGCAGTAGGAAAACCCCAACATGAAGCATGTAACTTTGCTACTCCTGCTTTCCGTGGCAATGCATGACCAGGTCATGTAATGAATGTTGATAAAGTAGAAAAGCCTGTTTAATCAGGACGGATCACTGTGCAGAGGTGGAGAATGTCAGAGAGAGCAGGCACAGCTGCTTAGTGAGAAATCCAATATTGACTGTCGGGATAAATGTCCTGCATATTCTCTCATCTGTCCCAGGGGCCGTGGTATTATGCCTCTCACGTTAGCACTCCTAATTGGATTAAAAATGGCTTGTTATTGGGAGAAAAATGACTGAGAAAACTATCATGATTATTGCCTCTCAACAATGTTGGCTCCCAGAGCTGAAGAGGTGAAGTAATTGTCATGGCTTTGGAAAATGTTTTGAAACAAACAGTTGCTTTGATTTATTGTGTTTAAGTTCAAGCTGATGGGATACAATGCAATGCAGTGCCTTATTCATTGTCTCATAAAGGAATAAATGTCAAAATCTAGAATTTGCAGCATGTATTTGCAACATCTTGTACTTCTCAAATGGTTGAAATTGTCACCTAGACTTTGTGTGTGTGTATGTGTGTGTTTGTAGGTAGACATGTACTGTATGCATGCACTCATGGCTGTGAATACATGCATGAACAGAAACTAAACAGACAAATCCATCAGACATCCGCTGGGTTTTGGTTTGTATACCACCAGGAGCACCCATTAACAGAAAATAAATGCTTGACGCCATAAAGCTGACAGTGTCTCATTCATACTGACACTCTGGCTAAATTACACATAAAAGCACTGATAACATCATCATTAAATATTGATTTTAAGGATGGCTGAAACGAAAACACATCCACACATAATCTGCAGACGAGGGAATTTGGATGAGAGTCAAAGCAGATTGACCGGAGCGGTTAAAAAAAGGCAGCTACTGTGGCTTCTCGTGATAAAAAGACGGACAGAACAGAAGCGGAAGAAGGAAGGGAGAGAGTAAGAAAGGGCGAGCGAGGGTGGAAAGTAGAGGGAGGTAAAGGGTTGGGGGGGTAGAAAGAGATTTAAGGCTGAGGCTCAGAGCAGATGTTAGTGTTGATGATGATGGATGCAGGTTGTTGAGATGCAGAGTTGTTATCATGAGAGGCACTCGCAGCCTCCTCACAGCACACTTTCCCCCCAGATGTCACTGTGTGTGTATGTGTGTGTGTTACACAGCGGTGGAGAGGGAGATGAAATGAGCAAGCCACATGCCCACACTAAGTTAACACTGAATCTACTTTAGCTATCTTGGTTTTTATAAAGTTATAGATTTAAAATTCTTTAATACAAGAAATTCCTTCCTCCATCTTAACTCAGATCACCTATTAGTAATCACAAAAATGAACAGAAGCAATGACATACAACAAAGCAGAGTTCAGAGACTGATTGGCACAAATGAGGCTAATGAACAGCTATCTTCTACACTCTTAGGCACAGACACAGTGGAAAGCAACTTCCTCTAAAGGCCTAAATTGGATTAGTTAGAAGACTTTTCACCTTTATCACGCGGGAGAGAGGTTACATTTTCTTGCATTAAACCTTGTATCACCGGGTTACCACATACATCCATGCAATAATCCGAATTCAGCAAAAAACACACACGTGTGCCACACACACTCACATAGGCAGCAGGTGGTGTGTGTGCATGAATGGGACATGTTGAGTGGTAACCTGCTCTACACTCCAACCAGATAAAAGGAGCAGGACAGAAACACGTCGGTAATTGATTGCTAATTAGTTCCTTTGTTGTCGTCCATTGTGTCCTGACAGAGCTTTGCCCCGGGCTGTCTATTCACACACAGACTCTCTGGCCTCGCAGCAAGAAAATAAGCATTGCCAGTCCATAATGAGACAGACTGATGTAACCCCAGCAGGCCTCTGTTATTGAACTCTTGGATGCAAATGCAGAAGGCTTGACAGTGTAAATGGCGGATTCTCAGACAGGAAAACATGCATGCAAGTCTCATTCCATGATCCATGATGAGGTGATAAATGTCCCCCTCTAACTGTCCAGCTGCAGCGTCCCCCCGCCAGCTGCATTCTGCTTTACAGTATGTGTGGCAGCAGACTATGTGCCATTTCTACTGAGTTGCCATACCCACATCTCTCTCTCCCTCTCTCATCAGTGCATGAGAAATTACCTAATGAGGAATGGGTCGCACATTTCCACAAACTCATTAACCCGCGAGCGAGTGAGACTAATTGCAGCGTTTGGGTAATGTGATTTCACATCTGTTACTGCAGCCCAGGACACAGTAGTCAGCACAGGGCTGGATCTGGTGGGCTGAGCCATACATAGAGCTAGATTTACCAGAGCCACACACATACACACACACACAAAGCCAGGCTGACACTGCTGCAGCTCCAGCCTGGATGGGTGGAGCAGCACTCAGTTTGGCTGTGGTTATAATGTTTGATCAACTGTTGTCACACAATATCTTGTAATTACATGCCTCTGCAGGATAGGTGGGCCACCTGCATTCACTCTGAAAAAATTGATAGACTACTGCAGGGCTGGAGGTGGGGTGGGTATGGAGGTAAATATACACCATAAGACAGATAAGCAATGACTTAGAGTTAGTGCCCATCGTGAAGCAGTCGCTACTGTGAAAAGATTGCATTAATTTATTTTTTCCGTGTTTCCCCGAAGATGTCCGTTTATTTGGAAATTTCATGTCAGATTGAGACAGTTTGTCCACTGCTTCCCACAAGTAAATGGGTTTAACACCCATGTACAAAGCAGATTTACTCTGATACTGACTGTAATGTTCAATATGTGCAAACAATTCACAACATTCTGATGTTTTTCCTCTCGCTCGCTGCGACTTGACGATAAATTTAACCAAGATTAAAAGAGAAAACTAAAATGTGTCCTGGCCATTGTGTCAATCTGTAAATGTAATCACAGTGTGCTCCTGTTTCATGCTGCTGCACGGCACACATGTTAATAACTTAGAAAATAATGTCAAAATTGTTGTTGATTGTATGTTGTGAAACTTCAGACTATTTCATTCGAGCTAATTATGTATAACTGAAACACAGGGTTACACACACTCACACAAATGTGAAAGCGCAGAGAGGAATAAATGATTTTTTCAGGGTCTTGACTTGGGTTGGTATTTTCAATAATTCAGTAAATTACTGCAAACAAATTCATGTTAATAGAAAAGGTGGGAACCAACTGTTTAATATGGGAAAAGTAATATACTTTTGTTAATTATGATTAATCCTTTGTTTAACCCCCCTGCATTGTTACAGAAACTCCAATTATAAGTTTACAGGCAGTGGGACTGCTTATGGTAATGCCATATCTCATCAATTACCATCCCGTGACCGTAAATTGGCCTCAGCGCTGACAACGAGATGAGGTTAACACGCTGATTAATTTGAGCTGCTGTGATTTCAGGCTCAAGTTGACACTTATAATCTTTGACACAGACAGTGAGGTCCGCTCACTTTCATAATGGGGAAATTTTATTTACTTCTTTCTGAGCTGAGTTTATAGACACTACATCTCACATCAGGATAATTTGAAATTAAAGTAACGCAAGCAAGGTGAGAGTTTTGCTTATTACAGAACTGATGGGCAAGTAATGAGGAATTTAGATAAATGTCAAATGATCAAAGGGTGTAAAGGCTAAACTGTGTGTAAACTGTTTGTATTTTTATTTTGTTATGATATGCATGTAATGTAGTAAACACTATTAATAATATCAGAAATAATGAAAAAATGTCAGTTTACAAACTTCAGGATGATCACGTGTTGGTTTAGGTTCAGAAATTTCTCAGAGGATTGTGTCCATTGCTTTAAAACATATAACTGATATCTTTAATGTTATTGAAACGACAGCCAAATTAATTGTCATCGCAGAAATATTTCACTTCTTCCCTATAATCAATCTGAAATAGGCCCGATCAAGTGTTATTATTTATATACTGAATTGAAATTTTGTGTATTTCTTGTTGGATTTGTAAGGGTACTGATTGATGAGACAGCTCCCTGCATAAAGCCGCTGTTTGTGCCACATAAGAAGACTGAAGTCAGCCAATGAACATGTTCTTGATCATGCTTGTAGGACTGTGGTGCACCATTTTGAGCATCTATAGGTGTAACTCTATTGATCTGCCTAAAATGTATCGCTGTAATTAAGTTTTATTACAATTAATACAATATGAAGTCAGTCTGTGTGTGAATCCATGTAAAGGTCTGCCAGAAGTTTCTGTAGGTCTAACTGCACTATAGTGACCTCACAGAAATAAACTACATCAACACGAGCGAGCAGCAAAAGGACTGGAAGTCTTAAAATGTACCACAGAACTGACAATACCCACTGCCAGAGACAAACTATTGATTCCTTAAGTTATTCCTTTTGATATATATGTTTGTGGATCTTACTTCAGTTTTACTGTAACTTATCGATTATGTCTTTTTTGCCAAATGAGGGTAAGATCATATTAGCCACTTTGACCTTAAAATTAAGAATACTATTAAAACTATAGACCTGTTATACTGTACTGTGCTGTACTGTAGACACAGACACACACAGGCCTGTGATTCCTCCCGTTTAGTTACAGTCCATCCAGTCTGTTCAGTGGGATGACCGTCATGGTTAAAGCAATGACCGTCACATCACAGCACTGACATCTTTACCGCTTCTGTCTGCCACCATGGGACCAGTCACCCTTCATAAACCCTTTAACCCTGTCACCTCAGACACTGCAAAATAACAACATCAACAGCGACAACAATTATAATGATGATACTTTTAAAAAGAAAAAATATGATATCCTTACAAAAATATAATGTGTAAGGATATCATACAATATCTATCTATATGCATATCTCTCTCTCTCTCTCTCTCTCTCTCTCTCACACACACACACACACACACACACACACACACACACACACACACACACACACACACACACACACACAGTATCTTAGCAGTCACATTTATTGATACACTATAAGTTTAGCGAAAATGCCAACAAATTCCCGTCCCATTCACAATCCCATCAGCATCTTTGATGATTATTATCCAAAAGAAATAGAAATCCTGTGAAGAACCATCAACAATCTCCAACAACCTACGTCGGGACTGAGTGTCTATAGGAATTTGTACAAAATGGTCATTAAGAAATCTCGTTGAATTTAATGGAGACATGAATCATTCTTGTTTTGACATTCTTGAAAATTACTTTTATTTGTTTCTTCAATTTAAATTGGTACAAACCCGTCAATGTGGTGCATTTCGATGTAAGATCAAACATTTAAGAAATGTGTCAAGTAATAGCACATACAATAAGTTAAAACATGTCACAAAAAAGACCAGCGGGTACATAGCAAGAATGTTTTATCTACACAAAACATCCTAAAACAGAGTAGGCCTACTGAAAGATCATTGTATTTTTTTCCTCTTTAGGTTTTATGCTCCTGTCTCATGCAGACGAGGCTGGGGTCGTCTAGCGAAAGTGCCTCTTCAATCTGAGGGGGCACCGTTTTCTCCTTAAATTATCCAAGCGTTTAAATCCACATGCACAGTGCATGCCTGAGACTCAGTTCAATAGGCCAACCTACAGTATGGTGCGTGTGCGGTAGGCTGTTACCAAAAATTTATACCCAATCTTATAAATAACCGTTTGACATAACACAACTTCACCTGAACACAATAACATGTGTGCGTAAAGACACACTCAGTGAAAACGTAAATACGACGATTGTTTGGCTCCCAGTAATTAGGGCCTATAGTCTAGAGATCATTACAATAGTATTTATTATCAATAGTTGATAAAATCCTTTTGAATTAACAAGATAAATAACCCCAAAATCAAGTTATTTTTTTCTTCCATTTGTCCAACAGTGTTGTCCTTTTCTTTTTGTCATTATGTCTAGATGAAGTCACATACAGTCTCCATTTTCTCACATTTCAGGCCTGATTAGCTCGCTCGTTCTCTCGTTTTGATCTAAATAGCGGGAATAAAAACAGAAAAAGAGCCGTAGTTTGGGGGCTGGGAGAGGGAGTTTGGAGGACAGGGTGTAATGGGCTGTTTTTGAAAAGTCACTAAGTGAAACTCATGGACACTGTGTGCTCCAGCGCTTTGCGCCGCAGTGACGCGATGCTTGTCCCTCTCCACACGTCACTGTCCGGGGAACTACACAGCTGCGGGGAGCCCGCTACGTTCGTGGGGCCGGAGAGAGAGGCCGACATTCCGGGGAAAGGCGACTGGTAGAGGTGGGACTGCAGACCGGAGCCGTTGGAGGACAGGCCGTTGGAGAGACCCATGGAGTTTGGTGGCGGGCCTGGACCCAGACTGCACTGTGACAGGGACTGTGGCATGCCCGGCTGGCGACCCAGGGCCGGCGGGAGCTGCAGCTGGGACACCCCCGGCATCCCCGTGGCCCAGCGAGAGTCGTTGGCATGGAAGGAGCACAGGCTGTTCTCCATGGCGGCCGCGGCAGAGAACTGTGGCAGGCCCGGTGTTGGGAGTAGCGTCCCCGGGGCACGGAAAACATTAGTGGTCTTCTTCCTTTTCTTCCACTTAGCGCGTCTGTTCTGGAACCAAACCTGCAAACAGAAAGACAGGACCGTAAGCCAACTGAACGATAGACTGACGCCCATGTGGTGGCGTAACCATTACGCACGATAATCTCACCAAAATCCGGCCACACTCAGAAAAGGTTAGGGCTCTATCAGGACAATAGAGTTAAATAATATGAATACAACAAAACTGATGGTCCCTGCTGCAGTAACCTTGAGCAACACAAACTCTTTAGCAGTCATGGGGCCTGGTCTGGATCTCATCCTTTACTATCTGACCGAACAAAATTAACAAGACGTAAACGCAGATGACCTTAGGACCTCTTACCAGAATAGTCACTGCCATCTAACCTTAAGTCCAAACTTTGAGGTAGTGCTGTCCAATAGCAGGTGTAATTCACGAATCCTGAATCGGTTACTGCCAGCATATTAGCCTGTGTTTCTAAGAGGCTGGATGAAACTGAAACAGTCAAAATGCCAGAAAATTCACTGTACATAAATAAAATAGGCTAGACAGAAGGCTCCTTTTTTTATCACCGATGTTACACAGCAGTGGGCCGAACGATTTGTCTTTCTAACATCTTATTTACAATCAGACTGACTGAAAATTAACCTAAATATTGTGCGGGCTTAAATACAAATGGCCCGCATTACTGTACACAATATAAGTGGGAGAAAAAAAAGAAAAAAGAAATCTACCCATCCACGCGCACGCGCGAGAAACCACAAACACACCGAGACCACGTACACAGCTAAAAAAAACGCACGCGCGTCCCAGTTGAGCTTTATAGAGATTTCATCATCTTCGGGTGTGATTAATGCGCGCGCGAGGCCGTGAGTCGATGCCTCCGTATTAAAAGTGAAATCTCGCTCTCATTCCGCTCAGCCATCCGTGAAACGTCGCCCAAACCCATTACACTCGGGGGGAAAGAAAATGCAATTTCTCATTCCATTAAAAAAGTACAATATATTCTTGAGTCCTATTAAGACGTCGCTGATAGAGCATTTTAAAGGAGAGGCAGTGGAGGCACGCACGCGGGCCAACACGCCCACTGAAGGCTGCACCTGCACGGCCTGCACTAATGTTTACCAACAGCGAGCACGAGCCGAGCCGCGCTGAGCGGGTAGGATCCTGCGCCACATAGAATAAAGCATTGATTATTAAGGTGACTAATGATTATACTGGCTTTATTGCTTTCAGTGGGATAATTTGCATGAATTGCACATCACTGGTTAATAACCCGTTCACTGTTATAAATAAGATCGAAATTGGTTGATAATGTGTTTGGTTTATTAGAGTTTGGTATGTTCCTGCATGCTTGTTCAGAAATAACCGCTGTCTGTCTTTAAATGTTTTAAAAGTGATTCCCATGTTAAATTCCTAAAAATAGCAAATTATATAATATATTTATGAATGTCGAAAAATATGTGCCACACATCTCCACAATAATAATTGTGTAAGTCAGATTTTGAAAAGGATATTCTTAAAGATTTACTATAATGGTCACTATTCTGTTCAGGATAACTGCATGTATTGTATTATAGTTGTGTGTGTGTGTGTGTGTGTGTGTGTGTGTGTGTGTGTGTGTGTGTGTGTGTGTGTGTGTGTGTGTGTGTGTGTGTGTGTGTGTGTGTGTATAAAATACAATACAGCAACACCAATTTAATTTTATGCAATTGGTGCAAGTTCAAATTTCAAAATTGAATTCTCACACCCTCAATTTCAATATTTCTGTCATAGTCACCAAAGGTGGTGTTGAACAATTTTTTTTTCTGAGAATCATAAACGCCACCTGAATATTTTGGACTCTATGAGCACCGGATTGCTGCTCGTTATCCGTAGGCGAGAAATGTTTCAGCACCCTGGACAGAGCACTTTATGTATAAGATGGGGCGCGGCTTCCTAAAATTAAATATTGCTTACTAAACTTAAACAAATGATGGGATTTTTGAACCACATAATTCAGTTAAAAGAGGCTTGAGTCGGTATAAAACGATCGCGATTGGAATATCACAACCAATTAAATATATATCTTTAATTTTCTTTTCAAGATGAGTTTTTTTTTTTTTCCACGCACTGTGCATAAAACCTAAAAAACAAAATATTTACGTAATTCCTTCACTTTAATGATAATTTAATACACTATGTTATGGTCTGATGTAACCTAATTGAACCAGTGGCGTCAGTCCACGTTAGCTTTGATTTTCTGAGCATTTTCACCTAAAACTTAACACCTAATTCAGGGGACAAGAGGACAAGTGACAAATTACTGAAAAGACATTATGGTAAATGAATAATTATCAGAATGGACGAAACTATCAACATTTAGGGGAAAATATGTCCTGAATCCTCTCCTGATATGAATCCAGCCTATTTTGCTCACTGCCTTCCGGATCGATTTGAGGATTTTTGGACATTTCTAAGATGCTGAAAAGACCTACAAGAACCAACCTGGATCCCAAAACCACACCCTGTCATATCACTCCGGTGTTTGCAGATCATCCACATTGCACTAGTGTTTACCTGGACTCTGGACTCTGTGAGGCCGATCCTCAGCGCCAGTTCCTCCCTCATGAAGATGTCAGGGTAGTGGGTTTTGGCGAAGCTGCGCTCCAGCTCGTTGAGTTGCGCCGGGGTGAAGCGCGTCCTGTGCCGCTTCTGTTTCTGCTGGCTGGAGGTCTGCCCGGAGCTCTGCTGCGGTTGCTGCTGCTGCTTCTCTTGCTCCTTTCCGTTCACCGGCATGCCGGCAGAGTTGGATCCCACGGTGGCGATGTCTTCTCCCGGCAGGAGAGTGGTCCCCTCCACAGAGTCTGAACCAGGGGCCATGTCTCCCGGATGCCCCTGGTCTGGCACCCCACCACCCAGCCGGCACTTGAGAGCCTCTCGGTGTCCGAGTAACTCTGCAGCATCCTTCATCCCTGAGAGGATGAGGAGGAGAGACGCTTCGAGTAAATACATGCCAAATCTTACAGCGCAGCATCTTTAAATGACAGTTACATGAACTAGCTGTGCTTCTTTACATCAAGAGGAAGATTAATTCAAAGAATATACAAATAAAGTCAAGCTAGGGTCGTAATTTTACACCAGAATTTTCGCTGCCAGATTATTTCTCAGTCCTGATAAATTACTATAAATAACTGCTTCGACCAACTATAAACCACTTAGCTGTTAACACAATTAACTACACAGTCTATCTATCACTTCATAAGGTTAAACAAGAAGTTGAAATCTTACACTGGAGTTTAGGGCCGGAGTTTAGTGATGATAACTCACCGAGCCGAGCATCCAGGAGGTCGGCGTGAGAAAGCATCGCGTACCGGTCCAGGGTGAAATGCGCTCCAAAAAAATCCTACAACTTTGGGGCAATTTAAAAAGTATATATCGTCTAAATGAACGAAAATTCGGTTTGTGGTTAAAAAAGGAGGTCCCTTGCATTATAATGTCCTTTAGAGCGATGGGGAGGCGCTTATTAGTTGAAAGAACCCGTGAGCTTCCTCAAATAAGAACCAATCAGAGCGGGAGCTTGGAAATGTCAGCGACGTGACTCCCCCTCCTTTTTTTTTTTTCCTCTTTACACACATACGCACGCGCCCAGATCCAAACGCGCATGAAAGACTACAATTCAATTCCATCCTCTGCCATTCCGTCCTCTGATTTATTAGCTTTTCATGCTTAAATTATTCCACGTTAAACATCTTAATGTGTTTGTTTAATCTCATATAGCCTGTGTCATGACAGGACTCCTGTTTGTAGATAGATATACATGTAAAATACTGGAGGTGAGCTCATGCGATGGCTGGTTTTATTTTGCTGGAGGAGATAGGAGCTTACAGTTATTTGAGCCTGAAAATGTACTGCCATTAAATAATTAGCCATATCAAAATCTCAATTTTCAAATCACTGGACTGTGTCAATTAGCCTGTTTACAAACAGCGAGCCTGCGCCAGAAAGGGAAGATTCATTTCCCAAATTACCGAAAAAATCTATAAATTAAAACAATTTTCAAGCTGATTACTCTTTGTATATTCATTTATTTATTTACTTTTTACTATTTAGAGAGGTAGCAGATTGAGTGTACTGTGTGCAGATCACAGAGTGAACTCAGAACTAAATGTGGGAGAGGAGAAGCCTTATAACGCCAGGCCTCCTCATCACCCCAGAGCCCCTCTTCCCTCCCGTCCTTGGCTCACAAACAAAACGAATATCGCTCCCATTCCCCCATGGCAGGTGATTTGTGGAGACAAATCGAGGAAATAAATAAATAAACGAGTACAGATGGATTTGAGCTCTGTTAGTGATCGGCCGCTTTAACTCTCATCGACTTTTCATCAACGCGGGCGCAATTAAAGGTATTTAGGCCTGTTTGGTTCAAACAAAATCAGACGTGGTAGACCCTAAACGATTGTGCCCCCTTAGCAGGGGTCCATAAGTAGGTCTATTATACAATTAACAGGACGGCCATTGATCTGCGCTCCACTCTTACTTCTCCAGACAGTGCTGGTTAGAGAGGGCTTTTGGCAGATGTCAGGGTGAGCCTGGTGAATAGACCACCGCCTGGGACTAAATAGGTTTCTTTGCAGGCGCACAAAGGAGGCGTCCGAGCGAGGACTCCTCTCTCTCCGCCTGCACCGCATAGGCAGCTCATCTTTTATGCTCTTCAAGCGCAATCTGCCGGGACGCGGGGAAGTAGCCTTTATGTGGCACAGCGTGAAAACTTAGGAAATGGACTGGTGCATGGTCCGCTGAGATGAGGAAGGCTGTGACCAGCTCCCGAAGGTTCGGGAGAAGCAATCAGCAGCAGCAGCAGCAGCAGCAGCAGCAGCAGCAGCAGCAGCAGCAGCAGCAGCAGCAGCAGCAGCAGCAGCAGCGCCTCAATTCGTTTGATTCACACATGTAAACCAGGACAGAAGAGAGGACTCACTGTGCTGGGAGTTGTAAGGCCAGCTGTGAAGGGCTTGAGCCTGGAGAGACGGTCTGTATGCTTTGGAGGCTGTTTGATTTCCAGTTAGTGTAAGCATGAAGACAACTGATGTAACATAGGCTTACATAAAGAAATAAAAACTTAACTGTTGGAAAGAACACAGCACATGAAAGTCAGAGATTTTTCATGTTTGCTTAAATACTAGCTTTTATACAAAATGTGCATTAATAAACATATGAATGGTAAGTCAATTTGATTATGTAAATCACAAATTAAGGAAATGTAATAATAAATTATATCATTTAATTATATTTCAGGATTTTTTAGGCCATTACTCAATTTATTGTCTGAGTAATTTGATGAAATTATGCTTATTTGTTTAACAATTGAAAAATAAAACGTACATACTACCACTGGGTTGCCACTGGAATGTAATTCTTCTTCTTATTATTATTACTATCACTATTATTATTGTTATTACTATTATTATTAATGCTTCTTCTTCTTCTACTACTGCTACTACTACTACTACTTAAAATCGTGTTGGTGAGAAATAATTTTAAATTAGTTCCTGTTTTTAAAATAAATGGACAAGATACTACTACTACTACTACTACTACTACTACTACTAATAATAATAATAATAATAATAATAATAATGATAATAATAATAATAATAATAACCACCACCACCATCATCATCATCACCATCATCCATGTACATAGGATTATATTTTTGAAATTATCAGTATGATTTTAAAGGAAAGAGCTTCATTCAAAATCATTAATACGTACGCCCTGTTCACATAAGATAAGGCAGGTGTAAAAATCAAAGGTTGTAGTTATTTTATAAATATGTGACGACCTACATGATAAATACTGATATTGTTGTTTGTTGCAGTGAAAACAGCCCCCGGATAGCAGATATCCCCTCAGCTGTCCGGTCCTCAGTCTGTAACTTATTGCTATAATAAGAGGAACCCACTTGAAATGAGTCTATGTCTCACTCAGCCTCCCTAACTGGACCGCATCAATCTTCCCCAGTAAAAACACACTCACATACAATTCTCCCGGGTTAATGCGGCGCATCTGAGTGCGGAACGGCTGTTTACACGCGAGGAGACACTTTTAATGGAAGCGCACCAAAAACAAATGCAATTTTGTAGAGCAATTTCAAAGATCAAGAATTCCGTGTCCACCCTCTCCGCGGTTTTTTTAGCAATCAAACTGCGTTAAATCCATTGCTCATATGGGCCTTTGCAGAGCAGGTTAAAATAATACAAGTAACAAAAGGCAGATGCAAGTATGAGATCCTTAACACCAACCACAATGTAACATGGACCAGCAGGCGAACTGCTTGTTTCTCATGTTCAGGCCTATTGCATCGCCTCGTAGGCATCTGCATTCACTCAGTTATAGATATCTAAAAGGAAAATCGATTTTCCAATCTGCAGAAACGGCTCTCTAACAAATCACACAGTAGTTTTGTGCAGCTGATTTGATGACAGTCGGAGGAATAAGAAGCAGACCAATAACTGCGTTGCATCCGAGCCCGAGAGCTGCAGTGAGAGGCGAGAGCGGAGAGCCACAGACAGGCAAACCCATTAGAGGCTCCCCTCTTCGGCCACCCAGCCTTGCTGCACCACCCGGCGCATCTCATGCCCCAATTAGACCCGCTGCCCTCCGCCTGGTCTCCGTTACTGCGTGATCTGGTGCACAGAGCGGTAATCACGGCTTCAAATAAAATAATCATCAAAGAAGAGCGATTTCCTTAATGAGGAAGAAGAGGCGTGTATCACGGAGAGTGTGGTGTGGTGGATGCGTGCGTGCGTTTGTGCGCGCGCGCGGGCGTGTGTGGTTGGTTGGTGGTTGGGAGGTTATTAAAATAGCAATGAAAGTCACAATAGGTGTCATTAACGCAATGGTGTTCAGTCTCAGCAGCTTTAAAAATGTCTCATTACTTCTGCTGTTTTTAACCCCCACGCTCAGGTGCTCTGTGTTTAAGGTGTTCAAACGGCCAGTGTCAACTGTTAAAGTTAAGGCATACGTGGTTCATCAACATTAAGTTCAGCACCTCATGTCAGTGAAAGTGACATAAATCACGTTGCACAAAGGTGGAATGTCTCAACAGGAAAGAAAGGTGCATTCATGAATAAATACTTTCCAAAGAATTCTATATTGGGTGGACATCTGCAGCTCATCTATCTGCTGAGGATTCTGGAGGTTTAATAAATTCCCCCCCACCTCACACATCCTCACAGATCAGAAATACAATTATCTACACTTAAGCTCTTAACATAATCAGAACAAATCCTGGCTCTGATTATTTCTTCAAGCCATCAGTTGGTAAATTCAATTGGAAAACCTGTCAAATTGTGTCCTCAGTATCATCCTTCTGCATTCACCTGCAGAAGGGCCCCTTAAAACCTCATAAAACTGCACCATATTTGTGATGTTGTGATTATTTAATGATTTATAACAGCTTGTTCTCCTCAAAGAGACCATAAATATTGACTATTCAGCTAAAATGTTCTTTCTTTAATGCCTGATTAGTCACCTAATTGACTGAAAGGTGGCAGCCCTAAACATCACACACATCCATTCAGAGTCCCAACAACAAAAGGCCAGTGGGACTGCTGATGCTGGTTAATATGCCATATACATCCAAATCATAGATGCTTATATTTAGTTATCATATCTTACACTGTAACTCAAAGGACCTGCCAATATCTTGTGCAAAAAAAAGGGTAATTTTCCAACTGCAGTTTAATTTAAAGGATCTCTTCACATTTCTGCACAATTTGAAATTAATAAAACACTGACAGTCCATGAGAAAAAAAAACCCTCTAAACACACGGTGATCAATTTGAAATCAAAGCTGTTTTCCTCTCCCTGAAAACTGGACATTTTAGAAACTCAGGGTTTAAGGCCAACAGCAAAACAAATCTTCCTTGAAATCTGTTTTGACAGCTTATTGTCTCTGAGTATCTACTGAGGTTTGCTGTACAGTTCTCATAAAAGCTTGATTCCACTTGATCATGAGCCCTGTACGTTTTCATTATTCCTCACACAGTGTAAAGCAGCACTGCGTGAATGTGCTTTTTGTGTGGGTTAATTTAATTTCTATGCACAAATACTCTCAATTATTTAATTAATCCTATCTTACCTTAATCACATTTAAAACTGAAGCAAAATATTGAACTAACAAGGTTAGAGTATTAAGCCTGTAATCTATTGTATTTGCAGTCTGACCTCAGTCATTTAGGCTTCTCCAGCCGTCTGCAGTTCTAATTCCTTCTCCTCCCTGACACCTTGACTTTCCCTCCAGTTCTGCTCCAGCTATTAGAATATGTTCTTTCTTAAGTCCGGTCATTAGTTAGGTCCATTACTGTGGCTCCATCATTAGGAAGCTGTAATGCATCATTGAAGGTAATGAGTGCCTTACATTACAGGTGCCAGCGAGCCTTCGACGCACTGAACGAGACCCTTTTCTACTCTGCAGCCACAAGGCGACTCCAGTTTGACTCATTTTAACCACAAATATGTCCAAGTGAGCTGATGGTGGCGTAACAAAAGGCTAACCAATGAGCTGACATTAAAATGTGCTGTGAAAGATTTTATTTAGAATAGCAGAGATGCTTTGTGAGGAGGAAGAGGACTTAGTAAAACATCACATTGAGGCTTTGAATCACTTGTGATGATTCTTGAAACACATACAGTATTTGCTCACACACACACACACACACACACACACACACACACACACACACACACACACACACACACACACACACACACACACACACACACACACACACACACACACACACACACACACACACACACACACACACACACACACACACACTTGTGCTCCTAAAATACCAGATAAAGGGGAGGACTTGGGTCAGTAGTGTCTCTGAGTAGCTTGAAATTAGAAACATGTGCTGGTAATTATCAAACTGCAGCAAAGCCACATCATGCAATTTAATGCCTCAGCAAATTAAAGAATAAATGGGATCAGTCTCTTTGACCTTGCTCACTCTGACTTGCCGAACTTGATCTACCTGAAGTGTGTGACTCACTCACTTTGAGACATATAGACATATAGATACACACACACACACACACACACACGCCCATATAGGAGAAGGGGAAGAAGGATATAATGTGCACATAAACACACACCTTGAAAATGAGCTGATTGTGTGATCATAGGAAAAAATGACAGCAATGCAGTGAAACCTAGAAAATAAAACAAGCACAGACACACACACACACACACACACACACACACACACACACACACACACACACACACACACACACACACACACACACGCCACTCTTGTATTTCTGTGTTGTCACCGTCCATAACACCTTGCAGCTTCCTTGATTTCAGTGCGTTACTCATCCAGCCAGTTCAGCTCGTCTCTCACTTCGCAAATCCCACACTTTGCCCATCCATCCAGTCTCTTTATCATCCTCTCTCCTCCCCCTCTCTCTCCTTCTCTCCTTCCTCCCCTCCATCCAGTCCGCCACATTTTCTGCTGCTTCTCTGCTAAACACAGCGCACTACCCCTCCCAAGATTAATTGATCATCAATTTAGCTCTAATTTGGACCAAGTCAGCTGGTAAATGGGGCAGTTTTCCCTGATTGTTAGTGAAATGTGTGCAAGTACATTGATAAATTTTGATTATTTATCAATTACAACCAAATGAACTAAATCTATTGAATAAATTCTAGCCTGATTGCCATAATAGAGTTTGAAAATATGGCTATTGATAATGATTCCGGCTAATAGTCTTTTCCGGCCGTGGTTGCCGGCTTGTCGGAATGACAACACAAAACTCATTTTTCACAGAATCAGCTGAGTGAGTGCGAGGCCGATCTTTCATTAATCAGTCACATTACGGAGCTGATACGCCGTAATACGCAACGCTTTCCTCAGAAAGACTCAAACACTTTGTCATATTTTATGTCAATTACCAGTCATTTCGTTGTGTTCCATCAAGACATCTTGTAATAGTTAACATATGCTAAGGTAAAGCTCCCCTGTCCCGCCCTCCGGGAGCGCCATTGGAGAATGCCATCTCTGTGTTTGTTGGGGGGAGAGAGAGAGAGGAAGAGAGAGAGAGAGAGAGAGAGAGAGAGAGAGAGAGAGAGGGGCTGATGATGAAATGGGCCCTGCTCTTAATTTCTTATTTTCCTGAGCTGAGGCGCTTATGGGAAGGGTGGAGCACAGGCTTTTTAAATGGACCTGCCACCGTGTTTTCCCAAAGTTAATGGAAACGCAGCTTGCTGGAAAATAGAAGAGGGAAAAATTGGAATTAGGTTCAGAGGCTTTCACACACAATAACAAGGGGTAACTATGAGCCTCACAGACATACAAATTAGTGCTGTCATTTCATCCTCAGGCTATCAGCTAAAATTTTTTGATCTTTTATTTTATTTTTTTCTTTATTTGTAATGTTATCAGAAAGGTGCGTGACACGATTGCTTGGTTTCTTTAGAATAAAGGACAACATGCCATTAAATACAAACCAAATGGTAGCATGACTTGATCTTACATGTGTCTTACATTTGCCCTCTCTGGTCCAACTGCATGGGAGAAAAGGAAGGAGCTGAAATAACTGCATTATCAGCCTTCCTTTTTAATCAATGATATGAGCCCCTCTGCACCAATCATGGCTGCTGGAAGCAACTTAATGATCAGCATTTAGACTGGGCAGGTAAACCACCGCACTATAGAGCTAACACAGGGGCCAACTGCAGGTGAATTAACCCAGTCCAGATCTAATATGCTGGTGTCAGCTCTGGTTAGTTCATGGCTAACTGTGGCCTGTATTGGCAGTGGCATAGCATCCAACATTGTCTCCCTCATATGCCAGCAGGCAGCTATCTATAATCGATGGCCACTTTTAATTGGACAGGCTGTCTGTTAGTGGACAGCCGAAGGTTGTGCAGGGGGGGTTACTGTGGATAAATAGGCTGGGGACATTGGAGGATTTCTCAACGAAGAGCCAATCAAGGCTTCTGCTGTTGCATGACAGTCAATTATATTTGAAAATTTCACACAATGACCCTCAACAGTTTGTACGCATCCAGTCATAAATGCTGTTATAGGAATGAAATGCCATAGATTGAAATATTAATGCAATGAGTTTTTTTAAATGATCAAGGCAGTGAATAACCATTATTTGTCTAAAATTACTGCAAAGGCAACGACATTAAATTAACACATTAATCCAACAGTTTAGTGTCTTACGGACAACTATGGAAGTGTTTCCAGTGCTGCAGACATAAAGAAAATACAATTATGCAAATGTCATTTAAGCCTCCTTGAGCTAAGTGCGCCTGTATCCAAACACAGCTCATTTTCACACCTCTAGAAATAAAAGTGGACTGGTGTTTAAGATATCCAATCAATAAGGTTGGACAGAGATATCTTCACTGGTCAATAAATGAAATCAGCCGCTATTAGCCTAATTTCTACCGAGGCAAGCAGGTCAGAGAAGAGGAAAAATGTGAATTAATCTCTCCATGCCGGAACGACCTACTGATGCTGGGTTGAAAGGCTTTTCATTCCGTATCCACATACTATTCATTATTACAAAATGAACTCCGCAGAGGTAGGCCACACTGCCTTGACTAATATGCCTAAGTGACTTTTCCCTTTTATTTCGCCCCTTGATTTGAACCTCTGAGGTGCGGTTAGATGCGTCACCCACATCTGTGGCTGCATAAGCTTAAAATTGGCCTACATGTTATTTGGAGTTGCTGAGGCACCAGCTGATGAACATCGCCTTTACTGTCCTTTCTCATTTCTCCCTCACGGTTGATGATTGTAATCCCCAATCCCCAACCTGTACTCTGTTTTATTTTTCTTTCTTTCTTTTTCTTTTTTCTTTCTTTTTTTTTTTTTTAAATTATTATTAGAATAGTAGTTTTTTAAGCGGCGGATTGCCAACGCTGTGGGGAGGCTGGAAGCAGGAGACGGAGGGCCACCGGCGGACATGCTGCTTTTGGCGCAGCCTCTAATTGATATTGAGCGGGCTGCTGGTGAGGAGCGCACAGGGCCACTGCTGGCTAATCTATGCTTTAATCAGCGTGTGTAATGAGAGTGGCGGCACGCTCGGAGAGAAAAGAGACTTACAAGCAACGTCTGTCAGGGTCCGGGGGAAAATATTGGGTCTAATTGTCGCGATTAAAGAAAGCTAGAAGACTTCTCCCCCCACCTTTTTTGAAGGTGCGGGTGAGTCTGCTTTCCTTCAGCACCGCCTGAGCTGAGCCTTCAGGCGCTGTCCAAGGTGCTGAAGTTGTAAGTCTCAAGTAACCAAACGCGGGCTCTGCAGCTGCCACTGTGGACCGCGACTGAAAATGTCTCCGCATCTCTTTCAAATCTTGATTCTCGCAGCTGTATCGACCATATATATCTTACGAGAACCTGATCACAATTCTGGTGAGGTAAGGTAATTAGCGAATGAGGCTGCTATTGTAACGGAACAATCCGTACCGAAGGGAGAGGGAGGAGGGGAGGCAGGAGGAAGGCAGGCCGCAGAGTGAATAGCAAGCGGAACATTAGTAGAGGTGTGTGTGGGAACACTGTCAGGCAATTAACAGGGCATTAGAGATGACGCACATACACACACCTCACTCACACGTACCCATGCATGCACGCACACAGGTCTGCACATCACATGGCACAGCCTCTCTTTCACAAACATACAGTTAAATCGTAGTTGTTGCATACACACATTTGCACACATATTGCAAGTGTTTGCGACCAGAAACATAGAGAGCCCTGCTCTGCAGTTTACACCAGCTGTGTAATGAATCCAGCGTTTGTGAAACTACCGTGTGAAACGTCAGAAGTGACGGTAATTTGCGCTAAACTGGAAGATATTATGTAAATTTAGAATAGTTTTGCTCCTCCATAGACCCATATAAAACATTAGAGGCACCACAAAAATAGCTTTAAAATGCAGGTCTGAATAAGAAACCAAAATAAATACATAAATAAAACAAACACAGTAGTCTTAAAAATAACTGAACATTCTGAATGAGTCAGTCTTGATTTGATTATACGCATGCCATCGTGCAGGAGTTTCTGTTTTTCTGGTCACTCAGTGTACGACTGGCAGACAGAGAGAAAGAGAGGCAGAGAAAACAGCGCAGGGCTGCTGTGCGCCATTTTACACCCAGAGCCTCAGCAAAGCTGCCTGACAGTCTGCCTGCGGCTGAGATTAGCCTCATCTATCCGGTGTCAGTGACGGTCGTGTCCAGAAAATCACAGCATAAACGGGTCTGACTGAGGTGAGAGAGAGAGAGAGAGAGAGAGAGAGAGAGAGAGAGAGAGAGAGAGAGAGAGAGAGAGAGAGAGAGAGGTCAACTGATTACTCATACAAACTTCTCCGACCGGGTCCACTTCCTGTCCCCGGTGCCAACACTTTGTCCTTTCATCAATCACCCCTGCATGCATTTGTATACACAGTGTAAGACCAATGCGCACACTCAGGCTCGCACACTTACACATTGTTGTTTCCTTTTTCTATAAACGACTGTGTAAAACACAGCCTTTATTTCAAATAAATAGGTAGCCTTTATCATCGCATGCGCGAAGAGGGATTTCCTCCACCAACAAAATGAGATATCCATCAGTTCACAAAAGTGACAACTTCCCTAACAAAATGATTGATAGCACAAACTGGAAAGAAATCATGGCACTTTTTAAAGGTTAGGAGGCACCTGGAATCATTGGCTGACAAAATGATTACACCTGCACAAAGTGGATCCTGTAAATTTAGGAGATATGACTGATGGGCCTTGGTTGCCGTTGTTGTTATGAATGATATTGTGTTTGGAAACTCTTTAGTCGTCTTATTTAACTGCAATCATTTGCTAAATGAAGGGACTGCTGGTAAATTTGAAATTAGATGTTTTAAAATGTGAAAATGTGTTGAAAAAATTTTTGGAGCTATAGGTTAAACCACACACTGTGAATGTAAACTGTCTAAAATGTCACTAGTAGAGAATTTCTTGATTAAACCAGTACTTTTGTAGAGGATTTTAACGGTTTTTATTATTCAGTTATTATCTAAATTAAGATTTCCAAACCTAATCTATTAGACATATGTTATTCTTATTTACCTTTAATTTTCATTCTTTAATTATTTTGCATAATTGAATTGAAAAACAAACTCTGGAGCGCTTTCTTTTTGTATCTGTGCTCCCCATTTGTAAAACGTCCGGCGGGACGGAGAAATGGAGATATCAGGAGCGATCGTATTTATGAGGCTTTCTGACAAATAGGCGCAGTTACGCTCCGCCGGCGCACTGGCTGTTTACATAGAGCAGCTCCATTTCAGCGCCAGGCGTTTATGGACCGTGTATGTGCGCGTGTATTGGCGTGCGTGTGTGTGTGTGTGTGTGTGTGTGTGTGTGTGTGTGTGTGTGTGTGTGTGTGTGTGTGTGTGTGTGTGTGTGCGTGTGCGTGTGTGTGTGTGTCGTCCACAGATGGCCTGCTGACCTTGGAGAGGGTCACCTGTGAGGAGGTGATGGATCCCGGAGAGACAGAAGACAAACCAGAGCGCTGCGGGCGCAGACAGCTCCGGTAAACCTTCAAACCTGTGAGGCTGCTGAAGTTTTGAAGGTGACTGCTTGATTTTCCCTCATGCATCTGGAAATGCCAACGTCCTGTATGCACTCTGCCTTTCCTGGGCTCCCCTGCGCTCTAACTGCCTATTATGGCTTATATTGGAACGACCCGGAGTTATTTCCTATACAAATAAAGTGCCTTTGAAAGAGATTAGAGAAATATGTATGAATTTCAGCTTAATTTATTTGATCATTCCACATTACAAAGCAGCGTAGTGCTCAAATGTGATAACAAGTTTTCAGTTCCTTTCATTATGTAAGAGAAATTAGACCTCGATAGGATTTCACTGGGGCGCGGTGGTCCCTCGGATGAAATGTAATTTGTGAGGAGAATTTGTTGTATCTGTCACAAATATTCCCAATTAGCTGCGTAATTATTTGAGGGTTTCTGCAATTACGGCTTAAACCGGTAAATTTGAAGCTGTGGCTGTCCCTAATTGGTCTAGATTTGATATTTTGCATATTTGCATAATGAGGAAATTGGGAGGAAATTGTGTTCATCCATTTGTGAAAAATTCTATGAATTTTATGAATCTGAAAGCCATCCCCTTGCGGTCGGTGACTTTGCCTGAGCTCCCAGAGGAAGCAGGGCGGGGGCGCGCAGGGCACGGTCACGTCTCCATGTGCGCTCCAGACGCGCTCAGGATGAACGCAAGAGCTTTACAGTTCTCTCTGCAGGAAATGTTGCAGAAATCCATGCGTTGTAAATAAAGTAGAACAAAAATTATTTTAAATGATATTCCGTCCAACCCATAAAAGCACAATATAACTGCAGTGGGATGTATAATAATATACATTTGTAATGGAAGCTACGTAATGGAATTTGCTTTATGCCTCCGTTCGCTGATTTATTAAGCATTAGCAGAAGGGCCTTGGTTATCTTTTTCATTTTCCATCAGTTAACAAACAATATGGCTGTATGGGTTTTATTAAGAAGTCTTTGATTTTGTCATTAGGTTTATATTAGATAATTCATCCAGATTGGTCTGTGAGACTTAATTATGCATTATCACAGTGTGCTGATTGATATTGAGAAAGCTAAGTGTTCTATGTAATTGGTAATAAAGAAGGTAATTTTAGAAATTTGTCCAATCAGTAATGATTATGAGGCTGTGAGTAGGTAATGATGTTAACCCTAGCTGCCTTTTACAGTCCACCTCTAGCATATCAAATATTAAATATAATAAGCCCTACAAAAAGAGGAAATACCCTGTTCACACACATTAACACTATTAGAAATATTTCTAGTTTCTAAGTTAATTTAGAAAATTAGTTCAAGAGGACAAACCTCAGGTAGAGTCACCTTTGTGGTGTTTCTAAGATACAATATCACATGAGGGCTGCACGAGGTGATAGTGGTGGTGGAGTGTGTGTCCTCCTCATGTATGAGGGCTTTAGCCCGCTGAGAGCCGTATATCAGAAAGCAGTAAAAGAGAGACGCTAAGAGCACTGATGAATGTCTGAGAGATAGATGTGTTAAGTGACCTTGGTACATTACACTCTCCTTCAAAGCCCAAGCAATGAAGATTAGTATAGTCTTATCTCGCCATGCCAAGTGTTCTTGTGTGTGTAGGTGTGTGTGTGTTTATAGTCTGTAGGCTGCATCTTAGTCACTTTTCCAAGAATATCGAAGCTCTTTTACAAGAGTGATAGCACTTGAATATAAATGTGCTTAAGTCTTCCATTAATAGTTTATTTTCCCCCCTTTTGTGTCCGTCTTTGCACATGTCTACAAGTGACTTTAATACCACCAACTGAAATATGTTACTGGAATAATAAAGGTGAGAGCTTAACATATGTCCCATAAGCCAACATTTTGCTTCTTAATGTAACTAACTAATGCTGATTTTAATCAATTAATCTTCTGATTATTTTCTCAACTAATTGTTTGGTCTTGAAATGTCAAAAAACAGTGAAAAATGTCTTGTTTTGTTTGACCAACCCTTCAAAACCCAAATATACTCAATCAACAATGATATGAAACAGAAATAAAGCAGCAAATCTTCACATTTGAGAAGCTTGAACCAGAGGACCTTTGGCAGTTTGGCCAAGATTAAAACAATTAATTGATTAGCAAAATAATTTTCTGATTCATTTTCTGCCGAATCAACTATTTCTTGTAGCTTCGTTTTAATGTTAATTTTAATTGTATTTAATCTTAATCATGGGATAATACAGAAAAGTGACACTTACGTCGCATACGGTTGTTACCTAACAGTTACTATTTTAACATTTTGCTTGTGGCGAGAAACTTGTATTGAGCCTCTGGATCTGTCAGCGGAGACCCTGAATTACTGCAACTGAGGTTTTATTAAGAGGGAAGAAAGCAAGCCAAAAACAAACACAATCACGTTGATTTATGGGAGGGATATCACACAAAATATCCTTCTTTAATATTCACAGGCAGCTCATAAAATAGGCTGCATAATAATTTCACCATTTCATGGGATATTAGACCATAATGACCACAGTCCACCCCTCTACACCCCACAGCCCTACAGGCACACACATACAGATATACACCTCAACCCCTGGGCAGACCAGTGTCGGGGCTAATTTATAGGTGAAAATGAAAGGCAAGCTTAATGTAATGGCTCCTTACAACCTGGAGATATTATTCGCACCATCACTCCATGGGTTCAAGAAAGAGGAAGACTTGGAAACAAGAAGGAATGTGGTTTAAAGAAGAGAGCAGGTCAGAGAGAGAGAGAGAGAGAGAGAGAGAGAGAGAGAGAGAGAGAGAGAGAGAGAGAGAGAGAGAGAGAGAGGGCTACAGAGACTAAACACATCAACACAGGGATTGGAGGGCTCACAGCACACATTCTGGGGTTTTTTCCAGGGAAAAAAACAACAGCAGCCATGAATGTGTTCCCAATGAATCTACAACTACAAGCCTGAACAAATAGAATCTCACACACACACAAACACAGCGGCAACAACAGCAGCAGCAGCTGAAACTGGCGTATTCTACTCTTTGAGTTAATGGGAATAAAATACCTCAGTGGATGAGTGCAGATGTGTTTGATACAAATAGTCATTTTCCTATTTGCTGCCTCATTGGGCATGATGAATGATGGAAGTCATGGAGGCGGTGTGATAAATGGCAGCACCTTGGCTCTACTGCATGGCCTATTGATTCTCCTTCTTTATTACCCCTCCAACCCAGCTGGCTGCTCTGCCCCCCACCCCACTCCCCGCACACACATACACACACATACATGCACGAGCGCGCACACACGCATGCAGTGAAAAATACACACGTGCATGCAGCCATGTGCTCAGTGAATACACACACAGAGAAAACATGCAACACATGCACATTTGGAGATACACAGAGCGAGGGAAGGTGATGTGAGGCGGCAAGAAAAACAGGCAAAGAAAAAGTAATAAGAGGTTGGAGGAAGGGTGAGCGGAGCAAAGCAGAACTGTGTTTTCATATTTATGGTTTAACAAAGCCATGAGATGGTTGGCTCAGATGGAAATCTACATCAGGAGGATGAGACACATAGTGAAAATGAGAGGAAATCCAAACACACAGATGACTCAATTAAAGTGTTTTGTGAAGGTGATTCAATCTTCCTGAAATTGTTTGGTTCATTTATAAATTCCAAGCTGTCAAAGACCGAATAGTTTGATGAGGGATTGGCCTGTGAGTACAACGCCATCAGTCACACAGACAAAGCGGGCAGGATAAATCAGTGATATGACCATCTACTGAGCTCTTCATCATGAGGTAATGAGGGTAATATCCTCCTCTGCAGAGTAACATCCAAGCAGGTTTCAAATAGATAAACAGATAAGCTCTGACCACCTTTACTGTACATATTCCCACGGTGAAAACACTCACACACACATAAGCATGCCGTCATGAAGCAGAGTGATGTTTGAGTAGCAGTGACAGACCTTTTCTCTGTGACACCATGAGCAGAGGTGAGCCAAGAGGAATACTTCCTGTTGGAGAGCAGGAAGTGACATGGGTCAGAGGGAAATGAGGTTAGGGACCTGTCAAAGACAAGTCAAGGAGATGTCTCTATCATAACTGTCATAAAAAAAGAAAACACCAGTCTTTTTTTTCCTGCCCTCATCTCTCCAAAGGAAGAAACAGAGTGATCAAACTGGGCTGACCCCTCAGAGTTCAATTTACCTGCTGCATCTCCTTGACCTTGAAGCACAGAGATAATAATTCAGGGTCTTGGGCAGGTGATAAATGGTTTGTGTGTGTGCGTCTGTGTGTGTATGCACGTGCATGCGTCTGTGTGTGTCCATATCTAATTCACAAAAGCGAAAACAAATGGAGAGGCAGTGAGCTAGACAAACAGAGGCAAAGCGCACACAGAGACACGCACGCAGGCACACATGCACGCACACATGCATGCACGATCAAAAACACACCTGCTACCACTAATCTGTGCTTTACTAGATTGTGACAGAAATTGCTGTTTTTCAATTACGATCAACTTTGTTCCACTAGGCTGCAGAATAATAGAATCTTTTTTTGGTCTGCAGCCTCATTCAATGTTTGCATTATTTTGCTTTAACTTTTCCATTATTTGGATCTAACTGTCAGTGCAGCTGTAGTTAAATATGGTGCTTTGCTTCATTTAATGCGTTTCGGTACTACTTCCTTATAAAGGCCTCTTTAAAGTGTATATACATAGAAAATAATGGCTTTACAAATGGTTAAGTAGTAATTTACTAATGCTTTATAGATCAGTCAGAAGTCATTGATAAGAACATGTTTTGGATTGCCAGTTTGTGAAAAATCTCTTTGTCTGATGTTGATCTTTTCTTTTTTCTAATAATTTGGTGAGAAATGTTGGTGAAACATTAGTTAACACATGTGGGTCTCCCACTAATGAGCCATCAAGTCTGCAGTTGAAAATGTAAATATTTTCATATACTAAGAGGATTCAGACCATTTATTCCAAAAAACGCAATACTGCAATATAAAAACAGTCCATTCAAAGTCCTGCAACAAAAAGTGAATTAAGTATCAAAATTAAAAGTATTCCTAATGTATTAAAACAGCTGGTATACTATTAAATAGTATATTACTGTATTATTATTACTTATGTATTAATGTATCAGCAGGTTGTTGTTGGAGGTGGGTCTAATTTTAACTACTTAATATGCTGTTGAGATGTTTAATCTGTAATACTGCATCTTATTTTATGAAGTAAAATCTAAATTTGTAAAGTTACTTTAAAGCTGACAAATAGTTGTAGGGGAGCAAAAACATTATGTATCTTTGATTTAATAGTGGGCTTAAAGAAAAAGCAGCATGAAACAGGAACAGTACCTGAAATTTGTACTCAAGTCAAGCACATGCACTTAACTCCATCCCTCCACTAATATTAATGAATGTTTTTACTGAAGTCCTCATTGATTAATTAAAGAGCTGGAAAGACAAGTGGCAGGAGGAGGAGGAACAGCAGCTATTTCTTTTTTTTTTTTTTTTTTTTTTTTTTAATAAACTGGCAATCCTAAAGTTGTTTTTATTAATGGTCTCTAACAAAAATATAAGAAGCACAAATTAATATTTGTTAACTCTTGATAAAGCCATTAGTTACAAGCTAAAAACCCTCTATAGATGGTGCCTTATTTGAAATAATAATGGAGTAAAACACAGTTATAATAATAAAAATTCTGTCTTCATAGGTGTCTTTTGACAAATGCTGTATGTTAATAAACACATTACATTGTTGAGTGTTAGAAACCATTTTTTTAAATTCTAAAAAAAAAAAAATCTATCAACGCTAAACAGGGAGGTTAAAGTCAAGTATTTTTCTTCTGTTATGAGATTTATATTTTCACGTTAATCATTTTTGGATCCCATAACAACATAGTTCCCCACAGTCTGGTGAGGTCAGTCCACCAACATTTCTTTTATGCTGACTGCTTTTTTCCTTACATGCATGCATGCATATATGTGTGTGTGTATGTGCGGGTGTGTGCGTCTGTGTAAGCACCACGAGCATGTGCGTGTGCATGTGCGGGCTTGATGGCTTCAACCTCACGCTCCCTGCTTTAAAAGTCCATTTGGACTCCTGCCTACAATCACCTTCTCGTCGTCGCTGTGGTAACGGAGCCAGGCCTAATTAGTATGCATTATCAATTAACAAACTTAATAGCCGGCAGATTGATTAGATCCTCAGTTATAGGGGCAGAACTCAGGCGAAACATGGAATGAAAAATAATCATACACACAGGCTTGCATGCTCACTCTCTCTCTTTCACTCACACACGGCTACAAACACACACACACACACACACACATACACACAGCAGCAGCAGCAGCAGCAGCAGCAGCTCACTAACCTTCTCCTCCTCCTCACTTGTGTAATTACTGTATGCATATGGCGGTGAGTGGATTGGGAATGAGGCAGTGTGAGGTTTTAAATAAACCTTCAGCTTATAATGAGTCAGGCCGCCATGGCTAGTTTAGCTCTGATTGTGCTCCACTCTAATGAATGACAAACCTTCTCCACTGCACATGCGTACACACACACACACACACACACACACACACACACACACACACACACACACACACACACACACACACACACACACACACGCACACACACGCACACACACACACACACACACACAGAAACTGTTTAACTGCGTATCAATACAATAAAGACGTGCAGTGTGTGGAGAAATGTACAGGGTGCATCTTTCACTCTCACTGTCTGTCTGCACACAGACATAGACACACAAACTCGTACCCACGCACACTGAGAATGTAATCAGGCGTTAGGTTTACCCTCCTATCAGTCTAATGGAGGTTAATGAATGATTAGGTCTAATAATTTTAGAGTGGAGCTCTAGCTGAGCCACACGATGCATCAGATGCTTAACAGAGTGAGAGCGTCAGCGATAAGAAACAAACTCACCATCAGTGTTGTGATGATGACATGAAAGCAAAATGTCTTGTAATGCAAGAATGCAACTTTATCAAATTTTGATTTTTTTTTTTTTTTTTCTTGAATGTCCTGATCTCTGCTTGTGCTGTCTGTGGCGCTGAAAGGTCAAAGCTGCAAGTTAGAGTGAAACTATGCTGCCAGTTTTTCTGCCTATGGTCTCCGTTCAATGTTCAAATGAACTAACACACCAGTTTGAAACAACAGGCACAAATAGGGAATTAAACTGCTGAGGGGAGAAAGCCTTTTGCTTATCAGAGGACTGGCAGATTTTTGACTTTTGTTTATTAGCCTTTCTTTAGGTAAAATAAGCTTAACATGATAACTTTTCTTTAAATCAAGTCTTATGATATTCAATATCTCAATGACACTGTGATATTTTTTATTTTGAATGCATATGTTTAAAGGCAAAGTCAAACTCAGAAAAATAAATTTGACTAAGTTAAAAAAACAAAACAAAACATGAACTAAAATTAATTTTAAACAAAACCTCCTCAATTACCCAGACTGGATCTGCTCCTCCTAACTGCAGGCTACATATTGTCACTGGAAAGAATAATTTTTTTACAGGTCTCTGAAAACAACAGCTCTGACATCAAAACACACCGAGGGAATCTCTATAATACAAGCCATCATATTAACAGGTGCATTTTAAAATGACCAGTAACTCAATTTGTTTTGGAAAATTGATGGTTTACTGAAATGTGTGGCTCTCATAAGAATGAAGACAGTAAGGTAACGGTCAATCAATCAGCACTAGGATATGGGTTTCCTTCATAAGCCCTGGCTACTAAATGCAGGGCTATAGGCACATAGGCCCAGTATAGAACCAGTGACCTACCACATCAGTGAAAGGCCAATTCATGGGCATTAAAATGCAAATGCGTGCATATTTCAAAGTGTTAAATTTTATGAAGCATTTAAAGTACCATCCCTCCAGTAGTAAATCCTAATGGTCTTATTTCCTATTCATAATATTCATACTCGCCACCTCTAAGCAGTGACATTAAAAATGTTTGCATCTCCACCAACTTAGAGGTTGAAATTAAACTGAGTTTGGCAGTGAAGACACATACATATTAACACATAATCACACACACAGGCGCAGACACACACACAGACATACACAGTGTGACTTTAGTGCAGATGTGCGCCTGGTCTCCTCTGCTGCATTGTGGCCCAGTTTGCAGCCATCTCCCTCTGATGTATAACTCGTTGTCCAAGCCTTAATGTTGATTTATTATCCATCCATAAATTAGAAAAATATGTTTGAGAATTCCGTGGCGCAGCCAGGCTCTGCGGACCGTCTGGGGATTGGCTGACGTGTCAGAGGCGCATATTGGCTCGCCAGGCAGCCTTTTGTTTCCCTGCACCAGCAGGCATTTAATGAGTGCTGATGGCTTAAGGTAAATGTGTTAGGACAGACAGCAACAACAGCCACAAAAACAGCCCGCTACATGGGAGAGATGGGGACCCACTCAACGGCAGAAACCCGCTCCTTTTGCTCACAGACGCATGTTAAACAACAGCGTGATTTTCTTTAGAAATCGCTCAGCTCAGAGAGTGAAAATAAAGTTTCATAAGCAGTTGGTGATGATAAACTTCAGGAGCAGCGTCTTTACACTACCTTAAAGACTGCTTTGCTAATTTTACAAAGCTTCGGCCTTCCGTTCAGCAGTTCAATAAAACGCCTCTCCAGAGCAAACTCATCATATTAGCTCCAGTTTCAGCAGTATGCAAGCCTATTTTTCTCTTATCCTGCTATTATCGAATAAGGCTGATTATTACTGGTGATGATTCTCCTGCTGGTCCTGGCTGACTTGTGTACTGACATACATACTAATTTCTAATAAAGCCTCAGACATCTCTGGGGGTAGCATGTTGCAGCACAAGCCAGACTGTGCCACGGTCTTATCAGGAATGTTTTTGTGCAGTTCGTATTAATCACAGAAGTAATCATAGGTCAAGGTTTAATTTTGTGACATAAAAAGCTACCATGATGTACGCCGGCACCATCATTCCCCATTTATCCAGAACAGCGTCTAGCTCTATGAGACACACTGTACACTGCATAATCAACACACTGAGACAGAAACATCATTGTCATCTTGTCTTGAGCTGACACTGTCACTTCATTGTCATGGCTGTTAGGTCTGCTGTGCTGATGTCCTGCTCTACTGTTTATGTTACAGATGTTGCAGTAATCAGAGCAGCAGCGTGTGAAGGACTCAGCCTGCAACCCTGACCAACATCACGCCTGCAAAGGTCATTGTGGAAATGCTGGGTGATGGTGATGGCTGGGATAGAATGAGACATGGTTCCACTGAGATAACCCATTTTTCTCACATCGATACCGCCGCCACCAGTGGCTCACTTAACTCTCTTAGAGACTCAAATTTCTCCCAGACAACCTTAAACACACAAAAGAATGCAAAAGCTTCACATTAACTAAATAAAATGAGCTCATTTTTCGAACTTTACTGTCTGCCCCAATGTGAAACATCTTGTCTTGGTTGTGGCTCTTGGTGGAACATCACCAATTAAGCTAATTGGACAGTAATAATCAGCTTGACAATAATAAGGACAGTACAGCGCACGTGTGTGCTTAGTGTCTGTTCATAACTCATTATCATATTTTAATCATCTTGACAGAATTCTGAATCAATTACAGTGCTTATCACAACATTAGCTGGCCAGTTTACTCGCCAATCCCATTAGCTGGGATTTTTAGTGCCTTTCTTCTTTTATATATTTAAAAAAAAAACAATTTCTCCCAGAAACCCATATCAGTCAAGACGCAAGTGCTATTCTGATGCCAGCCTGGGTCGTGGAAACAACTGATGCAGCTTTGGGTGGGGGGAAAAATGATGCCTGTGAGGCACACTTATTGTCCGTCAGGAGGGTTAGCTATGTCTCAGTCTGAGCATTTATCCTGGGCCATAATGGGGTGCTGAGTTGCTAGTGGCGGCCATTGTTTAATGATCTCCTTGGGCTCTGGGAGTAAACTACTGCGGTAATCAGAAGGGTAAACTCAGCTATATTTCAATTTGGAGAGCCGCTCTTCCGTTCAGAGAGGCCGCTCTGAGACGATAAATAATAGGACTATTTAGCCTATCCCACAGGCTGCCTCTCTGACACCTACCCAAACACACACACACACACACACACACACACACACACACACACACACACACACACACACACACACACACACACACACACACACACACACACACACACACACACACAAGTCAGCCTATAACAATTCATGTCTCTTCCATAAATCAGCCACACTAAAAGCTGGTGATTAGCGACATCATTTAGCCCCTAAAACCCAAACAGCGACAACTGTTTCCTTGCCTGTTTTAGGGAGAAGATGGAGAGATGCACAGATGGTAAATTGGTTGGAGGGGGAATGAACTGTAGCTGAATGACTGGACTTGAGGATGTAGAATAAATTCAGTGCAGGTTTCAGTTCTGGGGTTGAGAATATTTGCACTGTGCATTGTGGCCTTTGACAGTTTTGACCTTGTAGATTATTACGTGGTCACTGGGGGATGAATGTGTCCTTTATGAAGCATTTTGTCAGGTCACCATCATTTTTAAGGTGAGCGGAAAATATCAGTTGAATCAAACTATTCCTTATTTTATTATGTTTGTACTTTATTTTGTACTCTAAATTCCACTTCAGTGTACTATTTACTATATACTACTATTCATTATGTGCTTTGATGTTATTTAGTTTCATTTATTTATGTGAAAACATCTATAGTGGCAAATATCAGTACTTTTAATTTTTCCACATACGTTATTATCTTCCTTCTATCTTCTGCTCACAGAGGCACAAATTGAAATAAATTAAACAAATAAAACAAGCAAATATTCAGTTGTGTAACTCACCCCTTCAACCCTCAGACCCACAGGGTGTCAAACAAGCAGTGGACATGAATCATCTTTGTTTTGCACTCTTGTGTTCCTTCTCAATCCCAGTCCTTGTATCAATTCTAAATTTCTGTTTTTATCGTGATATATGCACAATTGCATTGTAATATTCCTCTACTTCCGTTCTTATCAAGAGCTCAGTAAGCCCATATAATGATTTTTTTTTTATATCATCTGTACATCAGCAGTGGAAGCAATTTTCAAATTATGTTTGGCCACCGCGACAGCGTGAAGCACTCCTGGTGTTTATTTGTGCTTGAGAGTGTCATGTTGAGAAGTGGAAGACTAAAGTCCATATTGGAAGGGCACATTGAGAACAAAATAAAAACAGTTGATGGCGCCACACTGTGCTTTATGAATGCAGTATATTATGTTTGGAGTAAAGACAATGAAACAAGAAATCGTTTTTATGTAGACAATCACAGAATAAATGAGTATTTACATCTTTACTTTCAACTTCAACTGCAGTTTCTCTTTCTCTTTGTTTCTTGTCAGGTTTGAAAAATATGTTGGAGTAACTAATGACCTTACAATGAGATAAGACTTTATGCTTTTTACGATTTGCATTGTATTTTCTTTCTTAACAAAGAAGAAGAGGAAGAAGTGATCACAAAAGGACAAAAAACAAATGAAAACTGTAGTATAGCCTTACTGAAAATCCTTAAGTTCTTCAAGATAGACCATTCAACATGCATTAAGCATCACAGTTTTTGTGGGGTTTTTTAATTACAGACATGAATTTTTTATTGACCCATATTTGTCCACTCAAAAGAAGCACAAGAAGCAGGTAGTTAGTGAGCTGAAGAGAAATAAAAATATTTTCCAGCCAATAATATACTCATCCTTCAAACCAGTGATTTACAGACACCAATAAAATCAAACAGATTAAGCACCCTAACCAACAATTTTCTCATCTACAATCCTGCAATACTGTTCTGCTGGTCTCAGTGGAGAAGGATCAGACGTGTGTCTGATGATGGCTTGCTAAAGAGCTTCAATTAATGGCCTGTCACTTATCATTAGGACTGCTGAAAGGCGGGACGCCAGGGAGCACGATGCAAACAAAGGCACGTTTTAGAACGTCAATTCTAAAAGCACCCATCAACTCTCTATTCTAGCGGCCGGCCTCTGAGGCCCTCGTCCCTGCTGGCCCCGAGCCCTGCTGTCTCTCCTGGGGGATTAGAGGGATCTGGAGAAATTAGCCGTTTGGATGACAAGCAGAGGCCAAAGGACGAGCGGGTGTTAATGTCCCCTTTTACGGGAACAAAAGCAGTGGGGATTTTAAATAACACGTCTCCATCGCCGCCTGCGTCCACTCCAGCCACACTGTGTGTGTGGTAGGTTACTCAGCGGTGTTAATTGATTGAGGTCATGTGCTAGCACAAGGAATTGGTGTGTCTGATAGCCTACACGGGCCTGCATCTGTGGCTCAGAAATCCAGCTCATTCTCAAAATGTTAATTCACACGACTGGTGCCAATTTTAAAGCAACGTTCCAAATATTGTGACAATGAGTGTCATTTCATTAACAATTTCTCAAAAAATGTAAAAAAAAAAAATTATGTTTCTATTAAGGGCTAAAGGTGCAAGATGCCAACATTCATCCTAATGCAGCCCAACTATCTTTGGTCTGGCACTAGCAAGGTTGTTTACTCTTCATTACAGTTTCAGACAGAGGCAGGGAGATCCTCAAAGAGAACATCCACAACAACATCCTCTTGACTGGGGCTCTGCAGTGCTGCTTTTGTCCATTACGCTTGGCCTCCTCATTGACAGCCAATAAATCATTCATTTAGAGGCAAAGCAGGGAGAGAATCAAACAGCCATTTCAGAGCCTGAGGCCTTTCACTGTAGTGGCTGCTGCAGGCCACAGATCTAATGTAGAGTGGCTAGGCTGCAGGCGGGTGGAAGGGCTCTTAAGAGACAGGAGTGCATTGTTTGTAGAGACAGGAAACGCAGCTCTCATTAGACCTGGAGCTGAAAACCAACCTGAAAGGCCTGCTTCAATTTACCTGCCCTGTGCTTGGAATAAATCACCCCTGTGTGTGTGTGTATGTGTGTGTGTGTGTGCGACATGCACACATACAAACACATGTACAACTGCTGACATAAACACACACTCATAAGCAGACACTTACAAAGAGCTTTATACATGCCTTTCAGAGCGCACCACTTCAGGTTCAGAGTTGGTTTAGCGCAGCGCTTGTTAAAGGTAAAACCTTTTACCTCTCTGCCTCCGATGGCCCTTTTATTAAGGTGCTTTCTCATTCAAATCAGAATCACAATTAAGCCTGTCCTGACAAGAGCTTTTTTTTTTTCCTGTTCTCCTGTAGATTTGAGTACGTCTTAGCGCAAAGTGACTCGGTGCTGTGATGAGTAGCTCATGCATGAGCAAGACTGCTGTCAGAGGCATCCGGCTGCTGCAACCAGAGTTTCTTCTGTGTAGATTAAGTATAAGCGTACAAAGATCATTTCTAAGGAAAATTGCCAGAAAGATTCAGGATAATTTTGAACTCCGATTTCAGATTTTGGCCTGTTGCCATGCTGAATTTCACTAGAGCCAAAAACTCACTCAGCACAGCCAAAGTAAAGAGAATCTAATACTTTACACCAGGTAGTCAGGCACAGCAGGTAACACTCCGTGACAAATTCCAACACATACTGAAGCAAAAGAAAAGAAAGGGAATAAATTACACAGTCACTGATGTAAAGACCAGAAAAAAGGAATTGGCAGAGCACGAGAGCGGCCTGGTAGAAGAAGAAGAAGGATGCTAGATGGTCTGAGGGACAGATAAAGGGGCAGAGAGGAGACAAGCTAGAAAAGCAGGAATGGAGAGTAGGTGGCAGCAGGTATGTGGTGGCCAAGACGCCAGACTATTTAAATACTGATGAGGCCCTCTGTCTCTCCTCGTCTCTGCTAATGACATGCTCGTCAAAGCCAGACAGAAGAAGCTGCAGGCTGCTCCACCATGCCTGTCACAACACACACAGTCAACCCATCAGGGTGCATCTGTGTTTACGTGTGTGTGTCAGGGGGATTCTCACATTGTCGTTCTGTCAGGGTGCGAGGTACCACTGAGAGGTGATAAATCTCCTCCTCCTTGTCAGAGAGTGCTGGCACTGCATCCTCAAACACAACTCACACAAACAAAGCAGCAGAATCTCTACTTGGGTCACTTAAGCATGAATTTCTTTCCTCTCTCCTCATTTCTCCTTTTTCTTCTTCCCTCACTTTCTCATCCATTTGTTCTCTTAAGCCTGCTGCGCCTCCACCAGCATTCAAAAATTAAGGTGTCAGACTGGAGCAGATGGATTACACACACATGCACAGAGTCTCACACACTCACACACACAACTCATAAATGAGGTGAAATGGAATCAGACTCCTATTGAATGCCTGCTTGAAAAACTGTGTTTTGTCCATAAGCACTACCCTCTGTTTCAACCCATATCGATCTCTCCTTGTTATTTGTTTTGAACTGAATAGTACATACCTGTTTGGACTAACGACAAAGTCTTTGTCTCTCAGACTGCTGACAGGAAACAGCAGGTGATAGAGCAACATCATGAAAGGAATAGCCTGCTGTAAAACCGGCAATAAGCGCCACGAAAATGGGTGTCTCGCAAAACACATAAGGCTGTTTGATACATGAACACAGAGTCACGTCAGACGATAAAGTGTCCGTGCAACAGACACTGAAATGGACAGCGGGACATATATTTGTTTGGGTTTCACAGTGTGACTACATTTCCAATTGTTATTGCAGCTGGAAACAAAACTTTTGCTCTAAATTGGCTTTAAAAAAGACATCATAAAACTGTCTGTCCATCTTTCATCTCCTATCTTCTCGTTCGTCTTTCGTCTCCTCTTTGTGACTTTAGCTCTAAAGCAGAGGAGAGTGTCAGCGAGCGTTCTGTTTGATTCAGTGCTATCTAACCTTGCTTTATGAAAGCATTAAATTGATGGTTCCAGACCAGCCCAGAGAAAATGCACATAAAACTGAGACTAACTGAGAGATAATAGTCCTCGTAAACTGGTCTAAGAGCTCTATAACTCACAACGTCCTGAACTTGTTCCGTCTTACACAGCACAAGCTGTCGCATCCAAAATACTGATGGCACAAAGGCACAAACTGCAATGCAAACAAAAGGGAAAGCACACTTCAACAAATGAGAAAAGCACAAGGCTGGAACCTGATGTCACTCCCAAATATGTTGATTGTGTACTTAAATAGATGAAGATTTAGATCTCGTCAAGTGTTGGTTTAACAGTTTTTAACAGTGGTGATGCTGGTAACTGTTACTTCAGAGGTTAAACAGGCTTTGAATGATCGTTAATTTGAGATATATTCTATATATGACTCAAATCTTTAAGAAAATTACTTGACACCTTAGGAAATATCCTCGCTTTCTGGTGGAGAGTTGGATGGGATGATCAATACCAATACCACAGTCATGTCTGTCAATTAAATATGAAGCCAGCAGCCACTTAGCTTCACACAAAGACTGGAAACAGTTAGCCCGAGTCTGTGAAAGCAACAAAATCCACATACCAGCATTTCTGAAGCTCACCGATTAACACGTAACTGCGTGTTTAATCCGTAAGGGTAAAAATGTCAAACTGTCATTTAGCGTATGGTTATGTGCCAGATTATTTCTTGGCTGGCAGTAGTAACTTGCCTGGCTGGCAACTGCTCCCACACAAGAAATAATCCAGCATACACTGCGCATAGAACAGCAAATTTCAACAACTGAACAACATATACCGTGTTAATTATTGATCTTCAGAGCTGCTGGAAGGTGGAAAGCGTTACTTTGGATGCACTCAGCCTAACTGTTCCCCCTTATTTTTAATCTGCTGGTTCCATGTTCATATTTAACAGGAAAGCATGAGAGTGGTGACAATCTTCTCGTCTAACTCACTGCCAAAAAGTCAGTAAGATTCTTTCTCAAAATTGCATCTTGTGTGTGAATGTGCAACACATTTGTGGTCCAAAAATGACAGATTGAGCTTTTATTACAGCATCTTTTTATGTGATATGTTTAAGTACTCACATGTGAGCCATTTTCCTATTGCTCTATTGGATTAGTGTGTTTTATCAATATATTATACAAACATATTTACCCATAACATGGAGGCATATTGCATATCAGCAAACACAAATATGATTTTTCTACATTATTTATTGTTGATTACAATGACAACTTGAAAAGTGTGTGTGAATGTGTGTGTAGCGAGTATTAGCAGCTGCTGTCAGCTAGAAGAGTGATGAGCCATGTAAAGGCAGCCTTCATAAGAGAGGGAGGATAAAGACATTTTCCCTCCAGCACTTAACACTTTCTGCTCAGCACCCATAAGCTGACTCTGGATCCTGGGCCTCCTGTGTCATCCTCTGCCTCATTCTGCCTTTGCAGGACAACACAAATCACACAACAGTGTGAGAGGAGTTGGGATTTTAAAGGTCAAATTTTTATAAAGTCCTCCAGAAGAAAAATTGGCCAATGAGTGCTTCTGTATATGCAGACGATATGTAAGGTGCACAGTGAGCGCATGAAATCTGCGAGTCTATTGTACATCTTCGCAGGTTGCACAGGGTGGTAATGGATGACCGGTGGATGCCCGCTGACGTGTTATTCTTTTATAAAACATTGCCTCTGCGTACCGGAGCACAGGGGAGAGTGTGTCACGCTTGTGATGAATGACCAGAGGGTAACATCTTCACTCCTGACCCCTAAACACTGTGTGCATGCTCACACATAGACACAGACGTACATAAAAATCAAGCATGCACTCACGCACATTCGAGTTAGCAAACAGATTTTCCCCCCCCACACTATGAAAGCACACATAAGCATCTGATGCAGTGAATCCACTAAGCAGATGGTGATCCAGATGCAAGTTGGTGACCTCCCTGTGCGTCTTCCCTTTTGAGTGTGGGGTGGTGAATACAGAGGCAGTCTCCATCTCTGTATTCTTTTCAAGGCTTTTGGTTTCATCGCTTTATTATTTTTCTTATTTGATCACAGATCTGTCATTAAGAAGACTCCTTCCTTACTTCCTCTCATTTGTCACGCAGCCTGACTAACAGGTCTGCAGTCTTCAAAGGTATCTTCAGCTATGTCTCCAAACAAAGCATGAAAGACCTGCATCAAACATCAAAAAGCAGCTCCTATTAACACTGGCAGAGCTGGAGCTGCTGGACAATGCTGAGGAGCTGGAGAGGTGAGTAATAAGCAGTGACCCTCTGCTTTTACATGTGCACCACCAACACTTGAACGCAGCATACAGACAATATAACAAATAGCAAAGAATGCTTATACACCATAAGGCTGAACCCAACACTGCTATACCTGAAGAAGTGCTGCAGCAGAAGGAGAAAGGAAGAAGAGAGACAGAGGAAGAGATAGGAAGAGAAGGAGGCATGATAGGGAGGAAAGCGAGACAGAGGGGATGAAGGGGGAGACAATGAGACAAGGAGACAGAGACAGAGTGGGTGAAGGTGGCGGCGGAGGTTTGGTGCAGCGGGTGGGGAAGGGGAGCAGGCAGCCAGTCTATTATCAGGGGTCTATAGAGAAGCATTTAGGGACAAATAGGACACCACCCCCCTGTCACCCCAAACCATTCGGCCCCTGTCAGCCAAGCCCATTCAGCCAAACCCCAGGGGGAAGTGTTAGAGGGGGGGCAGAGGGGAGGAAGCAGGATCAGGGTGGAGGTGGTGGTGGGGGGGCTTGAAGATGGAGTACCCCGGCACCACCCCTCCATGATGCTTCAGATGCTGTATCCTAGCAACGGCACTCTGGGTGTGACCCGTAGTCATATGGCTCCATTCAGTTTCACACCTCTTGAACACACGCACACATCCAGGGGCCCTGCAGCACTTATCAGGAGCCAAAACAGGCTCTCATGTACAACAATTAGCACAGATCATGCCCCCCACCCTCCTCCTCCAACCTGGCCATACCAGCAACCCCACAGGGAACACACGTAATTACCACCAACAGACAGAGGGGAGTTTATCTTTACACACTTAAGATGATCCACTTTGCACACACTGACAAACACACACACACAGAGGTCGTGTCGTCCAATACAAAAACTCTCTATTTCAGCACGCTGTCAATCACATGCTAATTAAAGCAGCGTATTGATGGCATTCTTCTCTCCCCGATTTTCATATGGAATTAGTATTTAATGAATTGTGTGCAGATTAATTACAACATAATGATATTTAATTGTTACCATCTAATTGTTGTGGCACTCTTTGTTTTGTTGCTGCGAACTTTCTTTCGTTTTAGTTCAGAGAGGAACAGTTGGCTGGAAAACACATCACTGAGCATCATTTAAACTTGCAATGTTTCAGCAAAAGGAGCCTTTTAATCACAATCACACTTTCTTCATTTTTGGGGGGTGAAAAATGAGCATGTAATGTTTCAGTCAAGCTAACGATATTAAAGATAGAAGGTATGTTTTGAGTGAAGGAAATGTGTCAAGAAACATGCTTTGATTTCTGTCTGCAGTTTATCTCTGCTGTCACATTTATAGCAAAAGATAGACACAGGCTCTCATGGACTCTCTCTCACACACACACATGCACACAGAGGGTCTTAATTTGGTAATCCCCCTTTCAGAGGGATAAATGTCTTTATCAGGCTTGTTCGGGCTAATAGATTTATATACTCCATCTATTATTTATCCAAGGATTATCACTGTTGCCTGAAGGTAGTGATGTACAATGTTTACCATGACCTTGGGCCACAGACACACACACGCAACACACGCGCAACACATGCACGCACACACACACACTCACTTCTAGCAGTCAATTTGGCATGGAATTGGTGAGTGATAATAAACAGGCGTGCAATAATTGTCCCAAAGTCACTTTGTTCTTTTTCAACCCTGAGGACCCTTGCAAGCCAATTCTGAGGCCTATTGAATAAGATTGTCTACTGAGTCTTTATGACTACTCATTAAAACACACTTTTATCATTTGTTATAATATAGCACACTCCTCTCCAAATGACATCATTAAACATAATTCAATCTTTACCTCTTCTTCATGTGTGCTGGTTTTCCTGATTTATCCACACCTTTATTTCATTTTCTCTCCCGGTCCACAGCCGCTGCAAACTGCTGCACTGCCCCTCTGTGGATGGTTACGGAGCTGCACGGTTGCCAACACAGACAACTACAAAATAAAAAAAAAAAAAAAAAGCAAACACCACTGAGGAAAACCAAACAGTCCACTCAAACCAAATTGATCTACAATATTACTGGAATGCAAACAGACAGCATCAAGTTTGTACAAATGTTGCCAAGCACGAACATTAGGCACACACATGCAGAAACACACACACTCAAAAACACATTGCTGTGTGTGTGTGTGTGTGTGTGTGTGTGTGTGTGTGTGTGTGTGTGTGTGTGTGTGTGTGTGTGTGTGTGTGTGTGTGTGTGTGTGTGTGTGTGTGTGTGTGTACAGACACACACACATAGGGCAATTTAGTAAATGTCATCAGGTCTACAGAAAGAGAGGGAAATAGGCCTGCCCCCCATCTTTGTATCGGGAACACAGGTGAGATTGATGAGTAGCGTCTGTTTATGATATCGGTTATTCAAGATGAAAGATGAGGGTTTGTAGAGGGGTTCCTCCCATTCACTGTCATTGATTTACACACACAAACACACACACACACACACACACACACACACACACACACACACACACACACACACAGGAGAACATACCCACAGTGAGTGTCCTTCCTTTGTCAATAGTCAAGGTTATTTCATATGCAGTCGAATTTTTTGACTAATACGGTGACATCAAACACCAAAAAAAAAACAACTTTTGATCATGATGACAGACCAAAGATTGACTTCTTAAGGGACGTGTTCTCACCAGACATGCAAGTAAGTACTGAGTGAACATCCATCAGGGAAGAAAGAACATAAAACTGTGGTTTAAAAGCAATAAAAGACGGCAGGGAGATTTGTGAAGAGCAGTCAGGGTAGAAAACGAAGCACTCAAGGCAGAGCCAATTCTGTTCTGGTGAATTAAAACCTAAACCTCTTCCGCATTAACATCCACAGAGAGACAAGTGCTGCGGTAAGTGAATGTGTTGCCTGTGTTTGTGTCAAAAGCCTGTTTTTCTTCCTCGGCCAATTAGAGTGACTACGGCACAAAGGCAGCTAATTTTGTCAAGCTCCTGTAAATGGAGTGATGGATGCTGACGTTTGGGGGGGCACTGTGAGTGAATGTATGCTTCGTGGTTACTCAGCAAGGCCTCCTTCATTAAAGCTTCTTGTGGAGAAACACATACAGACAGACACATTGAGAGAGAGCTGCACAAACATCCCCTATTCAGGATGAATTAAAAACCTACAACACACTACTTTTCACAAGAGAGCATTCATTATGTAGCCCTAATGTAATGGCATAAAGCACAGGAGCAACAGCCTATCAAGTGCAGCAATTTGGCTTTTTTCACTTGTGCTGTTTCGTTGCTATAGGGTAATTTGTAGCACTCAGCAGGGCAGGGGAAAGTGAATCAAGATTAATTTACATGCAGGCGAACACTTAGGCAAGGCAGAGCTGTAAGCAAACGCACCGTCTCTGCGGCTGAGCAGGAAGAAGAAGGCAGCAAGGCAGAAGGGTGGGGGGTTGTTGGATAATTAAGGAGCATCAAATGTGATTGCTGAAGGCAGTTAAAAGGCCACAACATGCCGACTGTGGTTGCTCTCAGAATGCAGCCTTCGCGTTCTAGTCGGGCCGCATTGATGGACACATGGATTCTGCTGGAAACACCAGCTGTACAGCCAACCAGCCGCTCCAGATTCAGTCCTTATTAATTGTGCTTTAGTGTCTCTCCTCTAAGCATATTATTCCAATACATTAGTTTGTTTTCATTTGGGGAAAAAGAGTGCCAGGCTCACTACTGCACCAAACAAGACAGTGCACTGCTGCGGTCTTTGGAAGAGTCGAGGAAGCTGTGGATGAACCAAAAAGCAGAGGTTATTCAATTTGAAACGCTTGATTTGAATAACACATTGCTGCACATCATGGTGACAGAAAGACAAAGCAAAGAGTCCCTGAAGATGCAAGGCTGAAGTGACAAGGCTAACTTGGACAAACTGCCGCAAACATTCAGGCACAAATGCAACTAGCAGAGCACCGAGGAGAGGGGAATGAAAACGCTAAATGAGCTGTTTGAGCTGGACACACATCTTGGAGAAGCGATGGAAGCCGAATCTTTGCCCCACTGAACAGGTTTAACATATCAGAGAAAGAGATCACTGGGATGGGATAAAAAAGAGAATAGCTGGTAGGCTTTCTCCCCTCTACCGCTCAGTGGTAATGGACCCTGGACCGAGCCTGTGGCAGGGGAATCTGATCAAGCATGCTATCCTGGAGACACGCGCACACACTTCACATGCACGCACACACACACAGAATCATTCTGTCAAATCTGAATAAATACAAACACACATCAGGAGTGTGGGGTGCAGCTTGGGGATTTGGGCCGAGCGTCTGGCATATTTGGCCATCTCAGATCTCCTGTCAGGGCCTGAATGTGGGATGACAGCAAGAGAGGGCCCGCAGCGTCTGGAGACCTGTCTCCATCTATGCATCTCTCACATAAACAAATTCTCCCATCGCTGTATTCAGACTAGCCTCTCTGCTCTATTACACACAACACACAGCTGCCACAAGCACTCAGACACCCAATCAACAACCACAGAGAGAGGGAAGGGAAAAGGAAGAGGGAAGGGGAAGAAAGAGAAAACGCAAAGGGGGAGAAGAGGGCAGCAGAGGGAGATGGAGGAGAGGAGAAATCAAGATGGGAGCAGCGTCCGGGGAGATGCTGAAGATGAGAATGTTGAGAGGTGGGCCAGCGCTCTGAAACTGTGCTCAGTGTTCTGTCTGGCCGAGCAGGAACCTCCTAAAAGCAGGACGACGATCAGCATGGATGAAACAGAAATGGGCTCTAGTGGGATGAGGAATAGACGAGGGCAGGAGTGGGGGGCTAAGGGTTGCAAACACATTGAACGCATGAAATATGAGGACCACCTGCTCTGTCCATGAAATAGGCTGAGCAGGAGAATGCAACGGCTGAGGCCAAACCTTAGGAGAGTGATCCGGGTGTTTTGTGTAATCTGAGGGATCTGCCAGCTCTTGGTAGTGAAGAAGTTTAATGAGAGATTCCAACAATTTCGGTATTTTCTGAGCATTTTTTTTTAGTTCCATCTGGGTGCTTTTGACAATTCAGTAACAATCCACATCAGGATAATCCCAGGTTAAAATAGGATAGCAAATTGTAATCTCTATAATTTTATACTGCTCACCTTGAATTTGTGAATGAAACAGCTCAAATCCTTGACCTGCTGCATTGACACTGTTGTATGTTGTACAGATTGCAATGCACTTGGCGGACAATGTGCAGCTCCTGGGTCAAAATAGCATTGCCCACCCAAAATAGCTCTAAATCAAACATAATTATGCAATGGTTTAAAGGAAAGAAAATTGCTCACATTTGAGAAGAAGATGCATGTGTTTGGCATTTTTGCATGATAAATGATTTGAATTTAAATTGCTAATTTATTTACTTAAATTTGACTCATGTCAACACACAGCGTACCTCGACACCTCCAAAAACTGACAAAGGAGCAACAGAGACGGAATCCTGCGAGGACAAACAAACCTGCAAGAGGCATCATATCTACAGAGCTGACAGCAGCACAATGAAGTTAAATAAAGACTGCTGTGAATCAACTTTCTGTTCATTGACTAATCACTTAATTTTCATAATTCCATACATTTTATAAAACCGCCTTTAGTAACTATGAAAAATCATGGATATTGACTTTTAAGAGTGGAATTACTCCAGAAACAGATTGTTGCAGTTTCAAGCTTAAGGAGCAGGTAGAGGTGACAGAAAACAACAGCGAACAAACACTAGACCTGTCTGCCGATTGGTCAGATATAACTGAGCAATCAGCTGTTATTTCCTGTCACTTTTACCTGCTCTTTCATCATCTGATCATTTGTGTCTCTCCTGGTTTCTTGCTATGGCCTTACTGTTACAAAATATGCATCATGTGTTCAACTTGCAGCATCACCATGTCATCTGGCCTTTGTCTTTCTAGAGTTTCTAGTGACCATGAGCCCCTTCTGAATCCAGATATGTGGCGGGCAGAGCAGCGCGGCACCTGAGAAAAAAAATCTGCCAGCTGCAAAGTTAAAATGGGCAGCACAGTGAATGTGATAGGTGGACTAGAACACACCCAGAAAGTGTGCTGTTGGGCCAGATTGATCTGCCACATTACAAAACATCCCCTCCTCCTTCCTCTGCATCCCTACTTTCTGCTCCCACCTCTTCTGATCAGAGTATCGATCCCAGGACCAGTCGATCAGTTGCTACTGTGTGATCTGGGCCGGGCCAATTACTTCAGTGAGTAATAGTGATTAGTTTGCGTCTAGATCAATCGACAATGATACAGGCAGAGAGGCTGCGGACAGGGGCCAGGGGAACCACTGACTATTCACATCAACAGCACATTTGTGAAACAACAACAGTGTCGTTGCAGAATCCTGTGCTTTAGTATCTCGGATGTAATTGTTTCATCACGCTATCAAACCACCACAGTACATATCTGTGGGCTCTTGGGTAAATTCAAGGCCGGCAGAGGGTTTCTGGAATTGCCCAAATTAAAAAGGAAAGGAGGAAAAGGAAAGAAATGCGAATAGCCTGAAACAGCACTACATCCATTTCTTACAGCCCATACCAAACACACACATGAAAGTACACACACAAATCCATCACATACGGTTAGTGCTTAAACCTCAGCCTGTGCCATTGGTTTGACATTGTACAGGTCATTATAGGAAAACTAGTACTAATGTTGAAGGCAAATCTATTTATGTTGATAGTATTCATGGGCAATCTTTCCATAACATTGATCAACACAGTTTGTCTAATAGGAAAATAATAAACAATTACTCCTGCAGACGAGAAGGGTAATTGATTTTCTTCTGTAAATTACCACCACCATCAGGCCCGCGTACACAGAAAGGTGATCATCTGCATAAAATCAATGGGATATGATCCTATCTGTATGATAATCATGGACTGTAACCAAGGAGCCTTCATTAGCTGCAGAGAGAGAAAGAGGAACGTGGAGGGTAAAACAAAGAGACGGACGAGGCGAGCAGTAAGACTTCAAACAGATGTAAAGACAGCTGTCCTCTTAAGATAAATCTATGTTATGGTTGGTGGAGAAATCCTCAACATTTGTGTACATCAGAAGTTGATCTTAGCTCTCGAATCAGCTGCAATGATTATATGACATTTTCCGCAACTGTTAGGTGCTTTGGACCAAATCTGAGCACCACCGTTCTTTCTGTCGCTGATGTTTCGCTTGAAAACTGGAGTCAAACTTCTCCCAAACAACATGATGCTGTATGAATAATGTGAGAACTGTACCAACTCCTGAAATAGCAGAGACAAAGGCTGCATTAAATCTCTCTGATTAATTTCTGATGGGTGCTCACACCACCCCTGGTGTTCCCAGCCAGACACTGACTTATGGTGATTGGTAAGCCCACCACCGGACAGCTGTATGTATGACTGTGTGCAGGCCTCCAAATCAATACCGCCACCAATATTAATATCGCCACATACGTCAAGAGGCGAGCATCTGCCTACAACAAGGACAAAGAATGAATGGAATGACTCACTAACACTATCAGTTACTTAATTCACAACAAGACCAAAGAAAAATATTATATGTGGCTATTCTCTCTCTCTCTCTCGCTCTCTCTCCTGTGGTCGAGGCAGAAAAATGACAGCATTGGTTATTTGTTAAAATACTTAAAATGACCGAAATGTATGTTTTCCTGAGAAGCAACTTGTTTGTGCAAATTGTGACTGTTCTCTCTCAGGGGTAAAGTAAATCTGGGGGCTTTAGCAACCTGGAGTGGGTTTGCGTTCTACAGTAAAAGGTATACACACGGTACATATTTTATAAATTGATTTCAGCATTGGTTTAATTTTGTTTCCATTTGACAGTAATGAAATCAAAAAGTTTCATCATTTGCAAACTAACATTATATTCCTGTCAGTGTAAAGAGGGCTTGGTAACAGCACTGAGACCCTCATCTTATAAAGTTTAATTAAAGTACAAATGAACCATTTCAAAATAATAACAATAATAATAAAAATAAAATGAACATATCAACCTTTTTGTAGCGGCCATACAGGCTGTTTTGGAAGGCAATGGAAAGCAGCAACTTTGTCATTTAGGTGTGAGGTTGCGGACAGTCTTGGTCTCCTACAGCTAGTGTAAGTTAAACCACTATGTGGTGCTGGGGAAAAAATAAGCATTTGGGCCTCTATTGAGCACCTGTTCCTCCTGCACTCTGAGCATCGGGTCTGTCAACTCCAAACACCTGTTAAGTGCATACTGCAGGCTACACGTCATAACATTATACTTCGCCTTGAGACCCGGTAAACAATCATGTGGCTGTAAATCTATTTAAGAATTTGCTCCTTGTAAACAAAATAATATGTTTGAACCCCGATTTTGACTGAGGGCTCCTCGGTTAGGCTGTCTGTGGCAGTTGCTGGCTTTTCCTGGTTGGTAATCCAGCCTTGAAGTACTGAGACATTTTGCAGACAGTCCATGATGTCTGAAACTACACTATTTGTAGAGACTGTAAGACATCTCAGACAGGAAATGAGTGGGTTTGACAGTGAAGCACAACCTGCAGCAAGACGGGGAGCTTTTAGTGTGATTACTTTACTGTACCTCCATATCCCTATGAATCACCTTCCATCTTTCCTGTCTATTTAGACTCCAAACACAGACATACTGTATAATGAATCTATTTTAGGCTCCGATGGCACTCAAACCCTTTTCATTCTGTGTTCACTGAGGAAAATGTGGTACACAGTTTTGTTAGACCCTAAAACCAAATAGAGGCCTTTTCAATAATAGGCTTTGGGCTTTTAAAGCTGAGAGAATGAGTAGCTGGAGACAAACAGCAAGAAGAGGCTTTCAGTATATTAGCTTCTCAAATCAAATCACTGTGAAGGGAGGATAGAGGCAGCATTTAACATAGTAAGGAGCTCTGGACAAAAAAGAATAAAGTGAATGCTCTGTTTGAATCTGTCCTCCCTTCATAGATTTTAATGGCCTATGGTAAAGTGAAGTGCGTTAACACTTGATAATTACATTAGCCTGGGACTATTTTTTAAGTACAGAGAGGGCTTAGCCCATTTACTATCTCCATTTGCATTACTGCTGTAACTTGCACAGAATGAAATCGAAACCTTTGATACACTCAGTCCGTGGCCTGTCATCAAATTATATTGATTTATTACAACTAGTTAATTTGAGACACTTAAGTGCCATTAAAGGCATGGAGATATAGTGGCCACTATGCATAGCCAACACATCACCTCACAAGGCAAGTTTGCAGGTTTGAATATAGTACATGTGCAGCTGAATTCTAGTTGTTGAAGAAGTAGCTTTGTCCAGATTGATGTCCTGTTTCTGTCATGACCGGCTGGAAGGCTGGGATCACTCAATACTAATCAACAGGCTGGACACGAGCTGGTCTTTATCACTTTGTCCCCTTTATATGACTCCCAACCTTGGCTGCGCGACCAGTTGCCTGATTTCTCATTTTGTTGCACTGCGACTGACAGTGAGCGCCTCTGATTGAGGGGATCCATTAGGGATCAGCCTGAGGAAAGCCTGTTTGATGGATGAGACCAGCAGTCACCTTCAGAGCTTGCTAACAACACCTGTATCCTCCCTGTCACACACACATACACACACAGCACACTTTTGCTGACATATAACAATCTACACATAGTGTACTGTGTAAAGAGTGAGAGACAGAGAGAGATTTAAAAGAGGAAAATCTATACGGTCTTATCAGCAGAGAGGGCTCGGTTCAACCTGTAGACAAAACTGAACACTGGTGAAACTACACATGTAAAAGAAAGGAGCTGAAAAACCTCCGATTTCCATTTTAGAGATATCTGACAGAAAGAAGTCAAGCAAGTCTGTTCATATTTCATCATCAAAAAACATTCAGGCCGTCTGTCAACAAAAACCTGAGAGATTTGAGCTAAAATCTGAGCACAAAGTGTTTGTCCTGTGCTTGTTTGATATACACAATATTTCAGGACACTGACTAGATGAGTAGAGCATATGACAAGAAAACTGAAGGACATTTTGGCAAGAGAATGCACTTAATCAACAAAAGGACTGAGGACTAAACATATACTGTCAGTGATAATAAAGAGGCTAAACCTCCAACAAAGAAACTTAAATAATAACTCAAAGCTCTTATTTTAAAGACCTGCTTCCATGAAAATTAAGTTTTTAATCTTGTTAGTACATTCATATGGTGTTTTTATATGCTACAAGACTAAGAGTGAAATAAGCAGTCAATACCATGCCTGAGCATCTCACAGACACAGACAGACAGGGTTTCATGTGCAACATACCCAAAGAATCAATCCTGATAACTTGTGGAACAGGACTACAGTGAAATGAGGGGTATCAGAAGAGAAGCTAGGCATATCTAGGTACTGTATCCGTCTGTTGCAAGCTAAGTTTCGCTCTTTTCAAAACAATGGCAGAGATGTTTTCAGTTGCAAAGTCGCACAAGGAGAAGTGGTGCGCCTCCATGTATTACCAAAGGATCTGAAAAGCTGCACCCTGCAGTAGCCTTTTGCCAGAGCACCAATTTGCCATGAAACTTAAACTGAAGCGTGATGATGTTCCATCCATTTACCGTGGGGACATAGCGAGTACAAGCCAACATGTCGGTGAATTTATTTTTCTTGTGCTGCATCCGTCGACTGTGTCCAAACAAATCTGGAGTGTGCTCCATAATGTTAGCCACCATTAGCCTGCCAAATTACATGAGTCATGTCAAATGCTGACAGGACATTTTTTATGAGTTGGGGGAGAAAGTTTGTCAGATAGTTAAGTTTGATGCTTTTTGATGAGCAGTCGAAGCTGTATGTGAGCAGAGGGGTGGGTGGAGATAGAGATAGATCCACACTACATGAAGGCAAGGTGTAGAGAGATCTAAGCTAATGTCAGACGTGAAGGGATTTATTGATTTTTATGGAAAAAAATTCTAAATATGTAATTTTGATGAACAGAGATTAGTTTTTAGTGGTTTAATCAATGCCTAGAGAGGAACTTCAAGAAATTAATTAATGAAAGTGACAGAATAAACTGAAAAAAATATTAACATCTTGTGAAATTACAATAGCTCTTTTCGTAAATTACTATTACAAACTAAATGTTAAAATCTTTATCCATTCATCTTCTATTCGATCTTCTAAGATTATAATTTCAAACAACGAGCGATGTTACTCTGTAAGTGTCTTCTGTCCTGTCTTTGTACTTCACTTGGTGTATTTAGGACATTCTTTCCAGATAGAAAAATACCAATATGTGCAGAAAGAGATGTTATTTTACATTTGAAAGGGATTTTTGCACCCACTAGAAATGTGATTGATAAGAAACAGAACTGTTTTTTTTTTTTTCAATCATTTTTGTGGTGGTGGAGGGAGCAGCATGTAACAGGCATGAGTGGAAATAAGAAGAGTCACCTATTTAAATATACTTTAATACCTAGTATTTTGAGTTGCTTAACATCCTTAGAAACTGTTAAGATGAGATGAAACACTGTGCAGGACTAACATAATGCTCATGCAACAACATCCTGTAACAGCATGGCCTTCTTTTTAAAAGACACCTTGAATAAATCATCAAGTTGTACATTAAAAGCAATCCTTATTTCCCCTTTAAGTGGCAGTTGTTTTCTCCACTCAGCAGTGTACAGTATAGAATTGCATGCACACACCTACTGTATATGTGTGTGAGTCTACTCGTGTTGATGTGAATAGTCTACTCTGAGTCTAGCAGGCTAATTGCTCTCAGCAGTATTATCTCATTAGGGGCCATCAGCATTTGACATTTAAATACAGAGCTGCTAAAAGCCTCCATGCTTATTTAATATTAACATTACCATCCATCACATCCTCCAGAGAGGCAGGGCAGGCACAGGGCCTTGGTCTTGTTAGCTCCTTTTCTCCCGACTCCCAGCTCTTGAAGCCTCTGGGTAATTTTTTTTCTTAAATCACCAATTGATGCATTTAATAAGAATAATGTTGTTAATAGCTACAGTGTGAGCGTGGCAAAAGGGAGGGCACCATCATATCACATGTACAGTCAGTGAGCGGAGAGTAAAATAAGGAGGGAATGCTGTGATGAGTGAAGGCAGGCAGGAAGGTGAAATGGAGGAAGAGAGACGAGGAGTGGGAGCGGGTGAAAGAGAGGTAGGAAGGTCAGCAGAGCAGTGTTAGAGAGGGAAGGTAGAGCCTGATGGGCACCAAATGAACAAATTATGACGGGCTCCATTTTGCAGGATGGGGTCACCCCCCCTCCGCCTCACCCCCCCCCTCTCCTCCACTCCTCCTCTCTTCTCTTCTCTCTCTGACAGTTCAATTTCCCCCCTCTCGCCTCCCTGCTCCTGCCTGCTAATTGTGAGTGAAGCCTTATCATTGGGCCCCCCATCCACCCTCGGTCCGAGGTATCGCAGTGTCTGAGAGAGGAGACTGGAATGTCAAAATGTTATCTGAGACAGCAAACAGCCAGAGAGACGGAGGTCACACACAATAAGACCGGACGTTCATCTGAATGCACAAGCACAGGCGTGGCACCTCTCACAGGATGCACAGACAAAAAGACAAGGAAACAGCGCGGTATACAATTCTGTGTGGAAAATATCGTTCAGAAATTCAGGGTTTAAATTAAAGAAATGATCTCCACATGCTTTTTTTTTTTTTTTTGCTTCTTGTCAGCGGTCTGAAACATTGGTTGCAGCAAAGGATAACTGAGTGCCAGCTGTCAATCAAATGTAATCATTAGAAAACACCTCCGTTACACCGGGGGGAAATAAAACTGTGATCCAATGGATTCTGTTCTGAAACATATTGGATTTTGAGACCAAGATAAGCAAACTCAGACATTCACAGCAGGTATTGTTAGAGCTGGATTGATTCATGTGCTTTATAAAAATGCCTGAATGGTGCATGTACTGGTGTCTCATTGGGTAAAACCCACACAATCACATACACACACTCCTCTGCTCCAATCTTGGCTGAGAGCACTTGACTCTTGTGTGCAAAGTGGAGCTAAGGCATGTTATTTACAGACTAGAGGAGGCCAGGTTTAAATGACACCTGAGGATAAAGCTCATCTCACACCAGCCCTCAGCTCCCTGCCTCTACTTTGTCATTTGAAATTGAAGCATTGCCGAGAAGCATTTGTTCATGGCTTCCTTTTTAGTCACACTGTTCCTCCTGTTCATATGAGACAAAGACAGACAAACAAACTGAGAGATATGAGGCAATCTTTACCCTGTGGGGAGCAGCTGGCTGCTGGGTAGGTTGGAGTTTAAAGTGCTTTAGTGGTCACCTGATAGGGCCGATCTAAGGTCAGAATAATCTGAATGCAGGAGGAACCATCAGGGGCGACACAGGACAGAATCACTGACCCCAGACGTCCTCCATCACAGAAAGCTAGATGGAGGGTAAGAACGGGATAGAAGGGGAGAAATTTCAGAGCAAGAGCAGGAAAGAGAGCACTCATCTATATTCCAACACAGGTAATGAGGGTTAATTCATTGGTTAAGGATTAACAAGGTGCAAGAGCATGATAGGCAAGCAGTTGCCTTCTTGAATATAGGTTTAAATCAACCCCATTATGCGTGATGTAATTTCAGCTCCAGAGCCCCGCCTAGTGGGAAAGTAATTACGCCATGACTTCAGGGACTCCTCTTAAAGTACAACTACAAACCTGTGGTGCACTGACACAAACCAGAGCTGGTACATTCATAAGTCAGTCCTCTTTGTCTTTATCCCTAAAACAGTCCCTCCCTTCATAAGTCACACAACTTCTCACATTGTGCAATTAGGTCAGTGTGAAAGCTGTTTAACCCAATGAGGTTTTCAGAAGACAATGTGTCGGGGAGATTAGATGCATTAAACTTTACATATCAAATACTCTATGTGTGTCAAATACAAGTACTGAGCATCTAAGATGGTACGCAGGTTTTATACAGACTATGATTTATAAATGACTGTAATGTATGATCAGCAAGTTTTAAACTGAAGTGCAGTGTTTCTGAAGATTTTGATTTTCTAATATTAAGATAAACATTGAATTTTTGTTGAAGTTAATCATTAATTAATGTAATGTATGTATAATGTATATGTAATGTATGTATAAATATTGACATTAGTTTTAGCCATTTGTATACTTGCCATCATGATGTTGGTGATCTTATTGATCATATGATACTTGACTCTTCATCTGTATATCTGACATTCTAAATGAGGCCTAATATTACTCGTAAACACAAGTTGCATATAATATATGCATCTTAAATCAATACACAATTTAGAAGTCATCCACATCTTTATGGTAAGTATGATTTAGATTTAAAAAGTTATTTCAAAAAGACTAGATGTTTACTGAGCATATAAAATTATCCATAAAATGATGTGTCTACAGATTCAGTTGCATCTTTTCACAGGAAAGATAGGGACTTTCCTCAACTGCATTTTTAGCTGAATACAATGTCAGATATTTACAGTTATATAACGCTAACTTTCAATGTCTCAAGTGTCATATATTCACATCAAACCCTGTTAGTTTTGGTATGCTGGTAAGTGCAATTTAGGATACTTCATTAACATGTTATAATGTCTATGTTTACACCTCTGTAAAACAATCTGGGTAAGATAAACACAACTGCACAAAATAAGCTGAAGTAGCTGAATTAAGGCAATTACTGCTACATTTGTTCGATGTCATACCCGCTCTCTCTAACCATGTTTTCACATCAACCTGTTGTCAAATAAAGGCCAAAAAATGCCCCCAAGAGAGTGCATCAGGACTGTCCAAGCAGGTAAAAGAAGAGAAAATGGTGATAAAACCAGCAGCTTTTCAATTAATTTCAAGTGCTTTTTTACAAACTAACAAAATTAAAAAATTAATCTGCACGTTCAGTTCATAATTGGGTTTGATCTCCATGTGCGAGAGATAAGATGGACTTGACCTCTAAGGCAAGCCCAGACTAACTAATGACAGCCTGAGCTAAGCTAATATTTCATCATCAGCTAGCCGGTGTTGGAATGATCTTGATGCTATTAGCAGACTAATGGCTAAATACTCCGGCGCTGCTAAAGAGGAGCCGGCCACTGACACACTTAGCATCCGTTGGCTCGTTTAGCATGGACATAAATGAGCATGTAAAATGGAGACATGAGAGGGATGGGCACACCAGTGACCCCTACATATACACATGCGCATATACGGACACATACACTACCAGCACACACACACACACACACACACACACACACACACACACACACACACACACACACACACACACACACACACACACACACACACACACACACACACACACACACACACACACACACACACACACACACACACACACACACACACACACACACACACACACGCATGGACATGGTGACCCCTACACGGTTGATGAGACGGGAGCTGATATGCGAGTCAGACGGAGCCACATTTGTAAAAAGCGATAGCCAATTACGGCAGCCCGGGCTGAGGGATAATAGCCTGCCTGTCAGGCTCTGTGTGCAGTATATGCGAGTGCATGTATGTGTGTATGTGTGTGTCTGCCTGAGCACGTAGTACCCAAGAGTGAATATCGGGTTCCTATTCTCATCTATTTGCCCTATATCTCCATTCCTTAGATATTAATTTCAGAGCAGTGCTGCAGCACAGGGCCCAGGTCGTTAGTGTGATTCATCTGGGCGTCATCCAAAATGGGCACGAAAAAGACAGAAAGTGTAAGCCAGGTCTGCCAAAATGGGAGGCATATTTCTGTAAAAATTTCAGCTCCATGGAGTAATGGGGAGGTTTTATGCATAATATTCACTATCCCTGCTTTATATTACAAATGATGTGCAATACTGGGTGAAGCAGAACATAAAGACAGAAAATATAAAGATTGGTGAAATATAAGGAACGCAGAGCAACTGAGAGATGAGAAAGAATTACATTCATAAGATATTATATAAGGTGTATGACCTCCTACACTGTATATGATACTTCAAAGTAATCCAACAACGCAAAATCGCTGCCAAGTCATGGACCTCATGTCATAGAGACACTGGGAATGAGACACAGCAGAGACAGAAGGAAAGAGGCAACAACAGGGACAAGCTCAAACATCAGTGCTTGTCCTGTACTTTCCACCGACACATGATCTCCTCAAGGACTCGGCCCCGTCAGCCACAGTGGCCAGCCACCTGAAACAGAGGAATGATAGACTATCAGAGGAAGGGAAGCTGTTCAAGGGAATTGTGTGGATTTAGTGGTCTAGTGCTGACACATGGCTTTGAGCATGGTAGAAAAGCACTTTAACTCTTCAGTGCTTTTATCGCATGTACACACCCCATAAAACATGGGTCTACGTTGCAGCATGGCTCACACGAACAGTACAGTAACACACACGCACACACATGTAATGCATACATAACACTCCCTCAGAAGCAGCAAGGTTGTCAGATGAAACCCAAATCTTTGTGTTGATGTCAGTGTCCTCTGATGTGGCCTCATCTCTGCAGCAGGAGATCGATGAGAAGAGGAGGAGAAAGATTGTAAAAACGGTTTGTGAAGCTGCTTCAACTGTTTAAAGTTCACATCATGGGCAACGTAGCTCAGCCACTTCAGTAAGTTTACACTGTCCACAATGTCTGCAGAAAGGTTCAAGCAGTCATTTGTTCCTGGTGCGATGAGACTGTGGATTGAGCATAATGGACTTTTACCTGACCTTTCCCCAAAGTGCTTCAGTGGGAGCAGCAACCCGATTCTGCGTTGTTATCTGCATTTGTAGCATCTCAGCTGCAAACAAATTTCCAAGCGCTGAGACGCAGCCAACCAGACTCCTGTATTTACAAATGCATTGTCCCTGCAGTTGCCATCTTATCATTTCCATAAAATCAAATCACAGAGAAGGTAAAAATGAAAAACCCTACAGAAGTGAAACACACCACAGGAAAAAATGTTATGGCACTGATTTTTATAGCATTATTTGATTGAATTCAAAGTAGTTCTCCATAAAAATTGATTAACTGAAAGTAAATTATTTTTCAAGGGCTGGCAGCATACAACGCATGAATTTTAAATCTACTCTGAAGCCATAAATAGTTTGCTCTTGTTGCTCATATCTATTTGTATTGTGATATTAGAGAAAAAATGAGCTGTGGTGACGATATGGTGGATTATAAAAGTTTTGACGATATGATTTGTCATCAGCAATCCTCTCCTTGTATTATTCATATACATTATTCATATGTATTTAAAGAAATCCCAGATTGGGGCTTTAATGCAGAAAACAAACAATGAAGTTTGAGCGTATCCTATGCGATATTCCGCTCTCTCCTATTCATCTCCGTAATAGAGATGCAAGCTCCGTAATGCTCGCTGGGAGCCAAGCATGAGATTGAGGATTTCTCACACACCATGCATTATTCATAGTCCAGAGCAACAGAGTGTGTAAGATGAGAATTACACAGCATGAAGAGAACAGGGGAGAGGGGACTGAGGGGAGAAGGGGGGAGAGGGGAGGAAGGAGAGGGGAGTAAAGGTGAGAGACTGTGTGGAAGAGAAGGAGATAAAGGAGAAGAAAAGAGAGCGAGACAGTGGACACTGGCAGACCTCCATTTCCTATCCCTTTCAGGTTAACCCCTGGACTGTTTTTGGAGTTTGTGAACAGTGGGGTGGAGGAAATGAATATGGAACCGGCAGCCCAGATAGCTCGACCAGATTGGCTTGCAATTTGCATTTGTTAAATGTGCAGCTTGTGAGTTGGTTTGTATTCCGAGCACAAACTGAGTAGTGAGCAGGAAATTTCAGGGTTCTGTTATGATTCGTGTCCGGCCTTCGTTCTTCATAATGAAAAACAATGGGAAGTGAGTCAGGGTTGGAATTGATTTGTTTAACAATGGAAATGAAACAAAGTAGGAGGCATGGACCAAAATAGGAGGCATGCTATCTTAAATGAAAGCTCGGGACCAAGAAATTGCAAGATATTGGCTGATACAATTTGACAAATGACTTGTACTGAATGATATAGAGCATTTTTCATCAGAATAATTGGTAGATGGATACAAAAAAAAAATGATTTCATGTCCATTACAGTGTAAAAATATTCCTGTGCTGACACGTGAGGCCGGCCGATAAACTCTCAGTGCACTTAACGTACAGCTCCAAAAGTTACTGGGGAAAAAAAATGATGCAATTGTACAACGTAAAAGCAATTTATCAGCAACCATTTTCTGACTGTAATTATTAAATCATAGTGGGATATGTAATATGAAATAGTAGCAATAAAATTTTACTTATTCCTCTGATGACCCTATTTGCTTGGTCTGAAAGGCTTTCACAGCAGACTAATGTTATTAGTTTGCCAAGTTAATGGAATAATACATTATAGATTTTTCCTTCCAACTTAAATACATATATGAGCATGTGTGTTTGTGCGTGTGCGTGTGTGTGTGTGTGTGTGTGTGTGTGTGTGTGTGTGTGTGTGTGTGTGTGTGTGCACGTACGCATCTCCTCAGATGCAGCCTTAATGACAAGAATGTGATGGTTACTGGCTTTTTAACTTCCCAGTGATGAAAAGCCAGTATTAATTTGGGCTACAGATTTCATTTGTTCCGAACAGGAAAAACAATATAAATCACTTTTAGAGTGATTAGAGAGAGGGTTAGATTAATCCAGGCCTGATTAGGGCATTATGCTGGCTTGTTATGGACACACAGGGTGACTGACGGTAATTACTGTCTGTAATAGGAGAGCACACACTCAGTCAAGGCACGAGCCACGGCACGGTGTGTGTGAATTTATGTGTGTGTGTGTGTGTGTGGTTATGTACTGTATGTGTGCACATAGTTTGACTGAAACTGGGGTTGATAATATTTGCTTTTCACCAATTACACACTGAAATATGTAGACTGTGCGCAATCAGAGGACGAGCTGAGAGCAGTCTGGTGTGAGAGACGGTCAGGGCATGGAGAGGGGTATGCAGAGGGAGAGGTGAAAGAGTCATGGCTTTGTTTATGATTATTGATATCCTTAGACAAACATATTCACCGGGATAATAAAAACAGATGGCCACAAGGTAAGGCAAATATTACCCTGCGGAAAATTAGAGAGATGCTAAATCAGCAAATCGAACCTTGTTGTGCACAACGGGCACGCACACACACCTGAATCTAATCCATACACACAACATAGACAACACATGAGCGCAATCTCTTTCTCTACAAAAACTGCAGCGCTTCATAATTAAGGGATATGTGATTAGTGCCATTCACTTATCATTTCCACGCAAATCTAAAAGTCAAACATAACCTCTAATGTAATCATCTTCATTCTATTGAAGCTGCATTGCTACTATAGGTGTCCTGACAGCACTAGGGAGCATAGAGCAGATTCCGCAAAGTCCCCATTATGCCAATATTGTCTTTATTATGGGGAATTTCCTGCAGGTGTAAAGCTAAATATCTTTTATAGTTTGGAAGCAGACATAAGGCGCCCAATGAGATGTGTCCCATTAAAGGCATGGAAAATAAGTACGCATATTTAGCAGAACGCTGCACATCTCTCCAACTGCACTCTCCCTCTTCCCAGAGCACTTCGTCTCTCCCCTCCATGCTCCTTTTCCTTTTCTCCCTGTCTCCTCTCTCTTCCTCTCTTTCTTTATGGCGACAATTGTTCCTTTTCATCACATCATTGGCTGAAAGAGAACTTTAACACACCGTTGGCTCAGCAAGAGCCCGACATGATTTGATAGGCTGAGAGGCCCCCCATCGGTCCCTTTGGGCTGTAAAACAACAGTCTAGAAGCTTATTTTATGAGTGCACGCCTCTGCTCTTTGCATGTTTATGTCAAACATTTGGAACAAATGGCATCCATTGGCTGGAACAACACAGATAAATCTAGTCAATTCACAGGCAGGGAGAGCGGCACAGGCCACTGAAAAAGTGGCCCACTTGATGGCTGACAAGAGGAGTGCTTGCATTATTCAATTAATACCTGAAAGGGGTACATTTTATGCAGCATTTGCTAAAGCATCCACTCGTCAATGCATGCATGGCACACACAAACACACACATACTCCCACACAAACACAGGGGCTTGTCTTTGCATCCTGGGAAAAGACTGGACTCCCCTTCCATTTTGCCAAATCAAATATACAGTGAGAGCAAGCTAAAAGGCACTTTCAATCAGCCGCTCTGGGTCTGTCTGTCAATCTGGGAACAACAACAATCTAGCCTACTTGGAGTGGTCTAGTCAACATCCATTCCCCAATAAATTCAATCAGTGATGCTTTGTGTGGGCATGTGTGTGTGTGAGTTGTGTGTGTCCAAGTGCGAGTGTTTATGAGAGAGGCAAAGCAGAAGAGAGAGACTCTTTCTGACAGGGTTGTTTTAGAAAAACAAAGGATCATTTTAAAGTGACACCTGCATGTATAGAGGGCATTGAATATTCAAGGGAAAAGATATAAAGATATGCAGGTTGGGAAATAGAGGAAATATAGAAATGAATACATTTTACTTTGAGTGTAATCTTACTCCTCATTTAAAGTGACAATAGGAATTTCTAGTTCGCCAAATAATCTTAGAAAGCCAAGTAGCAGAGTTAACAGGCCTGAGCTAATGACATTTATGTGGAGGGCTGCACGCTGGAGTGATTGTCTGACTGTTTGAGACCCAAAAGCAGCACTAGCGAGCTCATCATGGACCCGCACTCTCATTATTTGGCCACAAATGGAAATGCAAATCGCTCGCTTTGCTGCGGACGCCTCAAATTTATTAAACTAAAAGGTTTAATTTCCATTTTTCTCTGCATCAGCTTTATTTATAAATGTCGTGCCCTATGAAGACCCTGTTATTTTCTCCTTCTCCTGCAGGCTCTTAACAAATCTGCTCATTAATATGGAAATGGAGAATCAATCGCTTTTTCCGGCGACAGAGGGCTGTTTCCCTCTGCGGTGTGTAATGCGCTCTGACTGGTCAACAGCACAAACAGATTCACATGCATATACACACCATATATAAAGCTATACAATGTCACATATCTATACACAGTATCTCTTTATATCCACGTCTATATACCTGCAAAAGAATAACACACTGTATTTTACTATATGGTCGTAACATCAGTTCAACGTTGAATTTTCATTCAGACGACTATCAGACTATTGCCAGAATGGCACCAGATGTTGCAGCATTAATAACCCATAATATCAAGTCCTGCTTATCCAACCTTTTCAGAGCCCTAAAATAACACTCATAGACCTTAATGAGATCTAATTATGCACAAGGTTCTTATTCAGGGCAATATGATGATAATTGCATCTGTGGCTTTTAACACTTGGTCGTCATGTTGGCCAGTAAATTGCTTCTCTCTCCATCTGTCTGTCGGTCCGTCTGTCCGCCTCTCTCTCTCCTCTCTCTGTCTCTTTTGCTGTCTTTCAACAGTCAACAGCAGGGAGTGAACTATCACACCTAGCCACTCTGGTCCGTGACCTAATGAACATTTCTAAATGGCCATGACCAGCTGGTTAAGAGTCTAATGTAGCAGCTATTAGCCAAAGAGGTTGTTTCCACACAGAGTCATCTGTGGAAAGCAGCATAAGAGAGGCAGGAGAGAGTGGACAAGGACAGACAGGTCCCAGTTTTCACAGCATTCCTCTCCATACGCACACACACACACACATATAGAGTACATACTGTACAAACACGCACACACACATTGCACAGCCTGGCACAGCATGTTTATCTTTCACATTCTGCAGCAAACAAACCATGTGACGTATTCTCAACCCACAGTGCATTAGCGCTTATTAGGGCCTCAAGGTGTGTGAGTGTATGTGTGTGCGCAAGTGTGTGTGTCTTATTAGGAAAATTCAGTTTCACTCAAGGTCTCAGCACTGTGGTTGCAGACCACTGGCCATTGATTATTCATAGAGTCTGTGATTGGGTCCATTAATACAAGATTAGGGAAGGAACCGATGCTCATTTTGTGTGTGTCTGTGTGTGTGTGTGTGTGTGTGTGTGTGTGTGTGTTTGTGGGCCTGCTTGCATGTGTTTGTGGACAGGAGTTGAATTGCAATGAATCCACAGTTTGTGTTTATCTAGAGTCTATCACTGCAAAATGTTACATAGGTACAGTACATACTGTAAGGCAGAGGGAGCACATTAGCACAGTATGAAGGTGTTAGTTACTTATTAACAAAAACACATAAGTTAAATGCATCAGATTTGAGGCTGCTATAAAACCAAAGGAACACGGTGCCTTTGTCTAAAAAATGAGCTGGGATTCAAACGATAAAAACGAATATTTAAACCTCCATCATTCAGCACATACTGTAAGATTTCCACCTAATAGCATTTGTTCTTCAATTGAAACTTAATCTGGGTAAATGGTGCTTAAATGTTTAAATCACATTTACAGGCTGTCAACTGATGTGATGTTCTTCACATGGTCACCCTTTGTTTGAATGAAAATAAATTGATGGCAAATGAGAAAGGATTCTGCAAAAGGGGTTGAAGAGACCTATTGGAATCGTAGCGCCCCCAAGTGGCCAATTTGGGCAACTAAAAGACCCTGAAAGCCGAGGTAGAAAAGCATACACACCACAGGAGCTCTCTCAGGGGTCTGATACTTCTTATAGGGACAAAGTGAAATAAAATGATTTCCAGTAAATTGCCTGTGATTGCTGCTGAGAAAGAGGTCACTGTTACATATCATGAAAGCGGCAGTCTGGGTTCACCTCTCCAGCTCTCACAGGCATAAGAAACCGACAGCCAGCTGACACTTTCATATATCATCATCCTCATCATCATTATCATCATTAACATAATCATCATAATCATCAAGTGGAGGAGATTGCTGTGGTATTTGACCTACAGGAGATCAAATACCATGTTGTGTGCACATAGTATATGTACAGGAATGAACACAAGGATGACATAAAAATCAGACCTGGGACAATAATTGGAAATTCTTCTTTGGTTTAATCAGACTCACTGCCGAGGTGTGCGGGTTACCTTGTACTTCCAATTGTGATTTGGGGCGGTAAAGTTTTCATTTGGAGAAATAATATTCCCTTCAGTGCACAGTGAAACACAACTTTGTCCCTTGAAATTTTTTATTGGATGGAGATTGTCACAGTAAGTCACAAGTAAAAAATGGTAGTCTAAATCTTTGGAATATAGAAAAAAAAAAAACAACAACCTCAAATTGAACTTTTGGGAGTTCAATAGCAATAACTCATTATAAATAAAGCATTAAAAGTCCTGCAGTCAAAATTTTACTTTAATGGAAGGAGAAGTATTATGAGCAAAATTACCTTTAAATATCAAAAGTAAAAGTACTACAGAATGACTCCTGTCAGAGTGTGTTGTAATTTTGAATTGTTATTGAAGATAGATTAATGCGTGTGCAGCAATGTTGTAGCTGGTCAAAGTGGGGTTAATTTTCACAACTTAATATCACTTTTAACACATTTATTTAAAGCATTGCATCATATTTTGTAAATTCATCATATGTTTTATATTGAAACTCTTAATCTTCAAAGAAACTGCAGTAATCTATACTTCCAATGTAGTTGAGTAAAAAGTGTAATATTCCTTCTGAAATGTACAGGAGGACAAGTATCCAGTAGCATAAATACAGAAAGGTAAAAAAAAAAAAAAAAAAAAAAAAAAAAAACCTTAAAATTGTATTTAGGTACAGCAGTTGAGTAACTGAACCTATACAAACAGGACAGAGGGATATTTGAGGATATTACATGTCACATATTCACAGATTTCACAAAGTTCTGTTTAATCATACTACGACAAACAAAACAGAACACAGAAAACATGGGGACAGACGGTAGTATTCAAGCACTGGAGTACTGGCTGATTTTTGTGTCTTTGGGTCAAAAATGAAGCTGCTGTATAGTGCTGTATGCACTGTACTTGGAGGCAAAGTACATATATTCACAATGCACAGAAGTGGCCTGGGGGGTGGTGGGGGGTGATGGTCAATAGGGATTCAACATTAGACCCCTTATATGTTAACCTGGAATGAGTAAGGTGGTTTATTTCTGTGTTTTAAATATAATCATCAGTGATCAGGTCTCAGCTATTAGAATTATCATGTGAGATATGAACATACACTGTACCAGAGAAACAAAGGACAGATGTTCCTCACGCCTGCACACTGCACCTCTGTGCTCACATGTACTGTACCTGTGCAGACGTCATGCTGTCCGCGGTGCTGAAACAGTGACGTAAAAGGGTGCTGCTCATCACGCATCCTCTCATCTGCTGCCATTTTTGTGCTACTGGCTAACTTGCTAAGCAAGGGGTCTCCATCAGAGGGAGGCGGAGACGACTGCAAGCTGCAGAGAGAAGCAGTCATATCACGAGAGTGAACCTTCCCTGGAGAATCAGGGAGCTCTTCCACACAGGAAACCGTTCTTAGAAAGGCTGTACAATGTCCGACTTTGACAGCAACCCGTTTGCAGACCCGGACTTCAGCAATCCCTTTCAGGTAGCTAACTTAACTTAGCTAGCTAGCCAGCGTACGCTTCGAAGCCCAATGAGGCCAGGCGTACTTTGGGATCCCTGCTAACTGTGTTAGCTTGTTGCTTGACAGCTAGCTAGGGGCTTTCCTTGCTAGGTAGCCGTGAGAGCTAATCGCCGTTCACAGTATTTATCTTATCACTCACACGTTAGATGGCTGTTCACTTCGTAAAAGAAGCCATGAAGACGTATGTAGCATGTAGTTGCTGGGGATGTTTTCAACGTTGTAATAACGACAATGGCAACTAAGAACAAAGACACATGATATTAGCCGGCTAGCTGTTCCCACGGTTAGTAAACAGTTGCTGGCACCTGCTAGCTTAGTGAATAGCTTATAGCTGGTTAGTATCAGTTAGCTAGCTACATTGTGTGCCTACAGTTATTTACAAATTGCTCTGGGACAGAGGGTGAGGACATTTACACGTCTTATTGGAATTGTAACGCTATAGTGTCACAGTGATACTGAAACATACACTTAACTTAGCGTTGGTTTAATACAATGCACGCGTAAACGTCGTTGACAGGGTTCACAACAATGTTTGAAATATCTTCTTCCTACTCACCTTAAGTGTGGAGGGACACAAAAGATCGATTCCTCGAGTAAAACGGAAAATCTGATAGTTAACATGACGTTAGATTGTTGTCCATCTAGCTTCTTTTTCACTGTAGGCCAGACAAAGCCAACACGCTGTTTATTTGTGTTGTGCCAGTTGTGAACAGTAGATTTATTCTCCCTCGTAATCTTACCTTGTACCATAGACCAGGGCCTGCTGACAGTCTGCAGGGGTTTACCCTAACCAAACACCTTGGTAGGTGATTTAAATGTTAATTCCCTCCCCTGCAAGGTGTGGTTATGAGTGGGTGGAGTCTTGGTAGGAAAACCTGCAAACTGTTAGTACTACATGGCACATTAAGTGGGCCAACATAGACTATCCTGTCATGCAAGCACACAGCAGCCCTGTTCCCTCTGCACCTGATGCCATTCATAGTGTTTCAAATGGCCACAAGATCAGAAAACATGAACATTTTTACTGTGTTGCATGTACATCCTGCTTTGTTTCCAACCTACCAGTTGTCAACATATTCATAATAACTATTTAGAACATGGGAATCAATAGACCCGATGAATGTGTGGAGATTTTGCTCTTGTTGTCCCGTTCAACCCTTCATGTTCCTCTCTGTCCCCTTAGGATCCTTCAGTGACGCAGGTGACCCAGTCTGCCCCTCCTGGTGGTCTGGAAGAGTATAACCCCTTCACAGACGCCAGAACGGTCAGCTTAACTAGCATCACTAGTGATGAGTGTGTGCATGGATGGGTTTGTGTGGTTCCAAGTCAGTGACCTCATTTTATCCACTACCCTCTTTCTCTCTTCCTCCACCTCTCAGTCACAGAGGATTTAACTGGCAAAAAATGACTGTGGCCTAATTACAGTTTTGATTCATTGTCTTGTGATTGCACAAATATTAACATAGCAGGTCTATGTTGCTTGCAGGCGGCTCCGGGAAATGCTCCCAAATCTACTCCTGCCCCTTCCCAGAACACACAACCAGCCATCATGAAGCCCACAGAAGAGCCGCCGGCGTACTCACAGCAACAGACTCAGGTACTACCCACATAAACATGTTTATATATGTTAAATTTTATGTAGTTTTTTACTTGGTTGAAATCTGTGTCTTCAGTTTTGTTTGGCTGAAGACATAGATTTTCAACACTTTTGTTTGCAACACTTTAATGTCATAGACACAATTTGTTTTGGCCACCCGTTCACATTTCCTCTTGTCCTTCATATATTCATCTGTTTTCTGATGGCCAGCAGCGGCGTAATGAGGTACTGTCGTTCATCTGATGTTTTCTGGACCCCTTCATGCCACTGTCTTGAATAGTGTGAATTCATTTAATGCCCTCTCCCCCACTTGTAGCTTTCCTCCTGTAGTGCAGTTTAAAGCTAGTTTAATACTAACTAAAGGAGACAAGTGAGTGAACAACAGTGGTTGACAGGTTTTCCAATGGTAATCCCTTTTTTCCTTCTCAAACTCATGAACCCAAGCTCACCTGAGTGGAAGAATAACAACAATACTGACCTGATTGAATATTAGATCTCCTGTCAGATGTTGAGTAATGAGTTTTATGAGCAGTTCTGTGTCTGTGTTAGGACCAAGCACGTGCCCAGGCTGAGTTATTGAGAAGGCAGGAGGAGCTGGAGAAGAAAGCAGCAGAGCTCGATCGTCGGGAGAGAGAGTTACAATCCCACGGAGCTGCAGGAGGTCAGTCAGTCAGTCAGTCAGTCCATCACTCACTCACTTTACTCACTCAGTCATTCACCTCAGGGTCTGGATGGTCGTTCCCAATCAAAGCTGGATTCAGTGTTGATAAGACTCAGAAAGTTGTGTGTTGTGTTACTGTGACAACAGAATGAATTGTTTCAACATTCCATTTGTGATCAACATTCTAACCTTCTGAGTCACATGTTACGTGCACACAAGACAATGTTCATTTATTTATTAAGCAGTCTCTGAAAGCACCAATATACTGTGAGTTTTCTCTCTGCTGCGAATGAATCACCTTATTGTAATGATTCCATTTATAATAATTGAATTTTCTGCAAAATATTTGTGTCATAAATGTTTGGTTTCCAGTCTCTCTCAATTAGTATTTTCAGAAATACAACTCATGACACAGTGGGGAAAGTATCCTTGAGCCTTATACAGTGTGGCTTACATCATCAGAGGGCATCTAGAAACTGGGAAGAGCTCTGGTTGAAAAAGGCATGCTCGGATCAGTTTGAAGATAAATGTGGAGTAGGTTTTCCACTAAAGGCTCCTAATTAGAGTAATGAAACTATCCAGTCCATTTCCAATAAAAATAATTTCTCAATTAACATTTTTGATTGGTAGTGTGTTGTACTTCATTCTTTTGCTCCTATTCTTGCACACAGACACACAAAATTTGCTGGTATGCTTCATAATAACTTGAAAATAATAACATGAAAACTCTGTTACTACTCATGGCTAATCATCCAAACACTTGTTGCCTTTTTCTACACAGGGCGTAAGAACAACTGGCCTCCACTGCCAGAGAAGTTCCCCGTTGGCCCATGTTTCTACCATGATATTGCAGTGGACATTCCTGTAGAGTTCCAAAAGACCGTCAAGATCATGTACAACCTGTGGATGTGTAAGTGGACACACCCCAAAATGAGTAGTATACACAGTATACTTGTGAACCAGTGACTTATGAAAACAAAGAGATCTGTATCTGTATTTTGCTGAGAATAAATTACAGTTTACTGTACTCACATGACACCAAAGGTCTTCATTTTCATGTTGTTCTTCCAGTTCATGCAGGCACGCTCTTCGTGAACATGTTTGGCTGCCTGGCCTGGTTCTGTGTGGATGCATCTCGTGGTGTAGATTTTGGCCTGGCCATGCTCTGGTTTCTGCTATTTACCCCCTGTTCTTTCGTCTGCTGGTACAGACCGCTTTATGGGGCGTTCAGGTAAGCCGATACATGGAACATGACTCAGCCCTCTGCAGCAGTAGAAAAAAGCAGAAACATGTCTCTGTGGAAAACCATTATGTCCTGATAAAGAAAAAGGCAATAATTGCCCCAGTTATGAAACTCGTAAAAAGATGTGGGCAGTTGCCTTTGAACATGCTGTTATTTCTTGAGGTTGTAGGAGCTCATTATTTACCCGCCTCTCCTTTTCTAACCCTACGCTTTCTAATTCCCAATAATATTTTGCAGTGTGGGAAGAGAGTACCAAGTAAAGACATGGATAAAGGCAGACTTTCACTAACTGAGGAAAGAAGACAGGAATGAATGTTTAGTGGAGGCTCAGTGTTGGAATTGAAGACATTTTATTGCCTCCACATTGCTCTCTCACTTCCTTGTTCTCTGTCTCTACTACAGGAGTGACAGTTCATTCCGCTTCTTTGTCTTCTTCTTCGTCTATATCTGTCAGTTTGGAGTTCACGTCCTACAAACTATTGGCATCACTGGCTGGGGAACATGGTGAGTATTGTGTGCTTTCACTGATTCTGTAGCTGTGGGTTGTGCACTGAAATTCACTCACATTGTCACATTTATTTTGCCAGTGGTTGGATCGCAGCTTTAACTGGTCTGAACACCAGTATCCCAGTGGGCATCATCATGTTACTGATTGCAGCTCTGTTCACTGCACTATCTGTGGGCTCGCTCATCATGTTTAAAAAGGTAAGGCAATCACAAAGAAGTGCAACATATCGACATCAGCTGCTGTGTTTAATAGACTCTACTTCAGATTTAAGAAACCAAATGGCAGTACAGTAACTAGCCATCTCATTATGGGAGTCAACCCTTGAAAATAAGAGTGGACAGATGTATTCTAGCATACTGACAGTGACAGGAACAGACAGAGCAGGCACGGCAAGGCAAAGTGTCAAGAGTCAGCAGGATTCTGTGTGTCATTATTATTGACTACTAATGTTGAGCTAAATGTCAACGTTATTAGCCAGGAAGTGAAACATCTGCATAACTGAGTCATCTGTTTCTATGCTAGAGGCCTTGTGGTAGATTTAAATCATTTGACTTGATTCCAGCTCATTTTCTTCTCTGCTCTTAATAGGTGCACGCACTGTATCGTACCACTGGTGCTAGCTTTGAGAAGGCTCAGCAGGAGTTTGCAACTGGGGTCATGTCCAACAAGACCGTTCAGACTGCAGCCGCCAACGCTGCAGCTAACGCTGCATCCAATGCTGCTCGTGGGGCCTTCAAACCTCAGCCATAAACTGACACACATGAACATGCACACATGCTCACACATACAAGCATACACACACACACACACATGCACACATAAAAGTTAGAGGTAAACAACTCTGGCCCTGCAGGCTCTCAAATCAAATTGATTCTTTTTATGAATGTTGTTATGCTAAGATTGCCCTGCACACTTTGCTTAAAAAGTGCAAAGAGTCAGAGACCAGAAATAAGAGAGAAATCAGTCAGATAAAGTGACCAGAGTTGTCTACCTTCACTTAAAATCAAGTTTCAGTAAAAACACTCCTACATCCTTCTTGTCTGCTCTTCAGTCAGATGACTGTCTGCTCACATCCCTTAAACATCCACTAAGTGACTCAAGGTGTGCTCTGAGTGTGTGGGATGTCATCTCACCCCTTCGCTTTCCCTGCTCTTCTGTCACCTTGAGGTGATCCTAGGTCAGCCAGAGGGCGCAGTTCTAGCATACCTTATTTTTGTCATGGTGATGACCTCCAAACAGCTTCCTGCCTGGTTAATAGAGTATAGAATCATGAAAAGTGATAATATGATCATGGTGTTTTGCACATAGTTCTGTTTTCTTGGTCACTTATTGAAAGTACAGTGTATGTTTGAATGGCTGGGCCTGTGTGTGAATGTGTACTTTAAGAAAATCGTGGCTCTGGCTTTTTTTAAATAATCCAGTGCTTGGTCATTGAGATCTGAAAGGTAAATTATACCTTGTCCTATATCTGTGCTTCTATTCTGAGACTCATGATGATTACCATCCTGGTAATCCGTATAAAAAGAAATATGTTGGTATGCTCTTATGTAAGGACCTGCCCACAGCCCCCAGCAGTGCTCCAATGACACCTATCAGTTGAACAATTACTCCCACTCTTTGTGCTACTTTGATTGGCAAAGTGGGCTGGGTCAGCATTTCTGTGGCTTACTAAGATCTGACAGCATGATAACGACAAGCATGTTTAGCACAATCCAGGTCGCTGTTTCTTTGGCAAAGTCATTCTGTCCACTATCAGCCTATTCTCTGGCTACAGGTGGGAGCTAGCTTTGGTTGGGGGGGGGATGTCTGCCTCCTTATTTTCCCCTTGGTTTCTGTGAGAAGTGAGCTGTAAAGTTATTGCATGTCCCAGTGGCTGTTTGGCTGATTGATGATGTTTGGACGTATGTGTGAAGACTGAACACTGAACACCCAGGTCACCAGTAGGTCACCATCAGTTCTCACCACAAACCTAAAAGAGGTTCAGTTAGACGCTGTCATGGCCTGGTGCTCTCAAAGGGGAGAAGAACGTGAGTATTATTCACATTTTCCTTGATGTATGTATGGTGTTAACAGACTACTATGTGGCTTTCCCTCGGTTGTTTTCGTAGCCCCTCACACTCTGTTAAAAACTAACGCTGCTATGAATCTGAGAGCCGCTTGATCGTGGCTTCCTGCTGCCGCGTTTCCTGTTGAAAAGGACACGTACCATTCATAGAGAACTGAGAGAAGTGGCCTGCCTTTTCTCACTGAAGATGATCTGGACAGTGATGAAGCTCGGATTTCTTTCTTGAGATTAACCTACATACATAAAATAGTAAAAACATTGGTACTGTGTATATGTACTCTACATAGACTAACACTGCGTTTGCATTTTTACTGTCAAAAAAGTCCAGGGGTTCTTCCTCTGTCAGTACTGGATTACAGGCATCAGACATTTATTAAGATAAGCTAAACTTTATTGATCCCACACCGGAGAAATGCACTAAAAGAGGTGCTGTGGACGTTAGACCATTTACACTTGAGACATTTGCACTATGGTGTTGCTTGGCCCCAAAGCTCATCTGAGAGTGCATCAGTGGAGCCTCAGCCACGGTGAACCACCTTCTTGATCATGGCATCGCCCTGCCCTGTTAAGTTACCATTCATAGCCAGACTGAACAGGTAACGGAGATTGGACTTGATGCAAGTCCAATCAAAGATACATTAATTTATACGTGATAATAACAGTGTTAATCAGCACTACATTGTACAGACTACTGAAGTGAAATATGGAAGTGGGTTTCATTTGTGTCATGCTTAGCGCCTCTCATAGTGGTGGTGATCGATAGATGACTGATAACTGGTACTGCTGTTATTATAAATGTATGGGACTGAACATTATGGTGGATAAAATACTCTGAGCAGAAGTTGATGGTCAACAATTAGTCATGATATAATAAGGCTACATCTTGACAGTATTGTTTTTGTTTGGAAATATTTTGTTTTCAATTCATTGCACATTTCTTGTTTTAAGTTGAAGTTAGTGCAAAAGACAAACATGTTTTTATTTATGGTGTAATTTAAGTTGTTTGCATTTCGGCTTTGTTTGGTTCAATATCATATTATGTATTATGTTTGTGTGGTTTTGTAATGACATGATCATAGCATCCGCTAGATTAAAAGTGTTAAATGACTTCACAACTCGACCCTGCAAGAGGTGTGCTTGTGTGGATGAGGATGTGCGCATGATTGGTATGAAAGGAAAAAAAAAATCTCCCTCAAGTGTTATTCTATGTCCTGAAAAGCTGTGAGAAATCTACCAAATGTCCATATAGATTTGTTTTGAAATCTTGATTTGTGATGTGTTCCCTTGCCATGTTTTACTTTGAAGATATTACACAACCTTTCTTTGCTACAACACCCACATGATTCCCATGCATCTATAGTTTTAAACAGTTGTCACATGGAGCCATGCCGCAGCGGGTAATCTCTTGATGGATCTGGCGAGCTGGTCTGCAGTACAGAATGACGTGTCTGTAGTTTGCCGGCACAACACTCTGTTTTTGACCTGTGACCATGTTATTTCACTGAATCAGAGAAGAAACTCATTCAAAAGGGACACTTGTATATTTTGTAAAGTTGAGAATTTGATCCCCATTATCAATCACATGTAAAAAGAAAACATAATGCACTCTTGTCTGGCCTTTGTTGCATGTGAAATAGTTTGAGTTTTGTATATTTATGGTATTAACATGAAATAAAATTTCAAAGAAACATTTGTGGATTTTCAGAAGACCATTATGTGGCTCACATAACTTTTATCTGTTTCTTTCTGTGTGAATTGACCAAAAAAAATACTGGAGCTGGAGATTCATCGTGGCTGGTGTGATCCATCACAAGGTGGTCTCAAGTTTCAAATCCAATTTTTTATTTTTTTTTTTTACCAGATATTTGCTTAAAGTTAGTCATAAATGCCAGTGGTTTCCAACTTTTTCAGCTTGTGACCCTTTAAAATGAAGCAAAGTCTTCCTTCTTGCCACAATTTGTGTTATTAACGTGTGGTCAAACTCCTAAATTTAAACAGTGCTTAGATGAAGTCATGAAAATTTCCATTTCAGCTCTAAAATGAAGTTACCTTGCAGCCCTGGTTGCTCTGTGTTGTCTACTTTTCCATCTCTAGGTGTCAGTGTTTCCTCTGGAAGTTTTCTTGACAGACAGAGTAAAAAAAAATGTACCTGCATTTCACAGATTTACTACAGAAGGCCTGTTTTATTTGAGTACAAAGTACAGACTGTATCTCTCCTCACTCATATCAACCTGTCATACACGCAGCATCGTACAATGTGCCACAGATGCTGTTACTCTTGTTAATGTAACAAAAACAGCCGTATTAATTTCAGCACAGACTAAAAATGCTGTTTTTTATACAAATCCATGTCATGATTTCACTCTCCAGCCTCATCCTCTCAGTCCACTCACTCTCACAGCTCGCTATGCTCGAAGTATTGCACATCTCATCTACAACGAATAGAAGCAATCACACAATATTACATTTAAAGCAAACTAACATGGCATTGTGGAGAAAAACAATGAAAACAAGTGAACCAAATATGTAGCAAGGTGAAATGAATCAAGGACCAAGTGCAAAACACAGTATCAGGTGATCTTTAGGAGGACTCTAAATGTACCAAACAGACAAAGAGGTCTGCCTTAATCAGCTTTGAGATAAGGCACACTGACGACTCATTAGAGGTTTCTGCGTTAATCCAGCAAAGCCTCGACAAAGGCCTTTCTAAATATTTACTCACATTTTGTGTCTTGGACATATTTACATGGCCAGATCTTGTCTGTATGGTATGCCATAAGGTAACTCATGATAAGCTATCCTGCTTTATCTCGCTGTGAGCAAACATGCCCTCATCAAACCTCACCATATGGCAGAGTCTCTGCTTGTTCTCTGCACACACTTTCTGCCACTTAATAAGCTGCAACAGACCCTCAAACAATCCATTTAACAGGAGGAGCTCCCTTTAAAGTGAACAATCTCATAAGTAGCACATTTGAAAGTAGTTGGGGAGTCTCGCTGTCCTGCTGTGCCACAGAATCAGAGCATACGGACAATTAGAAACCTCAACAGTTAATGTCCATCACACACATGTACACACAGACACACACACAGAACATATGCAAGCTGTTGTTGGGTGTTTTCGCTGACACATCTGCTAGTATTCAGTGGTTTGTTGAGGTTTGCAGGTGAACCGTGTGAATGAATATTTTACCGTCATTACAACCCTACACACTGTTTTACTGGCAGTCTTTAAACTGTCCTCAATAACACTTACAGCATACCCACTACTATCTTTTTAACTAATCTCCTGCTATTTCAATACAGTGGTTTAAGGCAAGACTTATTACAAAAATAAACAGTATCTTGGTCAAAAAGTAGATAAATGTACAGGTAATGTTCCTTAGCCTGCTGCTGTACCAGAGCCTTTCTGTGGCAGTTTAATCTGAAGCTGTAGAAAGGAATAATACATGTTTTCCTTCATCAGCATGTTTCAGAAGAGAACACTATGTCTAACAATTAAACAAACTCTTACAAAGGCTTCTAACTTTTCAACAATCAGCTGATCTTATTCAGGCTATGGTGAAGAAAACCACTCAGAGAAACATCTGTCCCTCCTCCCCTGACTTGTGCAGGTTGTGTCCATATATTTCCCAAGGTTTCTGAAGGCTCAGAGCAGGCAGATCAGACTCTTCCCTTCCTCAATCTCCTCCTGAACCTTATCACTGGAGGTGGCAATCTCAGCCTGCGCAGACAGAACAGCACACAGGAAGCTTGCCAGCGTCCCTCCTATCGCTGCGTAGAAGGCCCAGCCGAGCGAACACAGAGCCGGCCTGAAGGGCGAGGCCTCTGGGCCACAGTAGCTGATTACCTTCTCTGAACCCCAACCAGCAGGGTACAGCATGAGGCCCACCATCAGCAGCAGGCCTGGAGGGAGAGCACACGACGAGACGAGGGGTTTAGTCATGTACATGTAAACATCGCGGATGAAAGCACAAACAGATCACAGTGCAGCTGGGAACACGGTGACTCAACTCTGCTGAAGAATACATCTATTTTTCACCTCACAAGCATTTGATTTGTGATAAGGAAAGACCCCATTTGACCGCCCCTCCAGTGACACATGATGATAGATTACCCGCTCGGCAGACATGTCCAACTAAACACACCTGTGGGAGCCCATTGTAGAAAGAAACATGCAAAAAGACTTAGAGAAGTTTGGTATATCTGGACTGTCCAATGTCCAACGTCCAACCAGGAAAAGTGAGATGGAAGGCAACAAGATGTTGCCAACTTGTAAGCATGACTATAAAACAAACAGGAATATACTTGCATAGTGTAAATACTTAAGACTATGTGTCACAGAGCCCACACAGTTAGCATTAGCTTTGGTAAAACTGAGATGTAGCTGTTCAGCTTCTTGAGTTCATCCTTTATCTGAGCTCAGTCACCAGAACATATCCATTCCTATGTGAGCCAATTATACATGCAGAGTTTACATACATGCAGGATGCAATTTTTGTGGGACTCCCAATTTCCTTCCAGGAAGTTGCAATTTTTAAAACTGTGTTGAGTTGAGTTTTATGAAAGTTTTATGACATTTTATGAATGAATGTTTTATGTTGTCAGCTGGGGACCTTTGTCACTTTCTTCCTGTGTTTCCTGTCTACTTCTACTGTACATACATACTAACATAAAAACATACTTTCTACACTTATACATATCAATACTGAATAAATGCAAAATGCTGAAAATACTCTGTTAAATACATTCCAGTTCATGTGGAAGATCTGCAAAAAGCACTACTTTTTTCTGTGCTAAGACATCCATACACCTTTATACACACACACGCACACACGCACGCATGCACACAGATAGATGTCTCACCTGCAATAGCCTGAAGCAGTCCACAGATGTTGAATAAGCTCTTCTTCAGGATGCTCTGGAAGCACAGGCTGAAGATGGAGATGCAGGCCACTCCTCCTAACACTAAGGTCCCTGCTGCCAGAAATAACATGGCAGCCTGCCAGAAGCCGCTGGCCACTTCTCCAAATGTCCCAGCATAGGGCCCGCAGCTCACCCCGACTCCCCGGGTCCCGATACGGAGGCAGCGGCTGTAGAGGCCAAGAGACGGCCGGTATTCCCCAGAATCCACTCCCACCCCGCTCGTGCTGGAGTGCGACCGAGGGAATCCCAGCAGCCAATCAGGGCTCATGAAGGCAATGAGCTCAGCAAAGGCCACTACAATACTGAGCAATGTCCAGAGCATGGAGCGGCATGTTACAATAACATGGCACATGGCGTGAAGTCTTTCTGAGACGCTGGCAGCTGATGTTAAAAAATACAATACAAATCTGTGAAGCCCTTTAAAGCTCCTCCAAGTGACAGAGCACTGTTACTGTGGAGTTTAAATTCCTTTCCTTACAAAGAGAGAGGTCCAGTAGGGTCTTTGTTCAGGTCCAGATGGGCTGCTGATCTTATCCTCTCTGAGCAGATGTTTTCCCTCCCCTCACGATTCTTTCTTCTTCGCTTTCCCTGCAAAGCTCGACTCTGGTCATCCCAAACAGCTACAACGCACCGAAGCAGCTCCCCTCAGCCATGGTACCGCCTTGAAAAGCACACCTACAGACACAGAGACACAAGACGGTCAGACACACAGAGAATCTGTATACTTATGAAGTGGGAGCAACTGATGTATACAAGGGGGAAGGGGCACATAGTTTCCAGTAAATTACTGGAATAGCCTTTCAGACAGTCATTGTCACTTTTCATACATGCTGTTACATTTACATTCACAACACAGCCGTATCAGCATTTTCCCTGAAACGTTATTGGTCACACAGTGGGAGATTGGCAGCACGTATTTCCCTGAATATCGATCCCATTCACACGAGGCCATGCAGCAAACTTTCCTCAACATTTCAGGGACAGACTGCATGTGTGAAAAGGACTTGAGAAGGATGAACAGCGACTGATTTCCCATCCGCTATGAATCAACAGGCTCCCTCGTGTTTGCTGGATGCCCCAAGGGATGTCTCATTTGTACCACTGTCATCAAACAGACCCATCCTCACCCACCATCTTCCCACAGAGCGCTACTTCAGATTCACTATCTGCCAGCTGTGAGTGTACCATGAGCAACACTTCCAGATGTTTGTTGGAACAGTTGAGATGAATCACACACATGAGAGTTCATACTGTCGTCATTTTACTCATGATTACGAGGCCTTTGTGTGTTTGATTTTATCTGCAAAATGACTGGAGCCTTGTGTGTCTTGCCACTGAGCAGCTGTCAACACAGATCAGCGCGGAGCTCTGTTACAGCACGCCGCATTTGACAGTAACACATGCCAGATATCCCCACTGCTGCGGCAAGCACACACATGACATCAACCGGAGCTCCATCATTCAGTTCACTATTTAAATTACAGCCTGAATAAATGCAATACATTAGAGGGAGTGGGTATTGGCTTTATGATAGCATTTTATTATGTTATTTTTGATGCTGCTGTAAAAAAAGAGAAAGGAAACAAAGGAAAATGTTCTTCATTCAACAGCAATTAAGACTTGATTACAAATGACTTTTGTAACCTGTAACAGATGACATTGTCTAAGCAATCCTGCCTTTGTGCATGTGAGTGTTTCCGAGCGTGCATGGGTCCCAATCAAAGGGACTGTGATACTGTTGCTATGTTATGATTTAGTTGTGCCGTGACCACGCTGGCTTCGACACAGCCGTGGTCTCATGGGAGCACAGAGGTTTCTCAGAAGCCGTCTGATGTCATGATCCAGCGTTATGAGACACACAGGAAAATATGTGGGATCTGGTTTACAGTATGGTCGACTCGCTGTCTTGGTGGCTCTCGCTGGTGGAGTTGGGAGGAGTCCTTGATATTTCCAATTCTGTGCGTCCCTTTCGAAAAATGTTGGGCGACGTTTAAAGGATTTATTCGCCCACATTTTAAACTTATCTCTAGCATTGTCTGGCTGTGCATATATTGTTGGTTTTATCTGGTTTTCAGACATCAGCCTCCACCCCAATAAAACGGAGGTGAATTATTTCATTCAAGGTGTTTGCAGCATTGAGAGATGACCCTGATAATCAGACTGAACTGTCATTTTGTCTTGTGCAATTAGTTCAGCTTGACATTGTGTTCAACTGATGTCTTTTGCTCTTGTTGCCATTTTTATGTCCATTTCTTTGGCTATTTTTTCATGGACTTGGCCATCGTTATGGCTCTAGCGTAAGAGGACGAGGTCCCAGTGGTCTCCAACTGGGAGAGACAGGACCTCCATTGAACTGCTGAAAAATCAGAGGCTCTAGTATTATCATTCTTTAAAATAATCTACTGAAGAAATATGAACGGTTGACCTCAAGGTTTGTGTATCATCCAGAACAGCAGAATTCTTTTTGTTGAATTACATAAATGTCATGTTTCAATTCTGTGAGCGCCATCAACAAAATTTCATTCACGTCCATTGTACTAGGGTGGGGGCAGAAATCTTGGAGACCACTATCTTAAAATCTGGGAACATAAAACCAAACATTTTTCGCATGGCTTGACAGTGAGAAGTGATTTATCTATTTTTTCGACTCTTTAAAACCGACTCCAGTCTGTATCAGTTATGAGATATAAATAAGAATTTATTTCAGTCTAACGGAGCCACAATTTTCACATAAAAGGGAAGGGAGGCTGTTCCATCATGTTATCGTTCTAATTCTTACTGAATGTGTCATTTTGTTGGTGATGAAAAGCTGAGCACAAAAACATTCATTAAGGGTGATAAGTCACTCTGATGCCCTCAAGGGAGTTAGTGAGGAATTAGGTTACACATAACCTCCCCACCAGCCTGCATTTAGGATGCTAAATCACCCCACCACATCTGTAAGGAATGAGTGGTGCTGTTGTATGTTGTCTGATATGATCTGACTCAGTTCAAGGCGAAGCACTTGGGACATTTCCCAGGCCGCAAAATAAGAGAATTATCTCATGCAGCTAAAAAGGCTGACTGATTCAACTCCAGTCTGGGTTGAGTAGAAACCAGCAGAACTGGGTCATAATAACAAAGTCACAGGCATGACAACATCTGAGGAGCAGGTATGAGATTTGAAACACTTAAGACGCGGGTGTGATTCAGTTCAGCAGGATTCAGTCGTGTCTGCAGTTCACGGTTGTGTTTTCCAGTAGTTCTGCTGTTATGATCAGCATGAGGGATTGCTTCTAGCTTTGTGCACAGGTTTGCTTTGTCTCGGCTTTGACAGCAATGCCTATCTGTAATATGTCGCATATCTTTTCAGCGGCGTGTCTCCACCTAAAATTTGCTCATTCTCATTCTTCAGTTTTACATCCTAATTAGAGATTACACGAACCCTCAGCCAAAATACACAGTCTACATATAATTACCCGGCTTGAAGATAAACTGAGGGAGTGCATTTCAGTTACAATTGAGCTGAGTGAAGTTATAGCAACAGGATAAAGACACTACAACAACGTGACTATTCATTATCAGCCAAAAAAAGGAAATGGGAGAAGTAAACAGGAAGCAAACAGGAAGCATCAGTATCTGTACAACAGCGTCTGAGGCACAGCCATGCATTGTGAAGATGATCTGTCAACCTATCTTCTTTGAATCTAAACCGTCGACCCCCACACAGGTTTCTGCCAAAAGGCATCAAAGGACCGTCTTAAGAAGCATGTTTGTATTTGTGATTCTACCTCCAGGGAATTACAACTCTAAGGCAAACAGTATAATCCGATATTTGAAGTGTGTTCATGTGTTTGAGAATGGTTTGGGGTGTGCCCTATTCTATTATAGTCCTTGAGTTTATTCCAGGCATCCTCAAAAACCATGGCTCTCCTTATTGTTATCGCAGTTTCCATTCTGCAGCAATACAATGGTTTCACAGAACAGCACTCACTGAATCACTGTGTGATTCACCACACAGATTGTGTTTAAGCGCTTTCTATAGCAACCATTACAACACAGAAATGTAGGATTCTCAGTGTGTGCAAATAAATCTATGTGTGCAAATGTATATATTTTTGTGCATGTTTGTTTGTACGAGTTTTTCTTTTCAGCCACCCAAGCTCCAGTTTTAGTTTCTCTGTGCAGTTTGAAGCTCATTATAGTCCATCCAGGCCAGGCACGGTGCTGTCTGTTAAGACTACAATGCCCTCAAATTAGCTGCTCTGCCTCTTTAAACTACAGGGATGGAGCCTAAACATACCTTGTCGAGGCAGTCAGCAGGCACCTTGTGTGATCTCCCCCACTTCTTACTGGAAATCTCTTCACTCATTCCTCATCGAGGCCGTCTGTAGTCTCACTAAGGGCTGCACTCAGAGGGGGATGAAAACATTTCGTCTTGTGGGGTAAAGAGCAGGGTGTCTTGAGGAGGTGTGCCGTAGGTTTCTTTCCCTTTTTTGACCATGATATTGAAATTGAAGAGTTAGGGGGCTTATAGGCTTATCTGCTTGCAGAGAGTTATTGTGATTTAACACCCACATTAACTTCCTTTAGATACAAGGATCATCAGCACTGTGCAAATAATGTAAACGTCTAATACGTCTTTGGCAATATATTTCTAATGTTCAAATAATTAGAAATTCTCGTATTTTTACATCCTACTCTGCTCATGTTGTGATTTGCATGCATAAATATATTGTGTATGTGGGTTTGAGAGTGTGTGCTGAGGTGCAGAAAGGTCATTACATCCTGAAACTGATGAATACTTTCCGCTTGTTTGCTGGTTGTTGAACAGACTTCTGGGAAAGTGCTTGAGCAGCACTTCCTTGGCAGGGTCAAGATTTTCTGTGTGTTTTTGAGTGCTGAGGGAGGAGTATTTTACACTTGACGGCACATGAGACACTCAGAATTATGACTTATTCAAAACCCGGCGATCAAGGCGTTGTGGGTGAGAGGTCTCTGACTCCCAGTTGCTTTTGATTGATAAGTATCTTCAAACTGTCAGATCTTTGTTACTGCAGCTCTCCCTGCGCCTGCGAGTCACTGTCATGGATATGTATCATCACCAACACTGACGGGTCGTGGGGTCTTATGCTTCTTTCATGAGTCCTCCATGATGCTGAGTTGGACTGATGATACAGTAGATATGCTGCATCTGCTCCTTCCCACACAGCTCTCCTGTCCCGACACAAACCAAGCCTGCCACACAGGACTACGTGCATGCTCTGAGGGCCCGAAGCCAACTTACACACAGTTTTCCAATCCTTCAGTCTTCGAGCCAACATGAACAGTCTCCTTGCTGCTATGAGACAAACTTTCTTTAACGGAATTTACAAAAAATACAATCGACGGGCCAACAGCCAGCCATGTGGACTACGGGTTTGGCTGTGAAAACCTGCTGGCCTGAGCAACCTGTATGCTCAATAAAAATGTCTACTAATGAAGCGCAACATCAGTTTGAGTGGAGCCCTTTCAAACCTCGAGACAAAGTAGTGGATACGAGGCGTATGTGGGTCAGTCAGTTGGCCGTTATTTAGAGGAGGTCGCTGAGTAGTAAATCTAGAGTAATTGGTCTGAGATATCAGCAAAGGCTCTGGTAGCATGCCAAGGTGCTGAGGTAATGAGCGCTGGCCACTGTAGTCTGTTGCAGAGGGTGAAAGTGAATGAGGACTGAAGGTGGGTGGCTGAGAGATCTAAAGCACAGTTGACCCAGATTGGTGTATAAAGGGGAGGTTAGACACAACCGTTAAAGAGTTTGGAAGGAACAAGTCCATTCATGGACACAAATTCAAAAACTGTGAGAAAGGATGAAAATGCTTTTGTTTCCCACAATGAGCACAAGATCGTCCCTGTTCTGGAAAGTGTATTTCAGCTGGTGGATCACCCACCCAGAGAAGATGACCCCCCAGTTGATCTGAGCTGGGAGGACTCCATTAGCTCATTTTTCTTAGCTCACAGATCCTGAACCAGAAACCTCAAACCAAGGCAATCTGTTCCCTAAGCTGCTGCGCCTGGTCTGGCCATGCATCTGGACCAGCCAGGAGGAAGGCCCTCAAACCAAAACCACATAAGAAGCTGTTTCACCATCTTCAGGGCTACACAGCTACTCAAACAAGATGTGGACAGTGAGGAAATCACAGGCCACCGATGAGGGTCTAATTTCCCTCCATGAATCAGGAAAATAAAAAACCCTAAGAGATATGAAACAACTACGATACCAGTCAGAGTTGGGCAGGACCAAACATATCCCTCTCCTGTGAAGGAATGCGTGAAGGTGAAGTGAGGAAGAATGAAGCAATGTAGCTTGAATACTGAACATACATCACCCACACCCTGGGAAAATATTACAAACCCTCAACTCTCAATTTCCCAATCAATTTTCTATTGATTTTCAAGGAAACGCTTCCTTCGCATGCCTTCATCAGGACTCTGCTGTGGCATGAAGGAGTGGATTACATAAGCGCAGCAGGCAAGCCGTAACATTAGCCCAAATAGAGACACCCATGCCCTGCAGTGATGACTCGTAAATTTTAATCACAGCTTGTTGGCATCTACTGAACAGCAACAGATCGACACCAAGCTCCCTTTGCCCCCGGCAGTCTGAGAGGCAGTTCTGGGATCTTGTGAAACTCAAACCACATCTACCATCAGATGCAGTGAGAGAACAAAGCTTTTCAAACAAAAAAGATACGAGAGAACTTACTCAACACTAATGACTTATACATTATGGCTTCCTTTGATTGTCACACCTAAACCTGTAGCCTCAGGGAGGCAAACATCCACCTGCTTTCACAGCATGCGTCCTGCTACAGACAGAGGACAGATAGCGAAAGAGTGAGTCATGCATAACACACAAAGCACAAAGAGAACAAGCACAAAGATGAGTTCAGTTTCTTTGGTTTCCATGAAGCTTTCTCAACCCTCTCAGATATTATGAAACGAGCCAAGCAGCGCTCTTCAAGAACTCTTTCTTGCTAACCATATCCATGTGAGCCACTGCTCCATAAACAGCGAATGAAAGAGTTGCAAGAGGAGAAAATGTTTCCCATGGATAGGCATTTACCACAACTTGTGTCTCATAACTTCAGCCAGTGAGTGACGGAGGCATGTTTAGTGCTCCAGAGTTAGGTTTAGATTTATTTTACAGACCCAGATTAAACACTATAAAACAATTCAAGCTGTAAAAAGCAATCAAATGTTATTCCCAGACTGTGTATGAAGAGTGAGGAAATGCCAACAGTTCTGGCTTTCAAACACAACCAGGGGGCCTGAGGTTTCGATGACAATGAGAGGCCCCAAAACGTAAACAACAAGTCAACAGCGAGAAGCCCTCCAACAGTGTGCAGAAACAATCGAGCCCACTTCACTGATGCACAAACACAAAAACAAATACACACCCATAAACTGTGGAAGGTGCCAGCCTGTGCTCACTCGTCCAGGCTGTAATTGCATCAAAACGCATGACTTCCCCAGAGAAAAGTATCAGCCAAGCTTGTTTCTGTGCATGTGTTTGTGTGTGCATGTGCCAAGAAAGCCTGAATAAAATCAGCTCTCTTCATCTGGTGCGACTCAGCTCAACAAAGGCTGCACAAAGACATGCCGACACCGGCCCCCTCACTCACTCTTCAGCTCTCAAAGACATGCCACCGTTGGCCCAGAATGCACTCCCTCATTCTCAAAGACAGGCCTCTGTGGCCCCTAACCTATTCAATCTGTGCAGCACTCCAGCCCCTCACTCCCCACGCTGACTCTGGAGCGGCCCCACAGTTTCTGACACACAAAGCCCCTCAGTGACCCTCACATTTCACTTACACAAAGACAGGCATGACATGGTCTCGCCCTGCTCCCTCCTCACTTCTTCACTTGTCTCACTTGTTTCTAAAAAGATGATGGATGCACAAACAAACTCTTTTTTTCTTCTCTTTCTTAAGAAGTCCACACTGTCTCATTCACGGTGATGTTTGAAGGGCCTCACGGGTGTTTCTGCATGATAACTAGTTGCTTATATGAACATTACTTTATATATTACATCAGTTTAGATTTCTACCTTCCCGGCAGCTGCTCCATCAATTCTCCTACAGTATGAAAACTTGTTTGCGATATAAGTAAACCATCAAAAACAAACATTTTTAAATGTAATGTTACAAGAGTGGTAATACAGCTGTGAGTGGGTACAAAATCTTGTTGGTGCACTCACAGATGTTCCCTATCCAAGATGAGAGTGAGTTGCCAATGAGCCAAGTTGGCAGAAAATCACAAGTAAAACACGAACAATCATGCAAAATGATGAAAAATAGGAACTTTGTTGCATTAAAGGGATTTTACATAAGAACATTAGTTTACCTGTCATGGACAATACCATTTAGCTAACAGTTGTATAAAGAAGTTCAGGATGCAGCTGTGCAGTGGCTGCCACTTAAGATTACATGTCAGGGCATCCATTCAGGACATTTTATAATTTGCAAGTTCATTTCAGCACTCTGGGGAATGCAATGGAGAACAGGGGCCTCCTGGTAGAAAAACCAAAAACCTAAGGTGGAAAGCAACAACAGCCAGGAATGAGTAGTTAACAGGATAACATATACAAAACTATTTATATGGGAGGTTTTTAGTGTTTTTTCCCCACTACGCTTGATGTTCAAAAGCTCAGACACACTGGATGAAATCAATCACGGAGGAGGCAGCGTTACTGATTTCTCTTTCTGTCTGCTATAAACCTCAACAGATCACTTTGACACACAGCAGCTAAGAAGCACTTCTGCACAGTTTCTCCCTCTGCTATCACTATCACATTGCTGCATCCACTGACACGTAACAAGTTTGCACTCGTCATCTGAGGGTTGTCAAAAGTCATTCTAGCAAAGGCAGGCAGCTTAGGAAAAGCACAGTGAAGTCGATCACAACATAAATGCATCAGAAAATCAGTTCAACATTAAGAACTGCTGATGTGTGGCCGTGTTTAACGGCTGATTATTCATTTGTTGGTGAAAAGAACTTTCTGAGAGATAGCAGTGACTCCCTCCTCATCATTCCACCATAGTTCGTCCTTGAACTCAGCTAGAATAAACACTGAACGTTTCCTGGTTTTGTTTAGCTCATGATGTAGTACCACTTCCCCTCCTGGTGCACTGTGTATCAGGCAGGGAGCTCCATGGGTGGCTCTCGCACAAGTTGGACCTCCTCCCTGCACTCCAAGGACACGGGGTTGTGGTGGAAAGCGAAGAAGAGAGCGAGGGCTGCTGTGTGGACGTGTGCGAAAGACAGATTAAGAAACAAAAACAAAAAAAAAGTGCTGCATAATAAGCAGTTCGGCTTCTCGTGGGGATGATTTCTCTGACAGGCACTGCGCTGTGATGTTAGTGCTACCAGATGTTGTACCTGAGCACACAAGGCTTTCAGAGCATGGCCAGCTGCACATCCCAACAGCAAATGTGAAAATACCATCATTCAATCAGGCGGCTGCTTCAGCATTATCTCTGTGATGAAGAATCAATGAAGCATGCAGCCTGCTAATAAACACTGCTATGCAAAAGAGGTTAAATGAGCTTTGACCGAGAAAGGAACATTAACTATGAGCAAGACTTCTTTCAGTGTGTGTGTGTGTGTGTGTGTGTGTGTGTGTGTGTGTGTGTGTGTGTGTGTGTGTGTGTGTGTGTGTGTGTGTGTGTGTGTGTGTGTGTATGTGTGTGCAGCTGTGACTCAATCCAACAAGTTTAATTAATGACACCTCCAACAACAGGACTCCTATCAGCCAGACAAACAGCAGCTGTGTGAAGTCAGTGCCTGAAGCAGCTACATCATGTGTCCTCGTTGCATCGTCTTCTACTTACAGGAAGTCAAAGTGTGGAGATGTTGCAGTGAAGAAGCTTTTTTTCCTGTACCGCTTCTTCTTCTTCTTCTTCTTCTTCTTCTTCTTCTTCTTCTCCTCCTCCTCCTCTCGGGACGGCCCTGCTTCCCAGACGCTCATTCACCGACGCTCCTTTCTTCAGGACGTTTCTTCTCTTTCCTTTTCGCTCACATAAAGCCATCCCACCACCAGCTGACGTCGGCCTTTCTCCTCTTCTCTCTCTCTCCCCCCTCCCCCTTTTCCCCTCCCCCACTCCGTGTGTCAGAGAGCGAGAAGACGAAGAGGAAAAGTGATGAGGAAGATGATGAGGAGTTCCTGGATTGTTCCCGGAAACTCCTCTAATAAACTAGACCGGTGTCTCCTCTCAGCCTTCTGTCTGTCTGTGCCATGTAGTTCAGCGAAGTTTGGAAAATAAATTAGAATTTGCCCCTTTTCTTCTTTTCAAAGTCTTAATGAATTGCTCAAATGCGAAGTTCAACGCATTTTCTCACAGCTCTTGGACATAAAAAGGACACGCTCAGACATACCGGCATATTAATCTAAAAATTAAAATTAGATATCCATAATTATAACAGTGAGTGTTGGAAACTCAATGACTACAAAACAATATGTTAACCATGGGGAACAATTAATACGCTTACAACATGAAACATTGCACCAGTTAAAGTGAAAGCTTTTCTGCTTCAAATACACTCTATATGTTCCTAAAGTGATGTACACAACACTAATTATAATCCAATAATGTGACATATATTATTCTTTAAAAAGTCATTTTTATAACGAGCACTTTTAATTTTAGTGTTTGAAGTTTATTTTGATGTTAATAATATGCAAGTATTTCTACAGTGTGGTATTATTGTCACTCTGCGATGTGTTGTTATTAAGAAGGCGCGAACCTTGGTTGTCTTTGGAGGCGATCTCCGTTTATTTTTGGAGCTGATAGCAAGAGGTAAAAACAAAATCCTCCGTCAATCACAGCCATTCAACTCGAGCCCCTCTCTCATGAAGTACGACAGCAAAAGGGCGACTCCATGTTACATTCAATAAAGTGCAATACAACCCAGAAAACAAACCTGATAGCAAGGTAAAAATAAAACCCTCCGTCAATCACAAGCATTCAACTCGAGTCCCTTCACAAATAAAGTGACAGGAATTTGTTAGAATATTACACAACAAGTTTAGGCTGGAAAAATGAACTTATAAACGTAGCTTAACAGCGCTAAAACACCGGCGTTACAGCGAAAGCAATGACGCCTACCTCTCCCATGAAGTACGACAGCAAAAGGGGAGAAATAAGGTGGGAGACACTCCTTTATAAGGGGGGTACCCCCAAAGGTGAACGTAGGGGTACAGAAACTGAACATTAAACGTTCCTCATTTTGACAATGGAGGCCTAAGTGTGTGAGGTAATAACAGCGGAAACAAATTTTGTGTAATTATAATACATAATATTACAAGTACACATCTGACTTATTTACACATATTACTGCTGTATATGACCCATTATTACTTTTTACATTATTACTTTTGCTTAAAGTTCTGAGTACTTCTTCCACCACTGGCCGGTGTTGATTACTGGCAGAGCTTTAGACCTCAGTTAGACTTAAGCCACAAAAATGAGGATTTCTTGAATGAGGACTTGACTCCCTGAATACGATTGTTTGAGTCTTGAAAGGGAAACCTTCAAATATCAAGTTCTTACTCAGCAGCCTAAAATCTCAGAACAGTGTGGACTTAAATAGTTGCACTTGAGTAGTGAGTTACTATGAATATGAATTGGAGGACTGAAGTCTCACACACACTATTAACACAGCTGCTGATGGAAAATGTTAAAAATCTGTGTCATTTTAATGGTTTAAAGGGCTACGACTGGTTTCCAGTTTGCTTATGAGGATTTGTGGCTTTACTTGGATTTATCCTGACTGGAGTAGTTAGTTCGACATTTTGGGAAACACACTTCACTCTCACATTTATCCACTGAATGCAAAGCTTCAGCCAGCTGCCGGTTAGGTTAGCTTAGCACAAAGAGGAAAATGGGGAAACAGTCTGGCTCTGCTCAAAGGTAACACGATCTGCACTTGAAGCACAGCACATAACACCATATCAAAGCACCACTTTTATCCTTTGGTTTTTGCACAGATTAAAAGAAGATCTAACATGTTGATGAGCAGGTTTTAGACATTTCTGTCACTCCTGGGCAGATCCAGGCTGGATGTTTCTCTTTGTTTCCAATCTTTGTGCTAAGCTAAGCTGCTGGCTGCAGCTTTATACTTACAGCACAGAGAGCGAGCGGTATCAGTCACCTCATCAAACTCTTGGAAAGAATGCAAAAAAACATATTTATCAAAATGTCCAAATGACTGTATAACTAAGGAATTGTGATTTGACTTGAGATTGCATGTTTGAGACTTCACTTTGACTTGACAGCTCTGATCATTGGTTGTGGAATCACATAGCTGCGTTCTTGATTGAAGGCCTCAGGAAAGATTTCAGATATTAGGCTTCCCTCTGCACGCCGTGTCTCCTCCTGTCTCCATCCTCTCTTCTCACTCAGGGATCTGAGCTCAAGACATAAACCACACTTATTACATTGTGGTCTGTGGAACTGTGACAGCTCAGGGAAGACTGTCACACTTGGACCACGTGAGCATTTTAGGGGAGGCAAACACTCTGCAGCTGAATGACACTGGGCTCCATCTGCATGTTGTGAGGGATTGTGTGGCTTGTAAGCAATGTTAATGGTGATGGTGATAAACTGCTGGAGGAAGTCCATATAGATTCATGTAGGGCTTGCACAACTGTGTTTAGAGTCACTTGAGTCTCATTGTAGTACAGTAAGTATCAGAGGTATCATTTACAGACAGATTTGGAAAAACATGTTAATGCTTTGATGCATGATGAGAAAAAATGTCTTTTCTCAGGTCTCTACACTGCTGGGTTCTGCTGTCTCACCTGAAATATGACTCACCAAGGATCAAAACTTAAACTCTCCATTGTGTTCAAATACATTTTAAACACCTGCTGCTTCACACAGCACTGTCCTGTGGTGTGTATTGTCTCCTCTGCCTCATGAAAAGGACCGTGAACTGCCTTTGTGCATGAAATGCCCTATGATTAGCCTTGCATCAATATCATATAAAGCATGGCTACAGATATGCCAGTGGCACCCTCGTGTTCAGCTTTGTTTAGCTATTCCAACAGAGAATATGCATCCAAATCCAATAAACTTGCTTCAGACAGTGGAGAAGCTGCTATGTTATGTTGCTGTGAGCAAAAACAGCTTGTGTGTTACTCAGTGCCAGATGCTCATATTTCTTTACTGTCTAAATGTAGAACGTTCCCCTGAAGAATTTTTCTGTCTTTTTCTGCAGAAGTGACTGAAATACAATTAGTTCAGTCAGTTTGTTGGACATCTTTCTCCTTCTCACTAGATTTCATCACATGAATCTGTTGTTAAACACGTGCTTTGTAAGAAGACGGACAAAACTGCATAAATACTTTACAGTACACTTCAGTTTTGTTGAGATTATCAGAAATGATGTTAAGCAAAGATCCTGCAGAGTGTCAGCATTGGTGCGGGTTTACTTGCAGTATGTTTGACATCCATCATCATGATTTTTTTCTAGGTTTTACCCCCTTATTTTGCTGCGCTTGTGACTATACAACTCAAACATTATGACTTTCACCACATTGGTATTTACTGCATTCTTGCTGCAGGCTATTTCTGTTGTTTTCTACAAGCCATATACAAAACCTAAAAAAAAAAAAAAAAAATCCCATCAACTCCTCTTCCCAGCCTGTTAACACCCTCTCTCATTTCCTCTCCTCTGGGATGCTGCAGTGGGAGTTTGTTAAGTGCAGGCCTTCATGTTGCCCTCCTGACATTCTTCATAGCCTCAAACTTTGTACTCTACAGTTTGTCTCCTCGCTCACACGGCGCCTCACTTCTCCACTGTGTCATTTGGTTGAGCCTTCAGGACTTCCGCTTTCCACACCAGATCTGTCTGTGTGTGTCGTCCTGGTGAGAAGACTGTGGGAGGCAGAACGTTCTGTAAATAGATCCGTGTGGTCAAGTCAGCGCTCCGCTCTCAGAGGCTGGAAGATGTTCTGAGCTGCAGGGCAACTCCATGGGAAATGCAGACAGGATTTAAGAGACAGTCGGAGGGATTACTGGGCTTGATGGTTAGTGGCTGTGGGGAGGAAGTTAGTCTCTGTGCAGAAATTATGCCATGATGCCATTCCTGGTACGTGTGTGCAGACACGTATGTGTGTGTGAAAATAAGGGCTGGTATAATTGTGTTAATTGCAGGAGGGCTTTAAATATACAGCTGCACTGATTCTAAAACTATCAATAGATAAATCATGTCAGAATTTTTAAAATAAAGATGTAAGTGTGTGAACAAGGGCTTTGTATACTGATTAAAACAAAAATCTGTAATAACGACACAAATTCATTTTCATTCAGTTTCTGCAAACTTTTTGTTTAAAAATACCTTGAGCTCATGTTGTTCTCACACACATGTACTGCCATCCCTCAGAGGAAGAATCCAGTTAATTGGGGGTTAAAGTGCCTCAGTCCAGTGAGGTAAACATAAACATACAGTAGGCAGCAGCGTGGTCACAGACCTGGCATTTAGAAAACAGGAGAATCCATCATTTCCGTTTTTGTTCGCAGGGATTTCCCAGCAGTATACAGTCTGATGTTGAAAATGAGGTCATTTGAGATAGAAATAAGGTATGACACAGAGGTGACACAAGACTTTGGACCACAAAAACAGCAAAGAAGAACATAACAGATGAGTATAGGTCACCCAAACAGAGCACACAGACCCTGCTGGGACAAGCCAGGCATGAGTGAAGTCATGACTTTATAAGGTAGAAAATTATGTTTCTCTGTGGCCAAAGATACGGTTTCATGGTCAGTTAGTTAGTTAGTTAGTTTATCTCATTTTATATGAAAAACAAAAACAGCAGGGCTGTTCAATCTGTGTCTGATTCATGAGTGTGCACACAAATACGTCAGCTGGAGATCATCTTATATGGTGATCTTGCACTCTGGGTGCTTTGGCTCACCATTAGCTTTCCAAATATTTTGACTCATTGCTTACCCAAATTTTGTTTATCTGACAAACCTCCTTCTACTAATCTCAACATATTCATCAACCTGCAGACACAAGGATTAAAACGCAGCATCATCCCCTGACTCATACCCCCAAAACCACATTAAGCATTAAACCCGAACCAGCATCAACAGTGTTACACTGCCGCCATGACAAACATTAATCTTGGATGCAGGTGTCTTCTAGAACTGTGTTTGGACAACATGTCCGCGGTTGCTAACAAACAAAAGAGACACAACACACATCAGCCAACTCTGACACATTGAGGAGGGTCATTCTCCAGGCATGATTTTCATAATCCTACAGCTGCTTCTTTTATCTGATTTCAAGTAGAGAAAATGTACACAAGCATATAAAGAAAGCTTTGCTTTGTGATCAAAGAACATAATCTGCATGCCATATATAAAAGGCTATGATTTTATTGGACCCGTCTGGCTAATATTTGATGATATCTTTTGATGTGCATGCAGGTAGCTGTGCAGTTTTCTGTACAGTCATGCTGTGGAGCAGTTAAGAGATAGGACTCTGTAAACCATCTACACAGCTCTACATGTTTACAGTGTCTTCTCGCCAAAAGGCAGTGAAAGAGGAGGGTAATGAAAAGCTGTGCACCTCCTTTATTACAGTGAACTACAACTAGGCTGGTTCAAACCATCCCTCTCTTTACTTTAACTGTGTCACAAAATGTATGCCACGTCCATGCACCTCTAATGTAGCTTGTACACACAAACTAATCTGAGGATGACATGCTGAAAACATTTAACATTTAATCCAGGTTTCTTAGGACGGATTGCTATTCTAATACAAATACAAATTTCTGCAATTGAATGAAGAGGTATTTTAATATATTCTCTGCGCAAATAACTCACAAAAACATTAGAATTTTGAGTAAATGCCTGTTTGTGTCGTCTTGACAAACTAAGCACATTAAAACATTTATTCACTTCTGTGCATAAACGGTGTCCACCAGTTTGATACTGCAGTTTTGGGATGGGACATTTTGGAGGCTGATCTTTCACTCAACCAATTCGCTGTCTGGATAGAAAAAGCTAAGTGTCTCAGCCCGGTGAACAGCTTTGGTGCTCGGAAGAGATGAGTGCCATTGTTCTGAAACATATTCTCTCATTTGCTCTTTTGATGATGGACGCAGGGACAACAGATCAGTCCAAAATGTCCTATGGGAATTTTAATGGGATAGTGATCTGCAGAGACCTCAACATGTCATTCACATCTTTTCAATACTGATCAAACCATTCATAGTACCATCAGGGGAGCATCTCGTCATGTTTTCTCTCATTTATTCAAGTTTCAGGTTTCAGAAAGAGAAAAGTGTACTCCTATGCCATCTAGTGTCTGAAAGTTGTATTACATTTTTACGACCTTGTTTTGTTCAGTAAATTAAAGAAATGCAAAGACGTGAAAAGAAATGAGTCACGATGACTGCCCTGAAGCCAGATGCTTTTATACAACCTCTGGCTTTATGCAGGATAAGAAAGATAAGAAACAAGCATTCAGAGACAATGTTGAGTTTATTAGGTCACAGAGAGCTCTCTCCCTCTCTCTCTCTCACTCACTCACTCACTCGCTCGCTCACTCACTCGCTCACTCAGTGTCTCTCTCCCTATTTATCTTTCTGTGGCCTACAAATCCACAAAGAATGGACAGTTTCAGCAGAATGTCTTCCTCAGCTTGAGCTCTGATTGGACCAGAGAAAGGGGTGGAGGTAAACAGGGGGCTGCAGTGGCACAGTGAGGACATCTAACAGGCGAGTGAAGTTACTCAGAAAACAGAAGGTGAAGACTACAGGGACAAAGGACATCAAGAGGTGGGTTAGTGGTGGCTCCACAGGCTCTGATACACATGATGTCCTGACTAAGGGTTCACTGCGTTCAGCACAAGCTCTGTAGAAACTCGTCCAGAAGCGTGAATGTGCAGGGACACATAGTTGCAAACTGAAGAAACTGGTTAAAATCATCAATAATCGACACAGAACAACAGCATTGTCGTAAATTAAAACGCAGTTTCCAATGCAAAAACACAATCCTATGTCAAGAATAACAGTTTGGGGTTTTACGCCAACTTTACTCTGTCCTACTCCTGTCGCCATCCGGCCAAAAGAGCATGTGACAAGCCCAACATGTTATCAGTTTGTTAGGAGTCAATAATTAACCACAACTTTATCAGTGTCAGTTCAATTCGTGTCAGATGTGTTTCCCCACACAAAGGGGTGGGCTTGCAAACTTGCAGTTTTGTGCACCCTCTTCCTCCACTCTTCAAATCTGGCCGTCAGAGCAGCCAGCCTCACTCTTCACCCCTTGAACCACTCCAGCTCCGCACACTGTGACAAGTCCACCTCAGTCACCCGCCTCCCCCCTCCCCACAATAAGGCATCAGTGCCCACTTCTTGTCCTTTCACCCTCTGCTTCAGCCTTTGGTCCCTTTGAAACTGCATGGACAGCCTGAGTTCCAGCCTCGGCCTGCGAGAACTAGTTGTGACTGCAAAGAGGAAATGCTGCTCAGTGCAGCTGCTGGTCAGCGCCTGATACTCCAAGTGGAATAGCTGGAATAACTCAGGAGAAATGTGATATGGTAGAAAGACACCATGTAAATAGATTTCATAGAACTGAATCCAGAGTGTAACCTCGCAAGACCCCGCGTGTGAAAACTCTTGATGTGACAGAGAAGGAGGAAGAGAGACGGAGCTCCAAAAGAAAATGATCACTGGAAGAAAAAGATCATTTTTTAAAAACTATTGATCATTCCAGTTGGTCCCTTCTTTCCACATTGCATAAGCCTTTAGGTCAGTCAGCATGATGTAATTCGGGCAGTGGGCACGATGAGCAGTGTGCACTTCGGTGCATTTGCAGCTCTTTCCAGGACAGGGTTGTGGTTGTAACTGGGGGTCTCTTCCACTGTGCAGATCTGCTGCCTGACTCAGCACTTCAGTGACACTTGACACATTTGAGCTATTTCTGTTCTTACACACAAACACTTTCAAACGTATTGACAAATGCTCTCTATAAAACACATGTGCACCTCACATGTACATTTTAAACTGTTGTTCAGAAAAAAAAAAACATCAACTCTTCTTCCCAGCCTTTTAACACCTCAGATGACACTTCTCTAAATACAGCACCGACAGGGAACATCAGATTTAAGTTCCTGTCATGTAAAACTAAGCTTTTCTGTTTGATGAATGAATGAACAATGACTTTACTACCAGTTTGAGGTACAATACAATATTTCTCCTGTTTGTCTGAGAGCTTAGTTTTGTTCAGATGTCTGATATACATATTTTATTTGGCTTGAAGGCGAATATAGCCGTGTCTTCGCTTTCTTGCCGACAGTCAAACGAGAAGATACCACTCTCATGTCTCATATGAAGCTACAGCCAGGGGAGCTAGCTTAGCTTAGCTTAGCACAAACCCTGGAAACAAGAGGAAACAGCGAGCCTGGCCCTGTTAGCTCATTAATTAAAAAGTTCTATCTCGTTTATTTCATGTGTACAAAAGGTGTAAAAACAATAGTTTGTGGTTTTATTGGTGATCATACTTTCTTTTATTCTTGTCACCATGAGGTTGACTCAGAGAAGTCACTGTACCCTGCCAAAACATTATCAATTTGTTGTTTTTATACTTTATATTATCTGGCCTTTGTGCTAAGATAAGCTAATCATCTCCAGGCTTTAAATGAAGTCCTTCACGTTTGAATAACGCTTTATTGGCCAGCATGAGCTTGTAATGACAAACCCACCGATGTGAACAGTTTACTGTAAAATGGACAGCATTCAGCAAACTAATGACAGGATCTGTTTTTGGAACTTTTTCAATAATGCCGTAAGCACAGTTCTTTCAAATCAACAGAGGGGAATATGATCTGTGCAACCCCAGTGCAAGCTGATAAAATCCTATGGTGAACTATAGATTGGAGGCGTTTTTCTGAACTTTGACTCTGTTGATAAACACTGTAGCGAGGCCTATCTGTAACATTCCTACTGAAACTGGATAGACCCAGAGCTGATAGAAGTACACACCACCACCCTACTGAAGGTCAGTTTGCGTGTGTGTACGCATGTGTGCGTGTGTATTTGTGCATGTTTTAATGTGTGTCTGTGTGCCGCGCATGGAAAAAATAAGGACAGCAACGAAGATTGTGGCCAAGAATGGAGGTGTTACTGGTTAACCTGGATAAACGCAATGATCTACAGCAGTGAGTTTAGATTCAGAGTAATACTGGTTTCTATCCTTGTAACTGCACCAACAATTGTTTTCATTATTGATTAATCTGGTTATCGTTTTATTTGATTAACCACTTAATTGTCTGGTTTAAAAAAAACTTCAGAAGCACTGTCCACCACAGTTTCCTTAGGCCTAAAGTGAAGTGATCAAATGTCTGTCAGTACAAAGCCTAAAGATACTGAATTTACTATTATGCATGACAAGTAAGAACAGCAGATTCTCGCAGTGGAGAGGCTAGAACCATCTTATTTTCACATTTTTGCTAGAAAAATGACTTTAATTGTTCTAATCTGTTATAATATGTCACATATATGCGAAAGGCTTCTTTGCATGGCCTAAGATTAGAATCTCCAAAACACAAACCACATATCTTTCTGTTTTGTCAGCAGACATTCAAAACTGGAATCAGAGAAAAAAAAAAAAAAAAACACAACAAGCTTCAGTCAATCGCCAAACACATTGCACTCAGGCAGCAATGCTCTTCTTATCAGTCATGTGTCCAAGGACTAAAAGGGAATGTTAGCAATTGGACAGAAGTACATAATACAGACTTATCTGTTATGGCCTTTGCAGAGGGTTTCAAATGTGAGGATGCCACATGTCCCTAATTGCATCAGACATTGCAGGATCACTCAAAGAAGACAAATACCTGAAGGACTCAGTGTGATATAACCAGGACTTTTAACTGATATATAATAAAGATGCCCACAATTTTCCGAATGGTCGTTTGCAACAAGGTGGTTGGTTTGGTGGTAGCTTAATCTTTAGAGATATTAATATAATCATTAAACTAAGAGATCTCTCAGTCACATGTTTCTGTTTTACCTCAACTGACTGCTACAACCCATGCCATCCTCTAATCCGTGAACCAGACGGTGTTACACAATTTCCAAACAGAAATGTGGCAACTATAAACAAATTTGGCACTGACATAAAATCCTCCCATATTCACCCATGTATAAAACTGGTGAGGAGCAACTCTCAGCACTCTTCAGTCCAAAGAGGGGTTCGCTGTTAGCAAGTGCTTAGCGCTGCAACTGAAACTGGGAAAAAGAGATGGCACCTGGCAAGAAGGTAAAAATAAGAACTCCTCAGACAACGCTGAATGTATATTACAATTAGATTTTATTGATGCAGCATGCAAGGTTTTAACATCATGCAATGTTATTAGATATAAGGTATTATGGTATTTAAGGTATTGTGTGTGTGTGTGCATGCATTTGTGTGCGCATGCATGTGGTTTCTGAAGCAGCTGGTCTAAAGCGGTCACAGCTGGAGAATCTCAGGTTGAAAAGGGCTTTTATCTTTGCACCTTTGTACCTGTGCACAAAGAATCATAAAATCCAGGATATCTGTCCAATGTTGTTCTTTTGTGTTTCTAGAGACATTAACTAATCTATAACATATCAAAAAGCTTATAAGCCAGTTAGTGAAGCTGGTGACATGTGGGTATGGATCCCTCTGCTCCCACAGGGCATCCTTGAGCGTCTGAACGCTGGGGAGGTGGTAATTGGTGATGGAGGCTTTGTGTTTGCTCTGGAGAAGAGGGGGTATGTGAAGGCCGGGCCATGGACTCCTGAGGCTACTGTCATACACCCTGAGGCTGGTAAGACTAACAGCACACACACACACATGCACACATATTGTATCCAACACATGAAGCCCAGAGGGAAGGTGCACAAACCTAAATGCACAAAGTTTTATCTTTAAAATGACAAAATCTGCATGTTTCCATCAGTGCGGCAGCTGCACAGGGAGTTCCTGAGGGCAGGATCTAATGTCATGCAGGCATTCACATTCTACGCCAGTGATGACAAACTGGAGAACAGGGGACAGTCTTTGAAATTGACTGTGAGTACCCAACTATAACACTTTATAGCCAACATTAGTGAGATTTTGCAGATTTTGCAAATTCCACTTTAACCCTTCACCAAATGCCAATTTATCAGCAAACATGATGTGCACAGATTGCATAGAGCGTGATCATCAACAAGCTCATGTTGCCTGCTTCAATCTTTCAGGGGGCACAAATCAATGAGGCAGCCTGTGACCTGGTGAAAGAAGTAGCCAGTGAGGGAGACGCAATAACAGCTGGTGGAGTGTGTCAGACTCCTTCCTACCTGAGCTGCAAGAGTGAGACAGAAGTGAAGGCCATCTTCAAGAAACAGCTGGAAGTGTTCGTAAAGAAGAACGTGGATTTCCTGATTGCTGAGGTGATTTCACATCTTTTTTCATTTTGCACATCATGTCAAAATTACTTCAATCTGAAATATGATAGATGGAGTAAAAAAATGCTCAGTGGTGACTGTGTTGTTTCTGTCACTGCAGTACTTTGAGCATGTTGAGGAGGCAGAGTGGGCTGTGCAGGTGCTGAAGACCAGCGGAAAGCCTGTGGCTGCTTCTCTGTGTATCGGACCAGAGGGAGACATGCACGGCATCTCACCTGGAGAGTGTGCTGTCAGGCTGGTGAAGGCCGGTATGTATTTAATCTACCCTGCATGATCTCATGCTTTATCCTTTTGTTTCTTTACTTCAAAGTCACCTGTGTTATCTGATACGGCAATAACCAGTACCCCCTGTTCTCCAGGTGCCCAGATCGTTGGAGTCAACTGCCACTTTGACCCCATGACCTGTGTGGAAGCGGTCAAGAAGATGAAGGAGGGAGTGGAGAAGGCCGGGCTGAAGGCACACTACATGGTGCAGCCCCTGGCGTATCACACCCCCGACTGCAACTGTCAGGGATTCATTGACTTGCCAGAATTCCCCTTTGGTAATATATTTTGCTTAGACAATAAAAGAAAAAAAAACATCACCAGGTGACAACATGTGACAGCCTTTCACAATTGTCTCCTTTCTCGTTCTCATCCCAGCCCTGGAGCCCAGGATCCTCACCCGCTGGGACATGCACAAGTACGCCAGGGAGGCCTACAAGGCTGGCATTCGCTTCATTGGTGGCTGCTGTGGATTTGAGCCTTATCACATCAGGGCTGTGGCAGAGGAGCTGGCCTCTGAGAGAGGCATCCTCCCAGCTGCATCAGAGAAACATGGCAGCTGGGGTGCTGGTCTGGAGATGCACACCAAGCCCTGGGTCAGGGCCAGGTAAACCATCCAAATTCAGTTCAATATGCTGACATGCACATGATTTTAGGGGCGCTGTTATTTGGTGCATCTTTTCTTCTGTGTATAACCTGTATCTTTATCTCCTTCAGGTCCCGTCGTGACTACTGGGAGAATATCTTGCCCGCATCCGGCCGTCCCAAGTGCCCTGCTATGTCCACACCAGAGTGCTGGGGTGTTACCAAGGGCCACGCCGACCTGCTGCAGCACAAAGAGGCCACCAGCAGCCAGGAAATGAAGCACGTGCTGGATATGCAGAAGAAGGCCAAGTCCTCTGCATGAGCAAGAAAACCATCAACAAGAGAGGGACGAGGGGGACGCAGCGAAGTCTTTCCCAGTTCTGTTTGGAGATTAAAAAGCACTTGTAACAGCGATGCTTCAGTTGTGGAGTATTACTAATGTAAACCCCCAAACAATAAACCTGAGTTTGTTACTCATTTTTTTGGCCACGTGTTGTCAATTTGGAATGAGTGCTGTTGGAGTGGTGCACAAACCATTCATGAAACTCATAAAACTGTGTCTGTAATTAGAAACATGTCACAGATTCAGATATGCAGTGAGTTACTCAATCCTCTACTCAGGGTCCAAAAAACAGAAGCCCACAAAATGACAGGAAGACGGACCAACACACCAACAGGCGTAATTAATCCGGACCAAACTAGTAGCACACATTCACAATACTCTCATTCAGTAGAAGAGGGGAGGGGAAGGAGTAAACACAGCAGTTGTGTAACTTGCCTCTTGCCAATCAGAGCAGCTCTTGCTTAGGCCCCACCCCTCCTTCTGAGAAATTTATAGTGGCCCTCTGCTCCACTCCAATGTTGCTTCAGCATCTCAAAGTCTGAGCAGTCAGGGGTCAACACAGCTGCAGGATAATGGCACCAGGAAAGAAGGTATGTGTGGACGTTTGTGGAAAGTGTGTGCTATCAGGACAGTCAGGCAGAATATCTGTGCAGGGAGTTACAACTGGAAGTCTGGTGGAATGCCAAGAAAATATTATGCGTGATGTCTATTTGTAAAGACTGTTGAGCTCCAAACTGAATAATCCCTTTTAAGTGAATAACTGAACGGTAGATTAACCCAAATTACAAAGTAACATATTTTCTCCCTTACTCTGGTTGTATCTAGCTATGCAGACAGGTTTGTCTTTTTTGTATCTGAGAGATTTGTGTTGAGATTTCTATCTCAATGCACTGAAGATGAATGAATGATTATATTTAGGCAAAAATGCAAATTTTTCCAAAATATCAATTTCCCTTAAATAACACAGGAATTCATTTCAAATTCTGTTTTATTGTTTTACTATTTCTAGGATTTGTCAGATTTTCTTAAACAGAATCTGGTGAGGGTTCATGGCGAGTGCACAACAGGTGGATTGTTTATTACAACCAAATTTGCAAATGAATGAATCGTTATAAATCCAAGGCCACTGCAGTGAATCCATACTCATTACAGTGACTGATATTTAGACAACAGTTTACACTTAATGACTGAATTTGGATATAAATTGCATGTTGCAGACACACAGTCTATATGAAAGTAACAAATAGACCCTTTTCAAATTGAGATGACCTGAGTGGTCATGCAAAGTCTGCATTTCACTTTGACAGCGAAGTATGTTGGAATCAAAAGGTGCAGATCTAGCAGTCATATTGAGCAGTGCAGCTGTTCTCAGACGTGCTGCTTTCTCGACGACTCATGATGATATGGGTGAGGGTCAGCTAGGTGGGGGGACAAGGCACTGGATCTGGGAACTATGCATGAAGCACAATGTGTGCATAGACATTAAAAATTATTTCTAGTGTCTACGTATATTCCTCCAGCCTGATTGGCGTTTTGGTTTTGTAGTTTAGCCTAAAATACAATGTTTGTAATACAGACTTGCTGTCAGGCCTAAAATAAAAACCCAACATGCTTGGCTATAACCAGACAGTCTGGCCAGAGGTGGACCATAATGCTGTACTGGGCCTACGTTAGAGAGCAGCATGATGGTGTCAGCTGGTGTCGAGTGATGTTTGAATGAAAACCTGCAAAACCTTTGGCCTCAGTGGCGCATCACCATCCTGACTAATGTGTCCAATCTAAGCTAACGTGGATCCTTTTTCTCAGGGAATCTTGGAGCGTCTTAACGCTGGAGAAGTTGTTATTGGTGATGGAGGCTTCGTGTTTGCCCTGGAGAAGAGAGGCTATGTGAAGGCCGGTCCCTGGACCCCTGAAGCTGCCGCAGAGTACCCTGAAGCAGGTGAGAACAAGCTGTTTTTTTCGACTCAAAATGGTGTCTTTAATATCCTCTGCAGGTGTTTGCTGTTAATTACCTTCCCTTACGCATTACGTGCCACAGTTGAGATGGATTTGTTTGATTGTTTGCCTTATGATATGATCTGTTTGTTTCCCAGTGCGACAGCTGCACAGGGAGTTTCTGAGGGCTGGTGCAAACGTCATGCAGACCTTCACCTTCTACGCCAGCGATGACAAACTGGAGAACAGAGGCAACAAGCTCACCTTCACTGTGAGTGAACCGGGACATCCCAACACCTTCAGAGGAATAAGCATGATAGTCATTGAAAACAGTTGTTAAAATGTTAAACATCTGTAAACTGGTGATCTCAATTCTTAGTGACAGTCTTTTATGTGTGTCAGGGTTGTCTGTTTGATTCTCACCTTTGTTTCACCATAACTTGTCTTCTTTCTGCAGGGAGCTCAGATCAACGAGGCCGCCTGCGATTTGGCCCGTGAGGTTGCCAATGAGGGCGATGCTCTGGTTGCCGGAGGAGTGTGTCAGACTCCATCCTACCTGAGCTGCAAGAGCGAGACAGATGTGAAGGCCATCTTCAAGAAACAGCTGGATGTGTTCATGAAGAAAAACGTTGATTTCCTGATTGCTGAGGTAGACGTTTTTGCCTTTTTCCCATAGGGAAAACTGAATGTATTCCTCTTTTTTTTTTTTTTTTTTTTGCATTTTCTGATGGATGTTTGACTGAGTGCTGGTGTCTTTCCTGCAGTATTTTGAACACGTTGAAGAAGCTGTGTGGGCTGTGGAGGTGCTGAAGGAGACAGGGAAGCCTGTGGCTGCTTCTCTGTGTATCGGACCAGACGGAGACATGCACGGTACCTCACCTGCAGAGTGTGCAGTCAGGCTGGTCAAAGCCGGTGGGTACATGCTGCTCTAATATACAAACAATCATAACTTGTTATTGGTCTCTCTCAGCCAAAAATGGATTTAAAAAAGCCATTTTAGATAGATGATCTAAATAGTAATTGGAATTCCAGTTCTGATGACATTTGAGGTTCAACCTATTCATATTAACTTGTCTTATTCTCACATGACCCCTCTGCAGTGTGACTAAGCAGTGTTTCCTAAGACTGCAAAGGCAAGATTTCTAACTGGTAGACATGAGATACGACGTGTTCTTAGTCTAGTGGTATTATGAATTAATAACTGGCACCAGCCAAGATGCCAAAACTCTGTCCAGTGTCAAAGGGTTCAGCCAAATTTGAAATGTCTTAAATTCAATCTGAACCCTGCAACCACAATTGCAAACCATAGTTGGTGTTGTCTCATCTACGTATCTTCTGTCTATGCTTATCTGTAGCAGTCAGCTCACACCAATACACGTTTTTTCTGTAGGTGCCCAGATCGTTGGAGTCAACTGCCACTTTGACCCCATGACCTGTGTGAAAGCTGTCAAGATGATGAAGGAGGGAGTGGAGAAGGCCGGGCTGAAGGCACACTACATGGTGCAGCCCCTGGCATACCACACTCCCGACTGCAACTGTCAGGGATTCATCGACTTGCCAGAATTCCCCTTTGGTAATAATATACTGTGTTGCATTTAGATTTTCCAATTCAGTTGATGTAATCATGTAGAAAATTACACCTTAAAGATAAGGGCTTTCTCAGTTTGCTTGCACATACAGCCTCTGCTGGCGTACACGTTACATTGCAGCAAGCATTCAACACAAAAACACACCAAAAGCAACCAACCTGCAATTGAAGGTGTATAAACCTGAATCTTCTGTTAGGTCTGGAGCCCAGGATCCTCACCCGCTGGGACATGCACAAGTACGCCAGAGAGGCCTACAATGCTGGCATTCACTTCATTGGTGGCTGCTGTGGATTTGAGCCTTATCACATCAGGGCTGTGGCAGAGGAGCTGGCCTCTGAGAGAGGCGTCCTCCCAGCTGCATCAGAGAAACATGGCAGCTGGGGTGCTGGTCTGGAGATGCACACCAAGCCCTGGGTCAGGGCCAGGTCAGAAGCAACTTTTGACCTGTTAAACTGCCACTGAGCACCATAAATATGCAGCTCAGCTTCATCAGATGTGAAACATTAGCACTTCAGCACAAGTGAACACTAACTGGTATGAGTATTCTTGTCTTTTTGTCTTATTCAGAGCCCGTCGTAACTACTGGGAGAACCTGAAGCCAGCCTCTGGTCGCCCAGAGTGCCCCTCCATGTCTGCCCCTGATAGCTGGGGTGTTACCAAGGGCCACGCTGACCTCATGCAGCAGAAAGAGGCCACCACTCAGGACCAACTCAAGCAGCTGTTCGAAAGGTCAAAGAGCCACTGAGTCAGTCCATTTCTTTCAGACCTGGCAGCAAAGCTGAAACAGACTGCTGCGCCGTGTAGCTACTGATGCTGGGCAGTGGTGTGCACTATCTGTAAAGAGTGTTGCACCAAACAAACATAACATCAGGGGCCCAGTCTTCACTTGAGACTAACACTCTTCTGTGAATCTTCTGATTGTAAAACTGTAGTTTATGTGAAGCCAGAGTGGTGTCTCAAGTTAGGAGTCAGTCCATGTTAAGATCGGGACCTTTTTGCTTTCCATGGACCAGTTTGTTAAATAAAATAAGATCGAATAAAATGTGAATTGGTCACTTGACTGTTGAGATGTAGTTTCTTGGTATGAATAGGGGGTCACAACGGGGTTTAAAGGTGAGGGTGGTGGCCATTACAGATGTGTGTAATAAAAAAATGAATATAAATAATGAACACCAATGGAATAAGAGGAGGAGAAAAAATTGTCTTAACTTTAGGTTAATGTACCATTAAATTACATTCAATTGTGAAATAGGATCATTCACAATTAGACATCACACAGTTCAGTATAAGTCTGGAATTGGTCACTTGACTGTTGAGATGTATTTTCTTGGTGTGGATCAGTGGCGGGAGGTGGCATTGGGGGTATATTATATTGCTGAATTCCATCATGTAGATATGTGATGCTCATGGGACTGTGCACACAGACACATTCATTATAGCAAAGAACTATTATGCCTGGACAAATGTAATATAGACTTTTAATGATTAGGCCTATATTAGTGAGCTGCAATTTTCATTTTTCAAAGAGACTGAAATGCCTGATAAATCATAGGCTTGTTAGTCACCAAGCACAAGCAACTTTTAATGACACACATATATTAAAACCCAAGTGGCTCTCTGCAGTCTGCACAAAAAAAGTCAGAACTTGCCATAAAGGTTTGGAAATCTCCATGTCCCACATTGTGGTTCAGGGGGTGGAGATGGGCTTTATTATTCATTAATGTGTAATTACATATGAAGACATAAAATAAGAGAAAGGTTGACACTAAATATTACATGACCTTAGAGAGTCATGCAATAAATAAGGAATCCAGTAGATGGCGCTGTGGGTGATATACTTGACGTGGGCTACGAAGAGCCTTAATATGAAAGATGTTTCCCCAGCAAGCAGTGACAATAACAAGTTGACACTGTTATTTTTATAGCGATCCTTTCTCCATGTGTTATCGGAACTTTGGACTCTACAAACGAACCTACAGCATTTGCTCTCCAATATTTTCCGTTCTAAGGATTCATGTTTTGTATTAAATGGACACTACACCGATTTTAAAATTTCAACTCAAGAAGCGCTCCCTTTGTAAATAACATTACGGAAGGGCAATATTGAATAAGATAAATTTAATCAAGCTATGTTTTATTTAAACTCTTAAATTGGACTGTTGTACAGCCAGATGGTTGGATATCTATGTATTTGTCCTTTTCAGCATGAGAGATTCATGGTTTAGCTTGATCATGTTTAAAGTTGATGTGAAGCTTCAGTTGGTGACACATCTTATTGTACAGAAGATCTCTGCTGCTTTCGTCGCCATTGATTGGACAAGCCTTGACCACATGACCACATGACATGAGGTTATCCGTTTTCTTTTTCAAGGTGGAGTGAAATTAAAGATACGGTATGATATTCGTCTTTGAACAGTACAGTAGGCTTATATTGCCATTTTCTGCTTTCTTACAGATAATATTCTTGCATTTTAACTGCTTTGTGAGGAATAAAATTCTTTGGAGGATTTCTGGACTCCGACTGGGGTTGCGTAGTATCGGATTAAGGTATTTTATTAGCCTATTTTTGTATGTCCTTTTTTGACAGAAGGCTGTTTTAACGTTACAACCCGGAGTGATAAGGCTGCAGTATGGCCTGAGGATTTGACCTCGCAGGATAACCATTGGGTCAACACATCTGTCGCCTGCCTAATCGCCAAAAAGGTGAAGACATAGCCAGCCTTAAAGTGTAGCCAATGAAATATTATTAATTTACGACTTCTAGGCTTATTTTCATGCGTTATGAAGGGTGATATTCCCGTTGTATCGTTTAAAAATGAATCTCCTTTGTTTATGCCTTTCACCTGTATGCCATGAGAGACATGACACCCTCTGCACCATGATCATTTACTGCTTTCTCTGGACCGCTGTGTGTCATTGTATTGACCGCACTGTTTATGATAACAACAGTGCCATCGTGTGGTGTGTTTTGCGCAGCTACGAGGACCTTTTTTTAAACACCGGAAGTAAACCTGAGGTCGTCATGGGGAGCAAAGTCAGCTCCAAAATGGCTGCCCCCGCCGCCCGAGTTATCCAGGTAACATAGCTCCTGAATTTTTTTTATTACTATAGACATCTGTGTGTTGACTTAAGATGAACGTTGTAAAACAATAATGTCGCCTTTCTGTTGCTGTGAATAGTTGATGTTTCATTTTGGTGAGGCCTGTGTGGCTGACGTATCCCGTCGTACCCTTGTTGGTGTCCTTGTTCACTCGCAAAACATTCAGTCGTGTCACGTTTGTTATCGTGCTGAGACAACAGCAAAAAGCCTTTTACTGTCTTAATCAGTATTAATGGTAACAGACAGCTTGACCTTTTAGACGGTGCTGTTAGCTCAGACTGTCATGGCTGATTGCTGGCGTAAGGACAGCTCAAGAGGTAGCTGGATAACTTTGTCCAGAGCTGGAAACTGACCTGAAATCAGCTGCCGGACAGAAACACTTTGTTGATAGTTATTCAGAATTAACTTTGAGTAAGGATTTGACCACTATTGTTCTTACATGCCAAGAACAATTTACAGGAAGACGTTAATAAACATAAAGCTAAAAAAGGACAACAAAGCTGAACAAAGATCTGAAAATAAACTCATGGGCATAAAACTCAGATAGCTGACTGCATTGTTGACATTAATTTCCCAGCAAACATATGAACTGTGTGTTTATTAGGACCACAATTAATGATTATTAACCTTTTGATTTATGTCTATTAGATTAGTTACTGAATTTTGTTGACTTTTAAAATGGTGCTTGTCAGTATTTTCCAGATAAAAGTGCCAAAGCTATTCAGTTTACAGTGATGAAGAAAAATGGTAAACACTTGAATTTGAGAAGCTAGGACCTGGATGATTTTCCGTGTTTGCCTGCTTTATGACTTCAACAGTTCAAATATCAAAATTATAGCCCGTCACTTGTTTCCTGTGACACTGACTGATTGTTTCAGCAACATTGTGGACTGAACAGTTTGAGACGACTGTCGTTAGATGGCCACACAGTTATGAGTAAGTTTGAACAGCCCGTGTTTTGAGGCACCTGCCACTGCTCACATCTTTAAGAACTGAAATTAGTAAAGGTGAGCAGCTTTGTGCTTTTTAAGAAACAGTGTCCCATTACCCTGGTTGTCCACACATCTGGCTGCCCACCCTTTGCACTTGCTGTGGAAGGTTTAAACAATAGTTCATCAGTGCAATCCCAACCTGTACATAAGAGTCTGCGAATACAATTTAAAATTTCTTAAGATGATGTTTATCTTTTATTCCACTCGTTTTTATATACTTATTGTTTTTACTCTATCCGCTAAATTGGTGCTGCTGTAAACTGGAATTTCCTCTTGCAGGACTAATAAAGGACTATTGAATTGAATTGAATCGAATCGAATCGAATCGAATCGAATCTGCCCACAAACAAATTCGTCTCACCTCTTCCTTCAGTGGATAACTCCAAACTTCAGCTGGTGAAACCAGAACTGATGTGTGGTCAGATACTTCATGGGAGAGTGTGTTTGTTTTGGGTTAACTGACCCTTTAAGTTACACAAAACTCTTACTTCACACAGCTGTTTGATTTTTGTGTGTGTGTGTGTGTGTTTGTGTGTGTGTTGGCAGGCTGTTCGGCCTCACACTCCTCTGATCAAGTTCCCCAACAGACAAGACATGGTGAGACCCAATGGTGAGTATGAAGAGAGTGAACGACCTAAATGAAGGAATCCACTCTAAAAACACTTCAGGGCATCTGAGGGTAGATTCCCACATATGAACTGTTGTTTTAAGACAATGCGTTGATAGACTCTTTAAATGTTTTTGGTTATTTCTGACTTCTTGGTGCTTCCTGAGTTACCTTTTATCACTTGTGACTTTTTTTCCCTTTTCCCTCCTTTTTGTAGCCCAAGAGGTGTTGAAAACGTTAGCAGTTAACTTCTCACCACACGCATCGGGTTCCCATCCAGCTACAGCGCCGCCTCCGTTATCAAGACCTCACGTACCTTTGACCCCAATCCCTGGCACAGCTGACACGCTGGCCTCTATTCAGCTACTACCTGCAAGGTACCGCAGAAGACCGCTGACAGTGGATGAAATGGACTTCATCCAGGTGAGCGGACCACCTACATCTTGCGCTGTACGCAGAGCATTTCACTGACAGTTTGGCCTTTAAAACTGAATAGGGTGGATGGAGGCAGTGAAGCAGTCCACCCAAAATCATCCCTTGAACATTTCAACCTTTGTCTTTGGTTTAAGATAACCCTGCACAGCAACCGTGGGCCTTTTGTCCACCTTGGTACTGTAGATAGTGTAATGGTTCTGTGTACTCCAAGACTAACACGATGATGCTTTCGTGTCATGTTCCCTATTGCTTAATGTTGAGTCTTTTACATATTTGTCTTGTTTTTGTTGTTTCTTTGCTGCAGCGTGGCGGACCAGAGTGACACGGAGCGACTCGATCACTGCAACCAAAGTCCTTATCTGTTGGAGATCAGTATGTGTCTTTAATTCTGTTCCTCAGCACAAGAGAACCTGATGCCACATGATGTAGAATAAACTATTACAGAAATCCTGTTAAAATGTACATATGTTTATTTTTTTTAGATGTTAAATCTTTATTGTATTTGAAGTTCATACTAAGGGACATTCATTGTGTTACACACAGCAAAGCCATAACAATAGCTTCTAGGTTTTTTACTGTCCTGGCACTGCAACTCTTCATTTAATTTTATCATATAATTTGCTTGAGCTACACTGGCAATACCACCATATTTAAATCCAAGCACAAGGCTCTGCTACATAGAGGAAAATAACTGGAAGGTTTCTTTGTTTTTGTTTTTTCTTCATTTGGGAGCTAAATAAGGTTGAAAAGATGCTGGATATCAAGTTTCAATAGTACTGAGTGAAATGGTGCTGAGTTCATGTGATATACTGGATTTAAATGATTAAAAGAATATTACATTTTGATTGTGGTGTTATTGTGCTTGTAGATCCGTAGAGCAAACAGAGGATGAGGACATTTCTAATAACAGGACATCGATGTCTTCAGCAGATGAACAACATTTAGGCATTTAGGCATTTATTGTTACCGCTGCTGGCATGCTCTATCTGGTAAACATTAATAACATTGACATTTCACAACAGTGCAGTAGCCACATTAATGTGTTACTGGATTTCTAACTATGAGATTCAGCAAGCTGTTTATTACTCAGATGAATATTGGCACAAGTTGTACAGACATGACAGAAAGGTGAAAGTGCGCTTCACCTGTCTGACGAGCAGATTGTCACCTCAGTCTCTACCGGAGCTGAGAAAAGCTCTGGATTGAATTTTCTCCTCTTTCCACGGATGAATCGAGGAGAAGTCACAGCCAGCAAACACAAGAAAACAGCTCTGCATTAGTAAGTACACGTCTGCAACCGAACAACCAGCTCCTGAACACATGAATGCCGTTACTGAACAATTCATGGCTTTACAAAAATACCTCTTGATGTTCAAAACCCAATATCAAACACGTCCTATGAACTTTATGAACAGTGCATTATATTCAGATATTAATAGAAACACTTACAGCAACGAGGAACCGTCAAGTCACAAATGGGCACAACACGAGAAACACTGAGGTCTGCACTGGATTACTCGTTATTTTGGGGAGAATATTCTTGTCTCGGTCACAACATAAACAGCGCCTTGTTACTGAGGAACATTTATACTTTTCGATAAGTATATTTGAACGGGGTTGTTTTTTTTTGCAAACGCCGAACTAAACATTGCACTTGAAATGTGGTTGAAGCAATCTGTGCTCCTGGAGGCGGAGGGACACGTCAATTGCTCTGTTCCTCCAGTTCCTCAAAAGCAGGTAAGAAATCAGCGATGGTGTCCACCACGTAGTCGGGCACCAAGCTGTGGTTGGTGGTCAGCTCGCTATTCCTGTACTCCTGAGCCTCCTCGATCTGAGACACACCAGTGAGAGTGAGCATCGTGTCGAGGCCGCAGTTGGACCCGAATAGCATATCCGTCTCCAGGCGGTCGCCGATCATCAGGCACTGGGCGGGGTCCACCCCCCTGAACTGACTGGAGATGCACTCGAACATGAAGCGGCTGGGCTTGCCGATCACAGTGGCCTTGCGACCTGAGGACACCTCCAGGGCTGCGGTGAGAGAACCAGAACCTGCCGGGGTCCAAGATAAAACAAGGTGAGGTCAAAGTGCATCTTCTCCTCCAATCACCTGCAAACCCCCTCTCCTTCAAGTGTGTCTGGGTGCCATTGAGGTACAGTGACAGGTTTTGCATGTGCTATCCTCCCATGAACCAAAAACTCACTTCTGGGGCCCTGAAAGACTGAAAGGTTGATTTTGTGTCAGCTGGCTTTCAGTAATTTGATGAAGTGTACTCTGACAGTACACACAGCTCAATCCAAGGACAGGTCCTATGATACTACCTCGTGTTTTTAATATATTTGGGAGTTTTCTAGATAGTGACAGGAAATGAGGGGAGAGAGAGAGATGGGATGACGTGCGGCAAAGGCCCCGGCTGGACTTGAACCAGGGTCATTGCAATTAAATGGTGAGCATCTTAAACTGTTATCAACTAATCTTGAGGCCGTGCAAAAGAATCTTAATACTTCTTCATTTTCGGTGCATGCTTCGCTGGCTAGTGGCTAGTTAGTACCAGGAGTTGTAGAATAAGTATAGTGTAGTCTGCAGTGTGCACTGTAAATGGTGGGCCCCTGCACATAAACAACGCATAGTGAGAAGAATGGCTGTCACTGGGGGGCCACCTATTCAGCCACGGTAACCCATCACAATGTACAGCATGTCTGTTTTCTGTTTTTCTGACAAACTAAGCATGTAACGCGGCAGAAGCGCAGGAACCTTTTGCAGGTTAACGTCAACTCTGCAGTTCTGTTGTTGGTTGGCCGTGCAGACCCTCACACTGACACAGATACACTCACCACAAGACTATAGCAAGGGATAAATATTAAATCAAGCGTGATGTAGGTGACATTTTCTTCACACATTTAAATTACTTAACCAAGTTATAATAGAGATCTACTGTAGTTTAACTGTGCATATAAATCACTTTAGGCTCTAGCTAAGGGCCCCCAGACCCCCAAGACTCCTGGGCCTGTGGTCAGAAGGCCCTTACAGTGATGCATCCACGGTTGTCACTCATGCAGATATACAAAACACAGGTGGTCCTGAACTTGACTGGCAAGAGCAGGATTGTGCAGAACTAAACCTCATTGGACCGAATTAAGCTTCAACTATCAGAGCGTCATCTCCACCGTACCTGGCAGTATCCGTCCACCTGACAGAGGGTGCCAGGGATCGTTGTCGGTGGCCAGGAACAGACAGTCCGGGTCCCTCAGGTAGCACGAGGCTTTGGCCAGTTTGAGAAAAGTCAGTTTATCATCATGTCCCACCAGCACTGCCTTGACGTCCGGAGCCAGGGCGCAGTCGTAGATGGTGGCGTCCGGGTCGTCCGCCTCCTCCACGCAGGGGATGCCCGCCTCCTGCAGCTCTCTGCGCAGCCCGTCGCAGCCGATGACAAACACCTGGCCGTGGACCTTGACGACGTCTCTCAGGTAGAGAGCCGAGCAGTACGACGAGCTGAAGATCTGGTCCAGCATCACGTCGGTGAAGCCCAGCCGGCAGAACTTGTGCACATAATTCTCGCGGGGCCTGGTGCAGTTGTTGGTGACGAACACTACGTTTTTGCCGTGCCGGATGAGCGAACTCACCACCTTCGCCGCGCCAGTGATCGCCTTCTCTCCGTGCCATATGACCCCGTCGCAGTCGAAGAGAATGAAGTCCTTCGCCTCAAGCAGATTTCTAATCTGCGGACCTCGAATTTTCTGGCAGCCTTTGAACCCAAAGGCGCCTGCCATCCCGGCTTTTTCCTCGGTTTCCTCCGTGTTTCACCTGCTAGTGGTCCCCCATGTCAGAGGCTGGCGCATAATGTGGTGAAGACCGCCGGGAAAATGATCCGAACACAAATCAACGACAGGAAATCACATTGCAGAGTCCTTGGTGCGGTTACATACACGAACATCGAGCTACATAAACATTGACGTTTGGCCACGCCCCCGTTGTCAACACCGACCAATCAAACTACAGCACATCAACCAATCAGGTTTGAGTGTATCACAAGCTTTTCGTGGACAACTTCCTCTAAAAAATGTCATTGCGCCGCCCTAGCAGCTGATACACACTTTTATAAGACATTTTACATTTAAAAAAAAAAAAAAAACAACTTCTGTGTAACAGTGCTACACTAAATAAAGGCATAATAACAATAATAATAATAATAATAAAATTAAACAATAGTGGTGGAAGAAGTACTCAAATGCTTTACTTCATCATTATATCATATTATATAAGAAGGCATATATTTAATTCTATTTGTAATATAACTACTACCTGTCATGTAAATGTAGTGGAAGTGGAGTAAATAATAATACAATAAGTAGTATAATTTATTACTGAATTTAAGTGCAAGTAACTTGATAGATTATTGTAATTATTATTGTGCTGATTATGCAGAATGCCCCTAAACTGCAGACAAATTACCCTTTAAACTGTTTATTTAATGTTGTAGAATGCCTACTTTAATGCAATGATTCATATATTTTTCTTCATCAGTTGCCTGTTTATAAGGTTCACTTAGCTAAAAATATTGCAGTCTAACACAACACTTTAGTCCTACCTTCATGAAGGTTGCAGTGCAACATAAACTGAACAATACAACCTTCATGAGGGTAGATTTTATTGCAGAACTGTTGTTTTAGACTGCAAAGTAGTCAAAAACAGCCCTCTGAAAATGTAATGGAGTGAATCTTGTGGAACAGAAGTGGAATGTTGCACAAAATGTACCGATACATTCTTAGTAACATACCAGATTTCAAAGCTGTAACCTTAACTACACTATTTTAATACATGTATTTGGTCATTTAATTTCTGTGTATAAGTAGTTTAAGAATTAAAATCCTGGAAGTCAGGATTTTTTTATTTACAAGTTTCAACTTTTTCTCAGGTCACTAGGTGGGGCTCTTACCCACAAACAGCACAGATTTGAACTACAACACACAATATGTGCAACCACTACCCACTTCTAATGCCAGCTGCCGTCATGAAGGTTCTTTTTTTTTTCAGTGGTTCTGACCTGTCATGCTTCGGCTCCTTCGCCCTGCCTCTTTTGGATTGCGTGTGAGACAGAGGAAGACTCACTGGCACCTGCATCTGCCAGACAAACAGACAAATGAAAAGCAGGAGTGGACAGCTGAATAGACAGAGAACAAGCTGCCCTAATTGGTCATTATTTCCTTGCTAATCTATATTTTCCTCCCTGCTAACCCCCAACACAGATGTGAGGAGTGGGAGAGAGGACAGGCCCGAGGGTGGAGGGTGGGGGACTCCTTCAAGGCCTGGTCTGCTCTCAACAGTGGCTTGAGCGCTGACCGTGAATATTGCTGTGTGTTTTTGTGTCTTGTTTAGAAAAGGGAAGGAGACTCGGAGGAAAGCAGCAGAGGAAGGCGTGGAGGTCAGAGCTGAGACTTGCAGGTGGTGCTGGTGGTTAATAACTGAGGAGCCAGCAGACCAGACCATAATGCTTCCCCACACACTTTGCAGGAAGAGCAGATTTTTGAGAATTCAGGTGTATTGTGGCTCAAATTTTCACACCAAAACATCCTCAGCATTAATTCATCCACCTTGATTTGGCTTACTGCCATTTGGAATCATGCAACAACACTAAAGCACAAAGCATCGTTTAGTCAGGGTGTATGTGCGTGCTCTGCTTGCATACTGTCAACCACGCATGTTTGCAGCGCAGCCGGGTCAAAGTAGCACAGAGGTGTTGGACATTGTGGCGCTGTGGGACAAATGGAGCATGAAGGCGCTGGGAAGGCAGAGGACAGGACATTTGGCATTAAAGCTATTCCACTGAAGTGAAACTGCAACTACAGAGAAGTTGGGCAACAGTATTTAATGGCATCAAAAACAGTTTTAAACTAATATTAAAACCACTGTTTTTCTTTTTCAGTTAAATCAAATGTTTGTGAGTACTGTTTGCAGAACTGTGCAGCTTTCCTTTTGATAATTAAGAGGAACTCTTTGCATGAATCAGTTTCAACAAGCATGGTATATTGACTGAACATCTGCAGTATTTTAAGGTAGTAATTCAGTTTTTAAAAGTAGACAATAAGTCCAAGATAAACTGCACAGAACTGAGGTATTAATCTGAAGTGTCCCTTAGGAAATGCTTAGTGCTGCTATTGTATTTTTTTGTGTTTCTCCCTGCTATTCTTGTTCCTACAGAAAGTCCAGCAGAGAACTAGAGGTCCAAGAAGCCCCATAGAGAGAAGAAGCACCAGGTCCAACAGGTATCTCTGGTACCATGGTTGCATCAGTGAAGCCGGCCTCAAATGAGCTCCACCTCCACTGTGCAGAATGTGCTCCACCCACTGGATGACTCGATGGGCTGGAGGCACAGGATGGGATTTGTGGATCCTGCTAAGGGACAAAGCTGAAGACTTGAACCTGTAAAAAGAGAAGTAGGGAAGGAGAAAGGGGAAATAGTCACAGACATCTCTGTACTCTACGAGCATCACAAATGTACCCAGCCTCACCATCCACATACCTGATGTCCTGTATGAGTGTTTGAATAGTGGAGCTGAGCAGTTCCCTCGTGATGTCTGTGGGTTTGATGGTGAGGCCAAGTCCTTTTGTTTCAGCCCTCACCACATTATCAAACTGGTCTCCAAACAGAGGGATTGCCAGCACAGGAACAGCATGGTACACTGCCTGCAGCAGGCTGTTCTGTCCGCCGTGGGTGATGAAGAGACGTGCTTTTTTGTGACCTGGTGTACACACACACAAAAAAAGACTTCATTACTGAATAAAGGAAGTAGGAATGTTTCAGTGTAGTACAGTCTATGCAGTCTATATGAAACAAAGCACAGCCAGAAAATTACACCAAAGAGCGATGACCGAGTGGTACGTCCATTCATGCTGTATTTGTATCTTACTTTGTTAATACTTGTAATGAGATAAAACAGGTTTACTAAATATTTAAAAACAGCATTTCAGTTTAAATTAAAGCTTAGATTAAAGGGACCCAGTCTCCTTCTGCTGCAGTCCTGGTCTGGTCTCTGACAGGAATCTACCCTGAAATTCATTGTTTTGATCTTCTTTCAGATCACAATGCCTGCAATGACCATGACTTTTGGCAGTCTACCATATACTGCAACCCCCCCTTTATGTTTGTAACAAAAGGTTTTGGTAAGAGAGACACACTGTTCCTACCCAGCAGGTCATTTATGGGCAGCCAGTCCATTAGCCTGACGTTGGGAGGCCTGTCCAGTTGGGATGGCCATCGCTTGGGGTCATACCTGCCAGCAAAGCACAGCGGCGTGAGGAGCTTCTCATAGCATCCTGACATGAATTGAAAATACCAAGTTTGTTTTTGGGGTTGATTTCATCTTTTCATGAATGTGGACACAAAACATACTCTGTGTTTCGCTCCTATTTTCTCCTAAAAAAATATATATCTGTGACACAGAATGTTAAAAATTCTATATTGTTATGCCCAAATGAATTTTGTCATCCTTTTACCTCCAGAGCACACCCTGAGGGATCCTGGAGAAGCCAGTCACCAGCTCCACTAGCAGAAGGTCCACAGAGACAGAAGAGACCATTGATCCCAGAGTCACGACAATGAAACCTGTATCTCCAAAACTGGAAATCCACGTCTCAAGATCCTGAAGGAGCAAAAGGGTTGGGGTATGGGCAACAGAGGAAATATGCAGAATGTTGAGTAAGGCAAGATGAGAGAGAGATGGTTGTGCATAGGGAGGAGTAAAACAGTGAAGACAGGGAAAGATGTTAATTTGAAAACCCGAGTCTCACTGACGGATTTGGATAAGATGTGAATCAAGAGAAGAGACCTGCTCTAGAGGCTTCGCAGGTTTATTCAGCAGACCTCCCACCAGCACAGTGTAGGGCATTAGAGGCTGGGCGAACTCCAGTGAAAAGTCAGTGTTGAAAGCCCAGAGTTCAGCTCTTTGATGTAACTCTTCCAGACCACCAGGGGGTGTGTCTGACTCAAGGTGGCGCTCAGCTACTTCCCTAAATGTTGACCATACAAGTTCCAGGCCTTTGATGTAAGACACAAGACATGATCAAAAGTCACCAACATTGTATGCCCAATAAAGAAAAGCATGTGTGAATGTGAGATAATTAGTCATTTCAAAGTCAGAATATAGAGTCAATATATTACAAATGAGAGGAGAATGAGATTTGAGAAGATATAAAACGTAAAAACATCCAACTCATATGGAATATTAATATGTCCAGAGGGCTACTGATGAGTACAGAGTACAATGAAGATGTGTGTTATTAAGCAGATAAAAAGAAAATATGTGAGCTCCTGTGTGACACCATTCTTACCTACAGGAGCCAGGAAAGAATAAAAGAGGTTCTTCGCACGATCCCAGAGGTTCATGCAGTCAGACAGCTGGGAGAGGAAGACTGGGACATAGGAAACGGGGCTGGGGAGAGCGATGGACAGCGGGCCGTTCAGAGTGCCAGGATAGAAAGCTATATAGCGGACACCTGGAGTAAATCAGGAAAAACTGAATGGAACTTTTGAGCTGCTGTTGATTTATTCAGAGCTCTTGATAGATTTATAATAAAGAAGGACTGAATCTGTACACATACATACATGTGCAATCTGCAAAAAAATGTAAGAGGCAAGGTAAATTATATTTTACTATAGTATGTTAACATGTATAGGATGATAATAAATCAAAGTGATATGAAGAGCAGATGTACCAAGTTTGCGTGCCAGGATGAAGGAACAGGGGTTAAAACCATCAAGGATGATGATGTCATAGTGCTCCTTTTGGAGGAAAGTGATCATCTCTTTGTCCCCTAACAGCTGGTCACACTGGTAGGACAGGTGCCCCATGAATTTTAGAAAGATGCTTAAGTTATCCCTGAGAGAGAGACAAAAAGATATGCAGAGGCAAGGGGTGTGAGAAAGAACCAATTTACATCTGATATGGTATAATACTGTCAGAGACCAATATTTTCAATTATTCACATGGATCCAAAATGACCGTCAGTATAAGATAAATTCAAGAGCCTCAAAATGCTGACGTAAAACCAGACTTGGGATCAAAACAAGTGGTAGTAGCTTGTCTGTTTCTCCACTGTAACCATGTGTGGAAGAAATCACTGAAAAAAAAACTTAAAGAATTTACACACCAGTTAATCCATGGAAAATAAATTGTCTCAGCCCAGAGTTTAGTATGATTCAGAGTAGCAGGAACTTAATCCGCCAACGGAAAAGACAACATTAGGATCAAATAAAACATTTTATACATGAACACTTTTCTATACATACATTTTCTTCTACAACAGTCTAAAATCTGATACCTTCCCTGTAGATACTGTGTCTGTTGCTCCAGGAACCAGCCATTGTATTCTTTGATGTACTTTTCTCCTAAGGACCAGGTGCTCATCTGGTAACTGTCTGCACGGCCTGCATAGGAAAAACCTGAAATGTGCAGTCATTTACGTGAACATTTGAACGAGAACTTTCTCTGTATGTATGTTTATTAGTGTACCAAATCTGCAATTTACCTGTAATAACAGGGTTGCCAAGTTGCAAGAGCATGCGGACCTCATGGCCATGCTGGTCTAAGTTATGAGAAATTTCATCTAATAACAAGTAGTGGCTTCCTCCTGGAGGACAGGAGAGGGAAAAAATAACTTTGATTTCACTATGCGCTCTGAATATATGGCTCACTGTTGCAACAGATTATATGATCGTACACATAAGTTCTTTTACACCCTCCTCTAACAGCCTGTTTCTATTATTTATGGACTCATCAGTCTGGTAAGGAAGTGGTTACTCCTCTCTGAACAAATATTGAATATATAATATTGAAATGAATATCTCTGTTACTAGTAGAAAAAGGCACTTCCACAACTCACCAATTAGACAGACAGTCAGGATCTTGGCAGGCTGAATTATTGGAAGAGCCAGAAGACAAAACATCCAAAATACAATCCTCATGTTGTTATTAGAGTACAAGAACTGACCTGCAGCAAAAGTCTAGCTAAAACAGACTGTAATGAAAACCCTGTGAGAAGGTTTGCCCTTTTTAACTCTGTAATATAGCAACAAAGTTAGATCCAGTGAGCGAATGGGGCTGACAGGTCCTAAAACAGAGCTGTGATCCAGATCATTGGAGAATTTTCCACAAAAAATCAGCAGGACAAAACGCAGGGTCACCAACATAAAGCTAAGAGAAGTAATGGGGAAATCATCCTTTCAGTGTATCCGACTGAACCAGGAATAAACATTCTTTTACACAGTCTGCAGTGTCACGTTGATAGCAGGGAAATCCCAAATCCTTTTCTAGTGGACCTAGAATGCATCCAGTGTGCAACAAGTGAAAAACGTCCGAAGTGTTAGGATCCGCTAACTTGTCTGGTCTTACTGTTTTCCTTCTTCCCTGTCCCCTGTTATTTGTTTATCTGTCGGTCTGTCTGTTTAAGCTGGGTGCGTCCTGCACTCAGCTGGTTCCGCCTGATCAGCAGTGCACCTGGGGCGCATCAGTCTGATTCGGGCTGTGTGTTTAAGGACGGCTCTCGACGCTGCCTGTTGCCGAATTATCCTGAGGTCTTCGACGAGTTGCGAGTTAATGTCCTTTGTGAGTTTCTTCCTCTTGTGCTTTTGTAAACCTTATGTTAGATTTCTTTCTTTCTTTCTTTCTTTCTTTCTTTCTTTCTTTCTTTCTTTCTTTCTTTCTTTCTTTCTTTCTTTTCCAGCGTTTGTTCTGCTTCAACCCGTCCAGTGGTTTTCCTTTCTTAGTTTTTCCCCATTCGTTATGAGAGCGCCTTTTGTTCGCAGTTATTGTAAAGAAATTATTATGTTCTTTATCTTGTCTCTGGTCTGCATTTTTGATTCCAAGAAAAAATGTATTTAAGGCGAAAGCCTGCGAGTCTGACTGTCTATATGACACATGTGAGTGGCTGTTTCCTCTGAGCCCTGAACCTGCAGTGATAATGAAAGGGGGGGGGGGTGTATCCATTCTTTTTATGTCTTCATTTTTTTCATTGGTTGAGCAGCAGTGACCGCTAAATAGAGTAGCTACAATAGCTGCTGAATGGACTGTGATAGGGTTGTGGGTGCCCTGGTGGGCAGTTGCTGGCAAGTCAGGCTTGACATGTAGGTTATCCTGGACAATGCACTCTTTGTAGCCATGACCAATGCTTTTCTGTGTCAGGGAGGTCATTAGAAAAACAAGTCAGTTAGAAAAACTGCTGGAGTGTATCAGGGAAAAAAAGCATATGTGAAGGGTCAAGCCTGCCTGCCTGCCTGTCATCGCTATTTCAGTTAGATTATCACTCCAATGTTCATCAGTTATCTACGTACTGAAACTATTTAAGGTAGCAAATCTGTTTATTCAACTGTGAAGTATACAATGCATCACAGCAAACATTTCAAAAGTGAAGGTTATGAGAATACTTCAAAATTGCCAAAGCAACATCTTTTGTTTTTCCTCAGTGAAAGAGGTACTTTGTGGTGCACCCAAAAGTACACATGTACTGTATGTGTCTTATCCTTTATGAAACTGTCAGGCTGCTAGCCTCTCCTTCATCCTGATGGTCCCGCAGCAGTTTATGAATGTTCTGAGAGATGAGAGAAAGAAATTTAAGAGATACAGATTAAAAACAATAATGAAAGGATACAAATGGTGGAGAGGGAGAGAGACATGAAAGATGAAGGTGAATCCTCGTGGGATTGTCATCATGAAAAATAAACCATGAGAAAATAAGTGCACATAATGGTGGACAGCGGAGGACAAGTGCTGTACTTCTTTACATTCTCATTCTTGTACAGACACTGGAGCAGATAAGTGATGAGTTTTCATAGAGACTTACTACGAGCCGGTAGTGTGTTGAGGTCTCCATCAGGCTCTGGGTGACAGGATGCTGAGAGAGGACAGAGAAGGGGACACAGTCCTCTGGCTTGTAGCCCAGCTCTCTGAATATATGTACCAGGCGCTAGAAGCCAGCAGAGATGAACAGTATTACCAGGGATGAGTTTCATGCTTAGAAAATGGATAATTTGGTATAGAACCAGTAGCCTTTAAAATGCAATCAGGTATCCTGCAAACACGCAGAATGAGTCATTTAAAAGCTTTACACAACTTTAGTGTAGTGCAGATTTTTTGTAAAGGGCTTGGCCTTAGATCTTTGATATATTTAGTCAACCCTTTCTTTAATCAAATGAACCATTTATTTATGTATTTGCGTAAAAGCCCAGTTTCAGCTTTCATGATGATACCTCAGTGTGCTCCTCCTGACTTAGGCAGCTTGAAGGAAGGAGGTTGTCATCCTTGATCTTGGTGACTTTGTGGCAGATGACAGCAAGGAGAGCATGTATGGACACATCCTGCTCCCCCAACGAACTGCTTGATACACATGGAGTCTCTTCTGTAGAGCTGAGCTCTGTGGTCTCTTCTATACTGGGCATAGACTATATACAGAAGACATAGAGTCCTGTTGGTGTGCAATAGTTGGTACCAAAGAGAAACATTAACACTCAAGTTTCATTCCAAAACAGATGAGTAACTAGAAAAACTTCACACATGCTGATACATCATTGTTGGCATTATTGAAAAAAAATATTTCTATTTGAATTGTGGACCATTTGAAGATATTGGCGACAGAAAATAATGATATTTTTGACAATAGAAGATGAAGAAGATCAGGTGCTTTTCAGAAATTTCATTCATTGTGTGCATTAATTCACTCACCTTGACAAGATGGCTTGGTGAGGAGTGCTCGAGATGTTGTCCCAGCACTACACTAAGAGCTCTGATGAAGCCCTGTCTGGGGTTGGGGTCAGCTGCAAAGTACTGCAGCATGGACACATAGAACAGTCGAGGTGGAGAGAACGAGTGGTCCGCAAACAGCTGGAAAAAGAACTAAGAAGGAAGAACAGAGGGATATGTAGTGTGTATAGCAGTAGTTTAAAAGCTGGTTAAGACTGTATTTACCTTTTATATTTTCTCATTCCTCTTCTGTCATTGTTCATTCTTTTTGTCTTTTATGTTATTGCTGCACCATGAAAACTTAAATTTCCCTTTTTCTGTAAAAATGAAACTTTACTTTGATTTGGAATTAAGTTTCCAGGCATTGTGGGTAGTTTACCTTGCGTAGGTTAGCCAGATGGTCATAAGGTAGAGGTTCAGAGGGGTCTTCAGAGATGGGCTGGATGCTGTCATTGGAAAACCACAACTCTGTCTGGTGAGAAATGAGGCAAGAGATGCAATTACAACTTTTCCTTTTATATTCAGGGAGCTACAGGGAGTTTTCACTTTATACTACCGTATGTGAATATATATAATATATATATATATATATATATATATATAATATCTTACCAGAGAGTCAGAATTGGAATTCACAGTCTACATCTGAGGTTGTGTGTGTGTGAAGAGACTAACCTGTAGGTACTGTTCCTCATTTATGTAGCCTGTGTTGCCAGTATCTGTTGCCTTGAAGTGTTGCAACAGGACCAGCAGCTGTGTTAAGGAGGGAAATGGCCAAGGGAGGGCAGCACTGAGCAGAAACCGACGCCAGTCTATCAGTTCATCGTCATCCGATAGCAAAGATACAATCTCTGTCATCTGAAAGCAGGAGAGAAATGGACAAGGCTCCTGTAGGCTGTACAATGTGTGTGTTTGTTTGTTTGTTTTTTGTTTAGAATACATACATAACTGGAAAGTGTGGGGCAGGAATGTTTTGTGTCTTGCTTTGCTTTCACTGCACTGCGGTAGTTAGCAGAGTGCTATCTGATTATATAGTTATTTGGTTTTAAAACTTTTTGTCATTGACTGAAACTGTTCAGAACTGTCTCTCTTGTGACCTTCTATTTGGTGCTATGAAGCAAAGAGAAAAGAAATTATTACCCAAATTTGTGTTTGGAATTCTCTGATACCTGTTGTTCATTCATGTCGATCCAGTGATCAGGCAGGTTGTTTCTGCCCATGATAACACAGGTGATATCCCTGAGTAAACTGAAGAACTCAGAGCTGGACATGAGGCCTGAAAGTCACAAAAGGAAGGAAAAGGATGGGTAGATGATAAATAGTTTAACAGCAGGATAAATAGACCGAATCACATCACAACTTGTCTCCCCTGTATGTACCTGATGGAACAACAGTGCAGAACTGTTTATGGAGTGACTCTAACTGAGTGATGGTCAGAGTAGACTGTGTGGGTTTCTCCAGAGTAGGTGGACGGGGAGGGGGAGGCGGGCTGGCCAACATGTTGCAGTCTCCATTCAGGTAGAAATCAGTACCGACCTGGAGAAAAGAATATAGAGAAGTCTCTGCCGTTGTCCTATGTTACACTCTGGAAGAACAATTCAAATTTCATCCTCCACTTACCCTGAAGCTAAAGAAAGGATGGGAGAGATTCCCTTTAACTAGTGAGTACCAGTCTATACAGACCTGGCATTGATAGTCAATATCAATACATTAATACAATTAGAAAGTCATTACGTACCAACACAAGCTCATTCTGCAATTTAGCACCAGCCTCTATGTGATGGCGAGCTACTTTTGACAGTTGATCAATACTAGAGAAAAGGAGACGGACACAGATAAAACATCAGTCATGTCTTCAAAATATCATTACTGACAAAAACACTCTGACCAGGCTTAATGGAATTCAGTCTCAGTGGAGACCAAAACCTGCAATTTTTAACAAATGCTATGTATTTTTAGTTTCTCAATTAATACTGCAGTTTCAGAATGATGTCCTAAAGCACTAAATGCATTTCATTGATTTGAATATCTTTTATGTTTTGCGATTTTTTTATTATTTTTTTTTGACAAAATAAACACATAAATTCAGTAATACAATAGTGCAACAACAATGCACACATACACAGTAACATTATGACATAACATGACACGACATGGTCATAAAAGACAGATCTATCACACACCAACAAAACTCAACACAAATGAAAAAGGGACAGCAATGCAGCCCTTTGATATTACAACCTTCACACTGATGTCCGTCTATATGGACACCATACCATATCACACATCAACCCACACTCAGACTGTACCATACCTCTTCATTTCTGCAAGATAGTGTACTTCTAACCACTTCTCCATGCTGCGTAAGATCTCTTCAGCTCTGCTTTGCAAGGAGTGCACCATCGCCAGACCATGACCTTTCACCAGTGCAAGGCGGACCTTCGCTGCATTCTCTGAAAAACACACACATGCATGAAGACATACAGAGGAACAAAACTATATATTAACCATGTATACACACACATGCACGCACGTACTGTATGTGCACATATGAAAATCCAAAACATGTGAATACAGACTCACCTGCATGTAAATATCCTTCATATTAGAGGTCTTAGAAAACAGAACCACTTAGAAAATTGACCACATGTTCCTATGATGATGATGATGATGATGATGATGACGATAATGATGATGATGATGTATGTGTGTGTGTGTGTGTGTGTGTGTGTGCGCGTGCATACCCTCGTGACCCAGTGCAGCAGCATATTCTTTCTGTATTTTGTTTTTGACTTCTTGATTATGACTGTTTTCTGAGATTTCATTATCAGGGCTGGGTGCCGGAGGTGGGGATGGTGGCCCTGGGGGAAGAGGATGAGGAGGAAGATAATGATGTAGAAGACTTACTGTAGCATATGACACACTCTAAGAGGGCATCTCTTTATTGTTTTCTTAAAACTTAAGACATGCCTTTTGGTTTTTTTGACGACGGCTTCCTTTTTTCCTTTTTCTTTGCACTTGCAGAGGCCCCCACCCTCTCCTTCTCTTGCAGTCTCTCCTTCTCCTCTTTTGTCTCCCCCTGGTGGGCTTCAGCTGACACCTACACATACATACCACCCATACACATCAGGAGTGGGGAAAAAACTATATACACCTTCATAATATGTTGATGTGAACTCACACACACACAGAGCATTACCAGTTTGTTAATGGCTGTGAGTGCCTCCTCATAGTCAGAGAGCAGTTTCTCATGTGGTGGCTAGAGTTAACATTGAAAAGGGTCAGTATCTCACACTATAAGACTATATATCCACATATCACCTTTCACTAAACAATATTTGAATTCACTGAGAACCAAAAACATCTTATTAGGTAGCACAACCTGAATCAACTAAAACAAACAAGGATAGCAGGGAATAAAATATCTATAGCAATCGTTTATGAGTACAAATGAGTTCATTCTAAAATAACAAAATCAGCCACAGACCTTGAGAAAGACTAAAAGAGTCAAAGTGAATGAAAGCTACATTAAGAGAGGCAGGAAATGTGATTTGATGTGACCTTGACCGGTTCAGTCTGACCCTGGTCTTTCATCTTGGAGACCCCTTGTGAAGAGTCAGGACGCCTGGGGACGAGGAGAATACCAGAGAAGAGAAATGTGTGTATGTGTTTATGCTGGCAAGTATTTGGCCTGTGAGTAAATGACAGCATCCAATTCATCTTTCAAACTGACTGCAGTGAACTTAATGGAAATGCTGCATGCAATAGTTGCTTCTCCCGTACAATTTAGGTGTCTTCTTGTCCTCTCCATCATCCACACTTGTCTTCGCTGTTTCACTACTGGTGGACCAAAATAAAAAATTTCATTTCTGCACTCATCATCATAGAATTCACAATTTTGTCATTTCATTTTATTATGTTGTATTAAAATGGTTAGGTTGCTTTTAATAGTGTGTTTCTTGCCTCTCGTCCTGGTCTTTAGTTTCTGGTGTGCCCAGTAGGGAGATACAAATAGTGTTGGAAGGTAGTTCAGGCAGCACCTTACTGTACATGCTCAAATAGTAGACCCTCAGAAGACAGAGTGTGGTCTGGAAACGGTCCACCTCCACCTACCAAGATTATGGTAGATCACAGGGACAAGATACATATTAGACATATGTTCCTATACACCATAAACACAAAGAACTAAAAAAAACCAAAAAACACAGAGAATAAAGGAAAATAGTCCGTAACACGAGTCTATAAAAAACAGAATTTAAATGATCCAAAATTTTGCTTTTTTGTTTGAGTTACACAGAAACAAAAAATGTACCTGCATGAGTACAGAGTGGTGGTTAATGATGATGGCAGTGTGGTCCTCCACCCAGCCTTCACCCATGAGAGCAGCCCTCTCTTCCTCGTCCTTCTCCTTACGCTTGTCACTAATGTCCCACAAACGTTCACACAGTTCCTGGACACATATCAGTAAATCTTGGTATATTCTAGATCTTCATTTTTCAGCAGGTTTTTAACCTATTTTCAGGAGCAGTTAAACAGTATCTGTATTGTATTATATTATAAATTCTTCTTACATCCAGTCTCAAATGTAGCTCTGCTTTGGTTTCTTCATCCTCTCTCATGTCATCAGGTATGCTGTTAAAGTCCTTCTGCCACTGAGACACTAACTCCTGCTTCAAGTCTGGACGCCCCAGGTGAAGCTTGTACTCCTCTCTACAGATATAGGGAACAAGGTAATAGTTAGGTGTGTATTTATCAGAGAGATTTTTTTAAATACTTTACTATTAACATAAATTATCTTGTGAAATGTTTCTGATAAATAACCTAATCTAATGGTACTGACATTAGGGTCACAGCCAACTGTAACTCAACTCTAATTGTACTATATTGGAGAAAAGACGGACACTGAAAGGTGTCCATTATGCAAATGTTTCATTATGCCCTTATGTACTTAGTGTCCTACATGAAATAAACCATGTTCACACGACTTCCGAGGCCTGGCACAATACCTGATGTTGTATAGGCGACGGATAACAACAGTGCGTTGTGAGCGCAGCTGCTGCATCACTGTCTTTATGTTGTTCACATAAGAGTCACACAATGTGTCCCAGTGGGAGCACAGGTACTCTGGGATCTCCTAAAAATAGAGACGGGGAGGGGAAGAGATGAACAAATCAGGGGCCAAGGGAGGACGATTAAAATAACACAATACATAGAGTAATGAAAGCAATTTCACAAAGATGTAATATGACATGTATTGAGCCTCTGAAAAGCAAATCAGGTGGGAAACCACAGGTCCAAATGCTGAAACATGTTAGTGGGCCACTTTGTGGTAACCCCCAGTGGGTGTATCTGAATATCATGTTGAATGTCATTGAAAAAAAAAATCAGGGATAAATACATTAGGAATGGATTTCCAAATCTATTAAGCAAAACAAACATAAATAGAAAGTTGTATCCTACTGGGGGAAGGGGTTCATCCACATAGACCCAGTTGGATGAACCTGGGCAGGGAGAGGCAGCCTTAGGTGGATTCTTGGGAACTCCCTGAGAGTCCTCATTGGTCACTGAGGAAGCTGACGCCTTCCTAGAGTGCCCTATTGATAAGCCGGAAGAACAATGCAGAAATCATCACCATAAAAAACTATCATGAATCATATTCATTGAATGCTAAATTATCATAGTTTGATATTAAGTGACTGAATCAAATAAGAAACTCATAATGGCTGTGTTTTATTATTGACTACAGCAGTGGGGAAGTAATTTGGTGGCAAACCATCATAAAATAGACATTGGTGATACCAACAAGTCAGTCAACATGTGTTAGTAGAAAATGATTATTAAACACATCACGTTCATAGTCAGAAGATATCATTTATAAATCCTCTCTTTGAAGCAGAGGTTCTCTTGTGATTAGGATTGACTTTAAAATGTGTAATCCACAGACTATTGATTAAATCACCTCTGGGGGAGTGTGTGCTGGATTTGGAAAGCGACTTTGTACTTTGGGTTTTTTCCTCACTGAGGCTGGAATGGGACCCTGTGGGGTCAGGAGCTTTGTCTGTGTAAACCGTAGGTTGCTCGACAGGTGAAGGTGTGGCTGAGGAGGAGGAATCTGGAGCTTTCCCACCGTCCAGCACTACATCTTCAACAGGAGGAGTGGCAAGAGCTGATGAGGGAATATGTGAGTAAATATTATGTTTCTTTGAAGGAATCATCTTCAATACATTCTCTACATCAAGACTATCATAATCTGTGTCTGAAAAAATTAAAACCTTACTGTTACCTTAATTATTTCTATCTCACGGAACAATAAAGAAACAGATTCTGAGTGGGATGGGGAAAAGACCAAGAATCTGAGTCTACTAACACTGTGCTAATACTGTAATGACAACCACTTACACTCCTGTGTTTGCATCATAACTTGCTGCAGGACAGACTCCACCCTCCTGTAAAGCTCCTCCTCATCTACATCTGCATCAACACGGACCAAAATGTTTTGCTCTCCACCAAACCATTTCTCTAGTTTTGGCCAAGTGTCATGAAAAGCTGCAATCCTTGAGAGGGAAAACAGATGTTCGATATTAGACACTCAGTCATGCAGTGGCAGTAATGACTTCATATCAGTGTAGTTTCCCATTTGATTCTTGTTTTTTACCTGTGTGGAATTTGTGCCACATACAAGTTCTTGTCTGTGGGATGGGAGGTTGTAGCAGTATCTGTATCTGCATCAGGTTCAGGAGCAGGAGAATCACATCAACACACACGCATACAATTTAACTGATTACCTGTGTTTGTATACTTGCACACACCATCTAACAGATCATGCTTAGGGGCATGCAGATACATATCATTAAACTCCCAACAGTGTAACGTACCCGTCTTACTGAATCCACGCTTGACGACGCATTCATCCGGGATATCCAGCAGCAGAGCCAGGTCCAGTACAGGAGCTGGGGATGGTGGAGGTTTGGGTGGATTTGGATCAGCAATAAGGTCCGTCCTGCTGCTTGAAATAACATTTCCTGTGTCCACAGACCCACCAAGGGCTTCTTCTAGCAGGTAGGCCTGGGTGATGTCCAACGGAAAGCCATCCAAGATCCAACCTGACTGAGCTGGGACCTGCCTAGTAAGGTACAGCAAATATTTCACTGTCTAGAGAGCACCTGTGGAGTTGTTGCTTGTTCATTTTGTCCACACTGTATATAAAATTAAGGTTGTATCATTGACATTTCTCTGAAATACTGATGTGATGATAAAAATGAGACACTACAATTGACTGAATCTTACATACAGTATTTTATAGCAGTACCAGTTGTGTGTTTACCTGATAGCCTCTACTATAATGTCCACTAACAGCTCACTGGAGATGGCGTTGCCTTTTCGCAGCTCTTTTTCTGCAGCTGTTCCCTGCATAGCCCTTGTAGACAGCTGGGTAAGAGACATATTTAAGCAAGAAAAGAATCAAGTAGTTAATTTCACAAAAGTATGCATAAATTCTGGAAAAAATCATGTTAATTACTCTATATTTCTAATTATTCCATCCCCCCGAAAGTCATTATTCCCTCTGCGAGGAAATCAAATCTTATCTGGTTAGTGATATATACTGAATACAGGTTACATTGTGTCTGAGTAAATACAAAACACAGTCAGACGACACTTACTCTTAAGTTACTGTCTCTACTTTGCTCTTTAGCGTCGAGATCTGAGAAACAATGGCAATACAAGTGACATATCAAATCAGAGAAGCAGCTGTGTCAAATACTTAATATGCAGTGCATTTTTATTACAACCAAGTGAACACAGTGTGATGTACAAAACAGCATAGAGGGGACTCATGCTGGGTTCAGTAACAGACCGGGTTCCAGTGATGTGGAGGATGTGATCAGTTGCTCATTGTCTTTCTCTTCCTGCTGCTCTGTGGCCTGTAGATTTCGTTAAAAAAAAAAAAAGAGTTGTTTTAAAAGGTGAGATGTCTAAGATCATTTAGGACATTTTAGGGCCATACGTGTGAGGTGAGACTAGAGAGATTTTATGGTCGTGAATAATCCTTTTAAAGCAAACTAATACTAGTGAAGTTACAATCCTGTCATACTGTATCTGACTAACCTCCTCTCCATTCTGGGAAGCACTCAGAGCCTCCTCAATCAGCCTGTCAGCTGATAAGACATAGATGCCGTGGGCTAAAGCAGAAAACAGCTTACTCACCAACAGATAAGCCATGCAATCTTATTCCACATCCATTTTTAACATAGAATTTCAATAAAGACATAATTAAGTGATGGGACATTGCTTGCTTGTGTGTATGCCTGCATTTGTGTTCGGACTGCAAGCCGCGTACCTTCAGCAATCTTGGACAGGCAGGTGGTCTTGCCAGAGCAAAACTTGCCAAGGACACAGGCCTTGAGGGTAAATTGAGGAAATGAAGGTGAAGAGGGTTCCATGATAGGTTGATGGACAATGTTCCGCAGTCGCAGGACAACATGTCCAAGAATGTTGTTGTTGGTCGGGGGTAATTTGGCCTCCCCTGTTTCCTCTGGCCATGCCCATTCACCTACCATATTCTGGCAAACATAACACATGGCTAAGACAAAGAGGACGTTCAGCATTTAGACAGTTCAGGGACATACTGTGTCAGTGTAAAAAAAAATGTAGCTTGGTCGGCTTTCCTTACTTTATGTCAAGTAATGTCTGATGATGGCAGTGAAAACATTCATTTGAAAGTGTGGGCTCAACTAACAAGTTATTCAGTGTACACAGACAAGCTACATGCAAGCGTGTGGGCAAACACTCAATTCCAAACATGATTTAAAAACATTGCAGTCATGTTTCAAACTCACAGTGTATTCATCATAGTCCTGGTTTTTGAGTATCTCCTGCTTCTTAAGTTCTACAGGGTCTAGTGGGGCAGAGAACTCAAACCCTGGCAGCTGGCCCTTTATCGGCTCATAGAGAGGCAGACCACTGAACAGCAATTCCTTCCACTCTCTCATCAGCTTCTCTGGAATCAGACTGGACATGAGAGCAGAAAAAAAGGACAGGAGGCAAAGCTGGACTTAATAAGTGGAATTATGCTTAAAAAATAACCTATACCTGTTTGAACTACTTCATTTACTGCATGCCAGGTATCTAAGTGACTGCACAGTACTTTTTAATGTCCTCCAAATGTATTCAAAAGAAAACTGTTTTTTGTTTGAGCCTGAAAATTCTTTAACTTAACCGTTTATCAAGAAATGGTTCATCTAACCATGAGCAGAAGAGCTGATATGTAGGACAAATACGGTATATATACATGTGAAAAGTGAATATTGAGCAGTGCATATCTGTGAAAATGATGTATTTGGTCATGAGAAGAAGCAGACAGGATGATGACATCTCCTGATTTTATTAGACCACTGGTCAGTTGTACAAAATTGTTTCCAATATTGGTAATTTTTTCACAGTCAGATGTCAGATTGTCAATACTTTCCTAAAATACCTTGTTTAGAGTAGAAAGAAAACAATGAAACAATGATGACAGACAGACACAAACCAATGCTTTAACTGCATTTTTGCCCATGTATTTTCTTCTGTTGCTCCTGTTGTTATGAATCTTATTTTACCCACTGCCGGAGTGTGTTTCTTTTAAAAGAAAAAAAACTTTGATGACAACTTTGATATTATGTTTTGTGGTTGAATGAATGAATGAACGAGAATTAAGAATAAATAGATACAATTTGGAGACATAGCAGAGGACTTATCCATCTCTCAATACCATCCCTCAGATCATGAAGTGGAAAGTGAAGTTGAAATGTCTTTACAGCACATTCAACTCTTAAAATTAGATTGCTTAACTAATTTTTACAATCATTTCTGATAATACTTTGTAACTACTGAGAGATGCAATACAAAATTCTGACATTTTCACATATTCATTAATTGACTGACCAAGAAGTTTAAAGCTCAAATACTATATGCATTTTCTACTGCATCATTAAAAGCAACTGTGTTACGTACTTCCCAGTGAGCAGTCGATATTCTCCAACCTTGGTGGCCAAGTCCATTATCTGCTCCAAAATGTCCTTGCAGCTCGCAAAGTGCTTCTTGTATCTGGTCTGAGCTCGCTCAGCGGCAATCCTGTTACAGAATCCAAGCTCCTTTCTGATCTCTTCGGCATGTTCCAACTTAGCCTGCTGAGCCAAAGCCTGTACCAGGCCCCCGTCAAAAGATGGGATGAGTGCAGAGGAAATGACATAAATGTGCCTGCTAATCACCAATGTTAAGTAACTAATGAAGATGAAAGATGTCACATAGGTCATTTATTGTGCAAAACACATAACTACTGTACGTGTTTTTGTGGGAAATTCAGTAGATTACTGATATTGAAGGTTGCAGAAAAAAAGAAAGGAAGATTTGAATCAGCTTCCTAGTTTGCCATTAGACAGAGCCTCAATAATAACCCATTAAAGCCTTCATTTGTACGTACATTTAAAAGTGTGATTTTCCTCACTAAATCATCAAGCAGGAAAGATTATTTCACTTTTTAGAGCAAATGGCAATGGCAAATAACCACAGTTAATCACATGACAACCTGCTCTGGGACTGCCTAACAAACTAGATTAATAACAATGCCACAGCACCACAACCACACCAAACAGCTCACAGCATACTGTACATTTAACACTGAAACCATGCTGGATCATGGCTTTCAGCCTTTGCGAGGCATTTATTCAAGTATCTGCCTTCTTTTCAACTAGTCATCTACAGTATAGTGTGGTCACTGGAAGGATTTAACAGATAAACATAAAATTGTTTATGTCATGGTTCATACATGATTCATACAGAAAGGGACGTCTCCCAGAAGTCCCTTTCTTTCTCTTCAGAATATCTACTACCTTGTTGATACTATTCAAACTACTCAAATCAACCCTTTCCTCTCTTCCTATGACAATACTCATACTATCACTGATGCAACCTAATGCAAAGTAACTATAGACAGGATTTTTCTTCTTCTTTAGTCATCCTATCTCACCGCCTCCCTCTCCAGAGCTTCCTGGAAGTCCCTCTCTCTCCGCTGCTGGTACTGCTGCTCTCTGAACAGGCGGTTCTCCCGGATCACCTCCTTCTGAAAACGTATCTGTAGGAGCTGAGCCGCCAAACGCTGCTCCTGCTGAGTCTGACGTGTCAGACGCTTCACGAGCTGCTCGTCTCGCCTTGCCTCCTGCGGGGTCAGACAGAGGTGGCTGCTCACTCGATTCATTTTGGGTTAAAATGATGAATGTCAAATAACAGTGTGAGGTCAAAGAGAACAGGACGTGTGAGATTTGTTTGTAATGTATTTTCCATAAGGTCTACAAAAACAAATGGTTAGATGAGATAGATATGAATGATGCGAGAAATATCATCAGGTAGAGAAACAGACTGTACTGAATGAATCTAAGTGCATATTTATCTCTATCAACATTACTCAGTGAGAACAGAAGTTTTACCTCTTGAGCTTCATGGGCCTTGAGCTGCTCCACCAGGAATCTGTCTCGTCTTTTTTCTCTCTGCTCACGAGCTACAGCATTCTCTGCCAGTCTCTGTCGGATATCCTGTATATACTTGCTATTGGATTGTAAAATCAGCTTAGTTCCACTTCCAGGCATATCACAGCCCTGGCTGCTGCCACCAAGGGGAAAATCTCCAGGGAAGGGCTGACCACTAGAATTGAAATGATTAAATTTACATGTGTTAAGTCCTTGCTCTAATGCATGATGGTGACTGTCTCAGGTTACTATAAAACTCCATTAATACAAACATCTAAAAAAAATTATACAAAATAAATACAATATTAATTTAGCAAATGTTTCCTTTTCTCTTACCTTGAAGATGAAGAAAAATCATAAGAAACCAGTTTCTTCCTGTTTGTCTCAAACTGGGCTATTTCAGTCCGGACCATCTGTGTGGACAAAATGGGAGAAATTGTTGTCGAGCGTGACAGTTGCCTCAGAGGTAGTATTGTATACAGAGGATCATCGGTTGAAATTCAGAGTAAATCTGGAAAATCCCAGCGAAATCCTTGGCAAAGAAAATGAATATCCCCCCTGTTAACAATGACAGGTGTTAGCAATAACAATCTATTGTTTTGAGAATACTGTACCTGGAAACATCTGAATAAACACAAAGTTTTTGCACCTGATTTCAAAAATTCTGTAAAGGATTTCTCTATTGCTTATTCAACAGACACTGATAATCTAATGTGAGCTTTTAAAGGGACTTCTACCGAGATTTACAGCCTATTGTCGGCAAGAATCAGCCTCTACAAACTCTGCGGACACCACTCTACAGCCTTTGCTGTGTCAACAAGCTAAAAATATTATTGGTAGAGAATCAGTAAATTATCACATCATGATTTAATCTGAATCACACCTGTGACTGCTGTGCTCTGCGTTGTTGCTGATGTTGTCTCCTCTTTCGGCTGAGCTGTGAAGTGTAGGGAGGTGGCTTGGGAACCTGGACAATAGTGGCCTGGTTACAAGTCATGATGTCATTGTGCTTCCAGTCACACACCTGAAGCTGCAACATACAGATTTCCCAGCTGTTAGCAGCATGAGCTTTCCTTTGTCAAGCAGCTCAGGTTCAAGTGTAGGTTTATCACTCAGTACTGGTATAATATTACAGTAATGCCCAACACCAAAGTTCTGCAGAGAGTGGTGACTGTGTGACACATGAGACTGAGGAAAAAAATATGTAAAAAGTCAAGTTGATGAAAATGTAAACTGTAGACTGTCTTAAAGTCTGGTCATAACTTCGATCTTATGTTAAGTAAATACAGGGGCAAAGTATTACAATAGTATATTTTACTTTCCTGGTCTCCAGTACCTTCTCAATGTTCTTCATTCTCTGGACATCCTGGACTTTGAGTTGTCTCTTTCGGTGGATGGGATGGATCATCACAGACCTATCATCCAATTGATGGCATTTCTCCTCATAGTGTTGAGAAATTTTCTGCAGCTTCAGATCCGCATCGCGTTTTACCACCTGATGCAGTCGCTATATAAAAAAGAGTAAGCTACTTGAAAATGTCAGTTTTTGTAGATATTGATGTTACATCAGACTAATAATGTGAACTTCAAACATCAAAAATATTAAAAGACTAAAAGAGTCACATTTCACCTTACAGTTTTTCAGCACTGGTACAGAGCAAAACAACTTATCTTAATATGTTTCTACAGAACAAAACATGCTATTGCTCAAAGAAATTGGCCCCTAACCACATTCATACATGACACATACATCTATGCAGTCCCCTTACATCAGAGTAGATCTCAAGCTCTTTTTTGTGCAGGCCAGCAACGGCTGCAGGCTGCATGATTTCCATCACTGTCTCACTGATTTGTGCTTTCTTCTTCTTTTCAAGCGAGACGTAGAGTTGGTAAAGGAGGCGTGTGGCAACACCCTGCTTCTCCTGCATAAGTTCGTGGGCCGTGTTTATGTCGAAGGAGATCCCCAGTAACTGGAGAGTAGGCTCAAGGCGGGTAAAATTATTCAATTTGGAGATGGAGGTGCTATGAGAAAAAGTGTGATTAACTTTAATGATTATGAACAATTTCAAAGAGCAGGAGAGTTGAGTAACTGTCAGCTATTTTTACAGGAAGAAAAAGCAAAGGAGCATGGATAGATAGTGTAGCTAGAGAGAGAGACAGAGAGAGAGAGTGGCCAACTTACTCTTTTTCCATAAACATACTGAAATCGTTCTGCAACTGATATTTATGAAGAACTTCCCCTATTAGGTAACCACTGGAGAAATTCTTGGCCAAGGTCTTTGGCTCTGTGAAGACGAACATGCAATCATTTACGCAGATGACATTTTCAACATGTGACCATTTTGTAATGTTGACTGCAAATTAAAAAATGTTAATTTATCCATTAAAGTAGATTATAGGTAAGTAAGCAAGTAGGTTATGCTAACCTATCTATGTAGGCTTTTCAGTTTTGTTTTTTTCCCCAAAAATACTCTTGGCCCGTTTTATCAAGTTTATAACAACGTTGCTCATAATATCGACTACAATACCAATCAATATCTCTTGCCACAAATAGGTTAATAAATGTTTCGCAATGTAATATGTGACGTTATCTTCAAAGAGAGCTTACATTATTAACTTTATAAATTCACATGCATTTTGCTTTTTATTGTGCTAAGGCAGGTTAACATTATTCCTTATCCGAATGGAAGGCTAAAGACACAGGGTGCCATATGCAGAGATTCTGAAGGTCCTTGGAGCAAATTGGGATTTGATAATGGGCAACGTAAACAAAAATTGACTTGACTTCACAATAGTCACAGACATAACTAACTAAACCTGTGACTTATCATTAGCATAATTAAGCTAGCAGGCAGCTTGATAGGCTGTAACTTTAGTTATACTTACCAACAGCTTGTGACAGCCGGAGCTCTTCGTTCAGCCACCTGCACAATATATCCGACATCTTCTTTCTCTGAAGTTCAACTCTGACGATAGACGACCTAAATAATGTCGACGTTACTTGATAAAGTATGACTCTGCTCGCTAATAACGGAAGAAATCCAAGTGGTGCGCAGTTGCCATGGTGACACGTCAACTGGGTTTCCCAGCGTGCTTCAGGAGGGCACTCATGGGAGCGGGCGGGCCCTGCTGACCCTGGATCAGTTTTAATTTCTGCACTCTCATTACAACCAAGAGTAATACAGTGGCTAAAAACTGATTGACATTCTGTGCAAGAGCACAGAAAGAAAACTTTACTGCAGCCATCCTTTATTATCTAGGGAAACAAATAAGACTGAAAGTAACATTGAGCACATTGACTAGCAAGCAGCAACAGATATTTATTTATATTTCTGTGGAGAGACAAAAAAGAAACAACACTGACAAACTGACAAGTGACCAGACAAATAACTTTATTGCCTTTAAACAAGTAGCATTTCAGTTCGTGTCATTAGTGTTAACATTTATTTATTCACTCAGAAGCACTTTACTGTCTCTTCATTCAATCAATAGTAAAATATTCTGCAAAATATCATGAAACAATGCGTTTTCAAAAATGAAAGCTCTTTTCAGGTGCACAATACTTCAGTCCTGTCGTCATGCACAATATTAGTCAGTGTTAGTGTTTTAAAGCCAGTGGGTAAAATAAAGGTGGAGATTTACGAGCCACTGTTTTGTAGTTATAGTTTATACAGCATGCACTGATATCATAAAAATATCTAGGGCCAGAGAGGAAGATGTGTAAGGCAGCAAGTGTACCACCCTGCTGTACAAACCACAAAATCATAATGTATATACAGACTCCAGTTAAAAATGTGGAAGGAAGATGGGAAATGTAATGACCAAATGCAAATTTGCATGTCAGCAGTTGCCGTATGTCAGCATGGTGAGTATTCTGGCCCTATTTACAACATGTCAGGCAAAGTGACACGGCTGTGATAAGATAGGAATGCAAAGCAGGCTAAACTATTCAAAGAGGACAGGATCACAATTCTGACACATTTAAAAAGGATTCCATGTGTTTAAGCACACAACAAATATACAATATGATGCCTCTACATCTCATAGGACTCTATATATCTGGCGTCATCAACAAATATTTTCCTTTATTCTCTCAGGAAAGCTGGTTAGTCAACATTAACTCTGCCCGTTATAGTATGAGGAATATCATTTCCAATGTAAAACAATATAAGATTCTTGTATGGTAAGAAGGTAACAAAAGAAAATGTCAATTATGTACAGTTAGTTGTATAAAAACAAAGATTTAGAGGAAAATAAAAAGGTGCAATTTTGTTGATCCAAATCAACATAAAAGCATGTAACACATAGCGTTCATAGGTTACCCAGGTCAAAAAGCAGTATACTTTAGTGTATTAGAAATATAACCCAAGTCTAGAAAAGTCATGACATGATTTTGCTTCATTTTAAGTATGGCTGCAAACTTTTAAAAAGCGTACTTCTGCTTAAACGTACTAAAAATTAATATACTAAATGGTGCAAAATGGTGGCATTTGAAAGTACTTAAAAACAAAAATTGTATTTAAATGTAAGTGTATTATAAATTGTTCTTCAGTGTACTTTTAAAGTATACTAAATTACAAATACTTTCAATAGTAATTAAGTGTACTTATGAAAAGTATACTGATTTTGGAGTTCTTTATAATACGTAAGTTGTAGTCAAGGACTACTTGAGTACACTTAAATATACGTGAAGGCAACAAAAGTAGCACAAAGCACTTAGTACATTCTCCAAAAGCAGAATTTAAGTATAATATTTTTTCACCTGGGTATTCTCCAAAGCTCTCCTTATTTGAGGAAGCAGATTTCAAAGGATATCAATCTGCAGCCACGTCTAAATACTCAAAAGTACTTCCACCCTTCACCACTGCCTTGAAGTGATCACTGGCCTCGCACAATTCAACTGGCTGCTTCATGCTTTACTCTTTAGCTTCTGACAAAGTCTTGAAGCTATTTTTCCCCCTGTTAATCTAGCTAACATTCAGATTAGTGTTACAAGACAAAGAGAAAGAAGGGATACATTTTTCTCAGTAGTCAAAGAGGACCGCCTGCCTGTTATCACTTCATCAATGAAGCCCTCGATTATAGTTAATCTAAGTCATCATTCATGTCACAGTAGTTTTACTTAAAGCTTGTTGGCTGGAGGCACTGAGAAACAACAGACCGCAGGCTGCCACACAGGCAAGCCAGGGCCTGGCTGTATATGATGAAATAAACATCCTGGATAAAATCTGCATAATGGTGCTTATGGGAAGCCTAAGCAATGGTGCACCCTCAACGCCCACTCTGCTCATTCATACCGCGCATGAATGAGGAGCAATAGCAGTATGTTGACTGTGCTTGGGCAAGTAGTGGCCTGTGTTTGACACCATCATGGAGATGCCAAAGTGCTGTCAATATTCAGCAAGGCCATTTTTTGTCAACAAAAGCTAACTTCTGGAAATTCACTAGAATTTCCCAACATATGCTTTCCTTTTGGTCCCCTTTTTCAATCACAAAATTTACAAGGAGGCTTCAGGAAACATCTGCAATGAAAAGTAGTCACATTAAAATAAAAATACTTTAAATGTATTGTAGACTAGATTTCCCTAAAAATGAACGAGCTTCCAAGCACAGCAAATCGACATAAAATGCATTATCGGCCATCTCTCACGGCTCCAACTGAAAGCAATCAAAGAAAAATAATCTTCACATCCACACAAATATACTGAGAGGGTCGAGGGGGAACACTATGGCAATCCTAACATAGCCCACGTTTAGAAATGTCAGCATTTACTAAAACTGATTAAAACATTACACTCAGTGCCAGTAGAATCTGTAGGGTCAACACGTAGCTGATCAGGTCTGAACTGCATTACTGCAAGATATTGTTTTTCATTTTACATGACATTTAGGAGCAAGGCAGTGTGTGAAATGTGATATGGTGCAAATGACTGGAAGTATTACATTTATCAAGGCAATTAACCTTGCTATCAGCCACCCAAGTTAATTCTCATAATTTGTTCAATACCAGCCATCCACTTAAGGATGAAACATTATATCAAACAAGGACACTGGCCTGACTGTGAAATGTCTTTCATAACAAGGAAAAAAAAAGTACAAAACTAAGGAAGACAAAAACAACAGCAAAAACACTCAAAAGTAACACAATAGTGTGTTTAAATTACATCAGTTTGTATTTATGTTCTAGCTTATATCAGTGTATATCCCCTGGGCTCAGGCCCACACAATTCCAGACCATAATAGAAAGCACCACTCATCTAACTGTGTAAAATAATGACTGCTCTCATTCATAAGTGCATCTTTCAATAATATCTCACTGTGCAGACAGTAATTTCTGAAAAATAGATAATGTCTGAGAGGATGGGAGCTACCTTGGTACTGACTTTTACAGGCTAACGCATTTTCTCCATTCCCGTTCAGTAGCTCATCAGCAGAGGACATGGGTACTAATGAGTAGAGGGTTTTCTGTCTACGTAGATACCTTCTCCTGAAACCGTCCTTTTGTAGTGCTCTTCCAAAAATGTCCGTAATGACGTGCAGTCATTTGTTTTGAAACTTTCTTGCTTCCTGTTTTCTTCTGTAGTGTAGTAAAGTTCACATCACGAAAAATAAATCCACCCGAAATGCAAGATGAAAACGGGATATACTCAGCTCAAACACAGGATACGCTTTTGCTAAATGCCCATTGTAGGGAGTCACAGAAAAGGCAGTGAGGGAACGCAACAGCCACCAGGTTGCCAGGGGGTGCAATAAACATGATGGAAATTAAGAAGTATGATGAAATCCTCTAAAGAGATTTGCTGTCAGAATAGAAATGTTTTGGCATATAAATATACAGATTTTATATTTGCATTAAAAAGTAAATTAACTATATATGTATTTCTGGATTTTTGAAATAAACACTTTAAATAGCATAATTAACCTGCTGTAAGAATGCAGTGCTACATCAAAGGAAATATTTGCCGAGACCATATGGGCAAGGCTTATTTGATGCATGACGCTGTTGACGGTAATGAACCTGAAAGCTTTCTGTTGCCCCCCCCCTTGCCTGGCTGCTAGTGGTGAGAGAGATGATATCACGGTTTTGTGGATGACAGTAAGTTGGTGAACCAGGTTGCTGCCGAAGAGGACTGCTGTCGTTTCTCCTCTGCGTGTTCCTCTCCATCAGGGAGGAGGAACTGAGTGGAAGCGACTGAGGTGGGGGATCCAAGAGACGGTGCAAGGCCGGCACCTTCCCCAGCCTCCACAGGGGAGTCAAAATGCCAGGAGCTTTGGGGTTTGTAGCCCCCTGCACTGGCAGCCTGGGGCTCTAGGAGAGGCTCTGGTGAAGCTAGGCCCATGTCTTCACTTGGGGCTCTAGTTTGCATCTGAGGCCGGTAACCCCCTCCTCCGCCTCCACAGCTGAGAGACAGATCAGCCTGGGGTCGGTGGTCCTCAGAGGAGCCCTGTGGATCCATCGGCCAGACCAAAGAAGACCCTGAGGTCTGAATCCCTGTGTATGTCACATCGGTGCGTGCTGAATCCAAAGAAGATGCAGAAGAAGCAGAGGAGTCTGGGAAACGTGGTCTTATGGGCCGTTCATCTACTACTTGGTTGTAATAGCGTAAAGACGTTGGCTCATCTGTATCAACTGGCTCGTCTCCTATCCCCTGCCCCTCTTCATCCTCGTCTTCTTCGGGAATGACGACGAGCATTTCTTTACTGGAATCCCACTCTGGCTTTTCTACAATGTGGACCATGCTGTGGGGAGATGGCTTCACATCCAAAGGTCCCTGTAAGATACACAGAGCGATTAAACACTCCACTGTGCCAGTTTACACTAAAAATACAGAAATGGGGAAACTTTCTCTTGGAAACTTTATATATAGACACAATGAGATTAGCCATGAGGGTCAGATTGGATTAAGATGATACTGTACCTGTGTCCTGGACCAATCACCTGGCAGTTTAGGCTCAGGTATGTCTGGATAGAATGCCTTTTTCACCCTGGTGACAAAGGAAAATGTCACTTGTGACGTACATTATCATCAAAAGCCTTCACATTTTCAAATAATGGAACACATCCAAACAGGGAGATGCATGATAGGAGCATAACAGTCTCACCATGTCCTTTTCTTGTAGCAAATAAAGGTGACAATGACCAGGAATAAGGCTGTGATTCCCAGAGAGGTCAAGATTTCCAGGATCAGCCAATCACCTGTGAGGACAAAACAGCAGAAATATTAGAGATATCTGACAAAGCAAGATGATAATTTTTCCTACTTTTGAATATAAATCAGCGTGGAGACTGAACCCAAGTGTGTTTAACTGCAAGCACTTATACAAGAGCATCGTTTGTAGCTTCAAATAATAATACATAACACATTCACATACTGTATGGTTCCAGCGTTATGGAGGTAGTGGCGCCTGTGCCCTCGCCCGCAGAGGTGTAGGCCTTGACGGTAAATTTATAGGAGTCCTCAGAGAAACCTTTTACTACATAGGTCCTGGTTCCAAGGTCTGACAGATTGGCTGCTCAAAGGACAGGTTGAAAAACAAAAAGGGAAAGAAGCACAGGAAGGAAAGAAAAGAAGGGGAAGGAGAGAAGCAGGAAAGGGAGCAATGAACTGGAAAGTGAGTGACCTTAACAGGATGAAAATTGCAATGTTGTAATAACATTAATTGTGCAAGTTATGTATTGGACTAACTTCTTCTACTCTAAAAGTATACGGTCTACAGAGGTCTCAGATCATGACATTTACCTAACAGTTCGAGTTGGGAGCCATTACTGATGTAAACATTGTAGCCCAATATGAAGCCTCTTCTGTTGACCAGTGGGAGCTCTTCCCAGGTGAGGACAATATCAGAGTCCTGCTGACGGGCTAGCAGACGGCCAAAACCGGAAGGGACTGCAGAAGCCACAGGGAAAGGAAGATGGGAAACAGAAGGGAGGGGTGGGAGACGTAACAGAGAGAATGGGAACAAAGAGTCAGCAATTAAAATGCAGAGTGTGATTTCTGAAGACATTTGCTTCTCCGAAAAGGCTTCGCTTTCAGCATGCAGTGCTGTCCTTACCCAGCTCCTGCATGTATCCCTGCCAGCGCTGCAGCAGCTCTGCGGGCTCTGAGGAGCAGCTGTACACGGAAAAGTTGTACCTCACACCCGGCTGGAAGTTGGCTAATGGCAAAGAAAGAGATTATTAGGTATTATGGAGCATGCTTCCAAAATTAGCAGCCCTCTATTAGCAGAGACGACAGTTATGTTTGAGTATGTAAATCCACTTGACTTTTATTTTACTTAACACTGTCCATAGCCAAAGACAGCAGGGGGACAAAGATAGTGGGGATTTTAGCCTGTACTGACTGCACAAAGACATACAGTACATCTGAAATATGCTGATAACAATGCTAGATTTTCACAAGCACGGTTGATTTTGTTTTAACGGTGGCATCAAGTCTTGCCTACCTGACTCAATTGAGATATTAGTGTTCCCAGCAGCCACCTTAATCCACTCCAGAGGACAGTCCCTCATGCAGGAGGCATCATGCCATTCCACCACATAACCACATGTGGCGTTGGCAACGCTCTGCCAGAACAGAGGGAAAACTCTGTCTGTATAGACCACCCTGGACACAGCAAGAGGCTCCACACCTGGAAAGAAAAAAATATGTATACAGCACTTATTCTCCTTTTGTAACTAATTGACTGCTGTTTCAGTCTTTCAGGTGAGACCAATGTTTCAAGACTGGAAACAGACATTGAAAAAGACAAACACACTCTCCCTCCGTTTCCACATACCTGCCAGACGCAGAGGTATAAGCAAATTTGCAGGTTGAGACGCCCCATTGTTGTTCATTGCAAAGACGGTTGCTATGACTTTGTCACCGCTGAAGGCAGCAAGCTGTGTGAGGTTGATTGGAGCAGCAGAAGCATCTGGTGAAAAGATTTGCGTGTGCTGTCGATCTTCTTGAGGGCTCCAGAGCGTAACGTTATAACCTGTGATCGGACCGTGGCTCTGTCTTCGAGTCAGAGGCTAGAAGAAATCAAATGAAAGGGAAAGATGTGGGAGACAGAAAGACAGAGGTTATTTTAAATCACCTTTTGCTTACAATTTCAGATATTCATACAGTATATTCACAAAAGGTCAAACTTCTTAATGTCCAAACAGAGAATAGGATTAAAATGAAGAGAGACAGACAGACAAAGACTAAAACAGAAGAAACCTGACAGGCAATGCACTTGTGTCATCTGAGTGTCGCTTGTGTGAACATGCTGTAACTCCCTGTTCTCTGCAGTAAAAAGAGCAAACTGTCAATTGCAAATCCACAATCTGAAAAATTACCTTCCATATGACCTGCCCAGTGTTGTCTCTGTTTATCCACAGCCACACGTCAGGAGAATCTGGAACTGAGAGATGCCAAAAAAACACACAAATGAAAAAGAGAAATGGCGCTTGTCCCATTTCTACTATTGAAAACACAGAGCCATAAAAAGATGACTCCAAAAAGAAGTTCATTATTGATGTTGGAAATTGCAGTTTGAAAAAACTCTTAGAACAAGGTCCATTTTCTTTCTCAGTTACCCTTAAACAAACACCTATATATGCGCACACGACCAAAATCCAATACCAGGGTCATGTGACAACTGAACCATCTCTACGAAGAATGAGCAAGCTGAGGAAAGCCACAAGATGTCGCTGAAAGCTCAGGACAATATCTGGTACGTGGACACTGAAACAAGTATTTTTTGTGCAGGGAGCTCTTTTTATGTATATGAATATACCTCAAATTCATCCGGTCAAAACAACTATGACTCAGCCTTTAATGGACACACTGGCTCTATTGTAACTGACACTGACTAATTGCTACAAGCCATTAAACATGAAACGCTCAGGGCATCCTGGTAGCTCAACAATTCATAATCGATTAATCGTTTTTTTTAATCAGTCAAATATGCAACACATTAAGTTACAGCTTCTAAAAATTAAGAATTTGCAACCTTTCTTTGTCTCATATACATTTGGGGTTTTAGACTGTTGGTCCGACAACATAAGTAATCTTCATATTTTACAGACTAAACCGTTAACTGAAAAGGAAACAAACACTGATACAGTAATCAGTACTGAAAAGTGTCAGTAGTTGCAGCCTTAGTTCAATAAGAGACACCATGAATAAACACTTACCAGTAGTGATGGTTTTGAAGGAGAATGGTTTGCTCCAGTCTCCCCACTTCCAGAAATTCTGCTGGGCACCACAGCGGACTTTGACACTGTAATCCTCATTAGGATACAGGTCTGAGAAAACCACTGACCGAAGGCCCACACCAGAGAAGGTATGCTGGACACATACATTAGACATTATTACTGTTTAGCACACTCATGGTCACACAAAGGGACAGAGCATGCGGACACAAGGTTGTAATTGTTCAAAGTAATGTGGTGCGTCATTTGTATATTACACTGAAAATGTGGTCAAAGAATAAATGATATTATCTGACTGACATACTGTACATACACAAAGAGAAAACACCAAAACAGAGAGAAGGGTCTATACATTAAAACAAAGAAGAGCAAATAAACAAACAAATGAGCTTGTGGTCTTTTCCTGGAACAAACACACACACACACACACACACACACACACACACACACACACACACACACACACACACACACACACACACATTAGCACACATACAGATAACTCACCTCTGTTTTGTACCCATCGGAGGTAAGCTCCACCTGGCAGACAAGAGCCAGGGAGGCATAGCTGTTGTAGTCCCACTGCCACAGCACAGTGGCATTCCAGGCATGGACAACAGAACTCAGGTTAGCTGGTGCTACTGGACGCACTGAGGACAAAAGGGTGAAACACTTTAGATGGCATTTCATGTCTACACCTAATTCTACTTTGAGAAAAACGTGTATAAGAAGCAATAGAGTGTATCCATCCATTGATTGTGATAAGGTGATACACCTACCTCTGTGACTGATTTCAGCTTGGTCAGTGAGGCTGTACTGGCCAAGAGGATTCACAGCCACCAGTGTCCAGTTACCCTCCCACTGGTCCAAAGTACACTCTCTCTGCTTCTGCGGTGGCCTGCCTCCAACAAAACACAACAGATGAAAAATGCACAGCACATTTGGTAAGAGTGTGGCAATCAAAACGCTCAAATCAAAAGACAAATGACTACGATCACTTCAGGTTCAGACACAGGGCCAAGCACATCCATGACATAACTTCTGGCCAGCCTTCACAACAGTGTTTCCTATGCTTTGATTTATTTGTGGCAGCCCGCCACAACATTAAAAGCAACCACGACACACTGATTTTCTGTTTCTTTACTATTTGAAATGGGTACAATCGTTTTCATTGTAGAACTGTGTGCAGTGCATTCATTCGCTTTAGCTCCTCCTCGCTGCGCTCTCGCTCTGTATATAACATGTTGACCCGTCTGCAAATAACCCTCTTCTACATTCCTTTCACACGCTGAATCAAAACATGATCAAGCGTGGGAGGAAGGATTGTTATTGGCTTTTCTCTGCAGAGATGATAACTGCACAAATTCCTGAACAGAATCCATCTGGAATTCATGAATGTTTTGTTTCACTTCTGGAGAAATTTGCCCACAACTGATGTATTCAAGTTCCCTCTATGGTCTTAACACAACACTGTCAATCTCGGAGACTCATCTCTTCTTTTAAGTTATTAGCAAATGAGCCGAGGAAGGTTCTGCAGTCAAGCAAGCTGTCATTTCGAAAACTCGGTCAAGCCAGCCACCTGATTTTGATACATATCTATTCACGCTGTTATGGTGCCGGCTTGGATCAGTCAAAAAGGACAACAGACTTGCAATTGTCTGACACAAATGGAGCTGTATATTATATGTTCGTTGAAATAGTTGCAGTGGAGCACCCATTTTTTGGTCTGTGGGTGTGTTTTATTCTGCACACATGCACGCCCCTGCCTGGCCACTCCCCCGGTAAAACCATAAATACAATCTAATTCCATGGAAAACACTTGACAATTCCTGTAAAAGGTCTGGCACACATCCAGTCTGCTATCAATGTTAAACGGGCAAGCGGAGGCAGCAAATGGTTACTTAGACTAAGTGCTTTGTATTTCTTGTCATCCTCTCTCTCGGGTGATTTTTTTCAACCGAGAAGAAAACATTTTTTAAAGAAAGGCGGACAAAAAAAAAATCATAAATAATGCAGGGATATTGTATCAGAAACAAAGTGAGATTGCACCACATCCTGGCGTGTCCATGAATTGAATAAAAATCTAAAAATCATTCCATCATGGCCACCTCTGTCCTGGACTGGACTTTTGACTTAACATCTGAGAGTTTCCAATATACTGTGTGTGTTTGCTCCTGTTTGTTATGGTGTTTGGATATGAGTCAGACACAGATACTACTGTATGACTAAGTAGGCGTTAATGTGATAGTATGTTACTTCTCGCTAGCATGACTCAGCTCCACTGTTTTGATTTTCCATTGGCAAAAGTTGGGGCTGGTACCTGGTACCTTTTTGTCATCACCTCGGTCAAGGTGCCAAGAGAGTTGAGTGAGTTGAGTATGAATAAGTGAGTGTGTACAGTTCTGCTACCCAACCCGAGCCCCACGGCTTCTGACAACATATCAGGTTTCAGGTTGGGTTACAGCCCAGGTGAGGTTCAACTATTCTTAAAAGTCATTTACTGTGTGTATGAGTGCGAATGTGGTACCTCTTGTTCACTGAATATAGTGTTCCTCGTTTGCCGTACAAGTGTGAGTCTCGTCCTTCGTTCCACTGGCACACAGCTGAGGTCAAGTCACGAGTCTCGCACACAAAATCACTGGGCAGGGGTGGATCTGGGGAAGGGGACAAGTCAAAATGTATTTGCTTAATCATATACATATCTAAATAAAGATTACATACAGATACATAATTACCAATGCATATCTTAAAGAAAAGCTCTGGAATAATCGGAAGTCTTACACTGACTGCTTCAGTATCATCTATCATTTCTCACTTCAGACTCCCTCTCTCTGTCATTCCAATCACATTTACCTAACTTACATATGACAACCATTCCCACTTCACTTTATTCATGCAGTTACTGGTCTTACATCCAACAAACACCACTGCGCCGGTCAACTTTGCCTTCAGGTTGTCGTAACAGAGGATGTTGGTTCCCGTCCTCTTAGATGATCCCTGATTAAACACTGTAGTGGCGTAGCTTCGCCTACTCAGTCGTGTCGTGTTCATGACTGTGCTGCCGGAGAGGATGGTGCCAAAGATCTTCCCTTCTTCCACGATACAGCAGAAGGTGGTGTTGGCCCCCACAGGTACAACTCTGTCCTGGGGGTACATCTGGAATTTCTCATTGCTGGGGAGGTCGTTTCCTGAAAAGGGGGAGAGGGAGAAAGGAGAGGGTTTAAAATGTTCAAATGAAAGACAAGCGGGGAGAGGGAGATATAAATAGAGACCTATGTCTAGGTACAAAGTAAAGTCATCTGTTTGACTTAAAATAGGCATCTCAGAGAGAAAAAGAATTTGAAACAGAAACACCCTTCACTGAGCCTGTGTACGTATAAATGCAGCTTTTTAATCCCAAACTGACACTTCAGGCAAAGCAGTATTTATGCTTCTCTAATTATTGGTGTCCTACAATATATACAGGTGTAATTACTGCCCCTCTGACCTTGAAGTATCTCAGTGTTGCTCCATTCACTGGTTGTGTGTCCATCTCTTGAGCGGATTTTGATTGACAGCGAGGTACACTCCAGAGGTTCAACTGATGTCCAGTTCCACTGGTGCTGACCACCCACCTCGTTCACTGCCACAGACAGTGTCTCCTACAGGTAATACACATAAATACACAGTGAAGGACTGAACCAGAACAACGTGAAGCTGGCAGACGATTGTGATGACAATGACGGTTAGAGCTCAAGTAGGAAAAGAAGCAAAGCTGTCTGAATTATCATATCATCTGCACAGCCTATTATAGCAAAATGTGCTGCAGAGGCAAATAAGTTAAATATAGCTTTGAAAGCTCCTTTTAGAGCCCACATATCTGCCAATTTTAGCTGATTGCAGATATCTATATATAGATGCAGATATATCAGTCGAGCCATTGCTCCTTTCGCATCAGAACGTAACCAACATTTATTAAAACTGCACAATAAGAAAAGCATGAGAACAAATGAAGAAAAAGAGAAATGCTCTTACATAGAAGACAGTTTCATTGAGCTCAGTTCGTAGAATCATAAGATCAAAGGTTGTGGCTGCTCCTCCCAGCCAGGATATGGATAGTTGCTGTGTATACTTGTTGGCTGACAGGCTCACCTGCTGGGGCACAGGAAGGGCTGGAAAAAAAAAGATCGGGACAGGATTGAGGGATTTTAAAAGTATACAGACATGGTTTTTGTATGAGCCCCACAGATGCAAACAGAAAACCTTTCCATACCGACCTGCATCAATATTCAACACTGTGCGCATTGAGCATTGCGGATTATCGATTTATCAGAGGGTGGAAACTATCCCTTGATGTCTTACCATCTTTGGCATGAGTGCACAGAACCGAGAGGCCCAGGAGCACGCAGATGAGCCAGACAGGGCTACAGTTAGGCTTTGAGCTGAGACTGACGCTTAAACGAGGCATGGTGATCAACTGGCCGTGTTCCTGTCTGCAGATCCGAAGGTGCTTGTCCTCTCCACTACAGCAACAACATTCTGGACATCCTGAGAGGTGGGACATAGACAGAGGGTGGCCTGTGGGAAAGGACAGCAGAGGAGGGAAAACCGTAAATGTATAATAAATACAACAGACATCTGCTAAACATAAACATAACAAAAAAAAAGAAACACAACGCCTACGCTGCAAGGATGTTCAACCAAATTAATGGTGAGAAAGTTAGAATTTGTTAGCAAACTGGGAAAGCCATTTTGTTGAACTAAAACTCCCTGACTGTCAACACGCAGCGCTGGTTTATACTGCAACTATGAAGGTGTTGTTGACAGCAGCAGTCGAGGCTGAGGGCAACTGTTGGAGTCGTGCAAACACGATGTCCTTATTTATGAATTACTCAGGCATGCGCTGTAATTTCATAAAATGTCTCGAGATCGAGTTGGTTCGCGCCTGTCACTGCACGGTTCTGGGGAGGAGCTGCAATCTGTAGCACCCTTTTGAGTTTTTCCGATAACTCCTTGCCAACCGAAATTGTTGCAAGAATGCAGGCCAAAGCCTGAAGTACCACTGCCAGGAAAATCCAACTTTTGACATCGACACAAGAAAACACGTCCCTCAGGCAGCTGCTTTCAGTCTAGATGTGGAAACTCTCAAGTCAGAAACTGCTGTTTGTATAAAGCTTGTTTCTCAGCCAGTTCACCTGCCCTCCTCTCAACTTCCTGTGTAGTTTTTGAATGATGAAGGCTTGGTTTTGCTGCTTATCTATTAACAATGCTACTACTGTATACACAACCAGATGGTGATCAGACAGATAGAGAGAGTCAAGCCGGGGACAAAGCTGATGAACAGCTGAGAGTCCGTCACACTGAATGCATACAGGATGCCTTGTGTAACACACTTGGGATTGCTCTGTGTTTTTTTGCTGTTATACATTGCCTTACATGTTCCAGCATGTGTAACTGATACTTTCAGAATCATTTCAGTTTCAGTATTACTTCAGTGAGATAAACACAGCCAAACATGTGCAAACATTAAAGTACACGGTGCTGCAAAAGCTCAAAGTAAGAGGATGGGAAGCTGGAAGCAATGAAGATTCAGCTGAAATACGTGGAACTATTTTTTCCAGGGAAATATTTATCCACCAGAACAACCTGTTTTATATTGACTGGAAGGCCACAGTGTATTAATTTCTACTGTCAATATAGCTTTAGGCAGAAAGCTGCACTCCCACAACCACATGCTTGTGCTTTTATATTTCATGCTCCATACCAGGGTTATGGAATAAACAAACGATGGGCCACACTACTGTTTACTCAGTAAATTAATGAAATCATTAATCATTAGTTGCAGCTAATTAAGAGTATAGTCAAATACTTGCAACGCAATAATTGCGCAAAGATGGATTCAACAAAACCACATTAACAATAATGAAACTCTAATGCAAATGGCCTCAATAAGATACAAGGTGTTTCAGACTGGCATACTGAAAACTACAACTTCCATATCTCCACTGTATGCTTCCGCCAACCAAGTCAGGTCACCAGTTGAGGTAACTTGAAAACATAATGCCTCTGGTCACAGCAGTCACCAGCACAGAGGCAGAAAAATTTGGTCATCTGCAAAAACATCGTGGTGGGGAGTGCAAGGTCAAAGCTCAGTGCATTAAATGATGTCATCCTCTGTTGAAACATGCCAGAGAAACGAATCAATACGCTTGATTAAAGCACAAAAGGAGATGCTGTGACAATTTTGTTATGAGCCTCGGCCTTGATGAACCTGTATGTGCACATTTGTAACGCTCAGTTGTTTGTGTATTTAACCATCAGCGAAACGCTGAAGTGCAGTTCTTCTAGTTTCCCTTGAGACAGGCTGAGACAGGCCTCGAACTGCTGTGTAGCCTGATAAAACAATGCTTTCAAGTTCATTTGATTTATCATGTGACCACTGCGAGCCTTCTGAAACAAATGAGACATTTTCTTTGCAACTGATTTCACAACTTCTCACTGTCTGCTAAGAGATAAGTTGGCAAAGAAATAAATTAAATTAAATCAAATCAGAGATTGATTAAATAAAAAGAAAAGCTCTTAATGGCCCTGCAATAAGGTTACACAAACAAATACACAGTGAGACACTGATTCCAGGGAAAAGAACGCCTACTTTACGGAAAGGGGGGCAGGAACACCTTTATCTCCTGCAAATCTAACTGCCTGCCAAATGTTTCCAAATCACTGGTTAGTTTGGGTCAAATCCAGGGATCAAATGCAATGAGAAAAATGAGAGGACACAAGAATTAATAAAAGATCTGTCTTGGTCAGATAAAAGAATATTTAAGTGGCTTTTGAAAAGCGTTCAGTACAGGAAGACAAGTATTGTAAACAAGTACACAAAATATCAAGTATCACCACTAAATTATGTCTAAAGGAATCTCTACAGAACATCTTGCTAATCACTTATCAACGTTTTCTTTCCTTTAGATGCTTGTGCAGCAGTACATCCAAATCTTGGATGTTCTTTAACAGCTGCTTCCTAAAGTGGTTTCACACCTGGTTCTAAAAAAGCTCCAATTCAGGCATGAAGCACACATGGATGAACTTTAAGATCTCATCCATCAGTGGTTTGCTTTGCATGCACAGTAATTGATTTTACTGTGCATTTCTAAGGCAGTGGAGCAACTGGAGGCCTGCAGCTGCTACATTAACACACTGTTAATGCAACAGAGCCTATACTCAGCAGCTACTTCTGAAGCCAAAAAACACATTAACCTCATGAATATGTTGTCTTTAGACTTGGTTAACAGGATCTGACCGGGCTGCCCAGTCTTTCCACAGTTGGCTAGGATTCTTAAAAAAAGCTTCTGGTGTGTTCCTGGCTTAAAAGGCATCACCTCCAGATGAAATTCAGAGGCAAGGCTCTATATAAATACAGCTGTGTGGTGTCAAGGTTTCACACATGTGTGTGCCTGCACCAAAAAGGTTTCTGAGCCTATTGCAGGCCTTGTGGGACCCCACATAAAAAGAGCCATTATATGTTTTAGTAGTCCTGGATGCTAAAAAAAAATATATTTTTCCAACTTCAGTTTGACGTGAAACATTTTACAACCTCCAATGTAACCTACAACCATCTGAGCCCTGAAGAAAAAAAAAAAACATAGTGCACTCACTGATGGGAAGCGGGAAAACAGCTGCAGATTCTGGGAAATCTAACCAAGAAACTGATAGCCACAAATGCACACCAACACACAAATCAATACTCCTCTGCTGGGCTCTGGTCCTTGTCCTTGAAGCAGTAATAAATATGACCACAAACTACAAAAACCACAAGGATTTTGTTGTTACTTAAAAACCAAGCCCAAACCTCATCTGTAGTACTGCAGTAGTCCTATTTTGGGAAAGAACAAACTCACCTTAAAAACATGTTGTGATTTGGAGTTTGTCTCCTCTGTCCACACTGGACTTTGCCTCTGTTCTGTTTGACTATTCAGCTGTGTAAGGCAGGAGGAGTAAGCCATGGAAAATGTGCCTGCTTACTCGCACACAATATATACTGTGCAGGACCTATGATGCAATCATTTTCCAGAATTCCAAATTCCCTCAAATGGTCTCATTGGTCCCTCATATTGACATTAAGGGTTTGTGCAAGTCAGAAAACATGCAGTTACTGGCATAAGCAAAATTGTATGTTTGTTTGGAGTGAGTGTGTTTGTGTGTTGGCTGGAGCACTTCACTATACTACAACTGTTTTGTGTTTCATCTATGAACTATTCTAACACTTGTTTCAGTCTAGAGGACATCCTTAATTATAAGGTGGAATGTTATTCCCACTAGCCTAAAACCCAAAGCAGGACAAAAATAAAAATGAATTGGAGGCAAAGCCAAAATTACTTCAAACTACCACTGCTTGGAGAGAAAAAAAAAAAAACTACTTACAGAAAATACTATAACAAGCTTAGAATGGTTTCATCACGATCTCAATTGACATCAGATTGTTATTATTCATCCAAGCTATAGTGTTTTCCATAGAATAAACAAGCATTTTATAATCATATGCACAGTGTACACAGCCACCAACCTTAAAGCACCTTACTATCACAACCACATGAGTAAAACAAAGAACAGAACCTATGATAGTACTCTTTGCTAAAAGTGTGTGGGATGGCAGCTGAAGCCAAACCCTTGTAAAACTTGTGCATCTGTTCTCAGCCTACACTCAGCAACGCTGTCATTATGCTGTCATACCATGGTCACCAGTACCAAAGAAATAAGCACATGGTGCCTCTAGTATACGATAGAAGTGTGGTGACTTTTTGAAACATGAGCTAAAGTTGCTGCTAATTATGTTTGGCCTTTAAATGGGATGAGAGGAAGACCGGATGCTAGTGAGAGAGTTAACAGATGAGTGTGTCTGCGTGAAATGTCAGTGCTCTGACCTCAGTGGAGCAGGGACATTCAGTTCTGTGTGTGTAGCTTTTGGACCGCAACCAAACAATATTTCCTTCCTTCACTCTCCCTGTAATCCTGCATGAATGTAAATCTTGGAACAAACAGGAAGTGAGTAAAAAAGCCACTTTGAAATAAACACTTTGCCTTTAGGCGCTTCTAAATTCTCTTAAGATAATTCAACACACAGACTGAAAGTCAAAGCATGTCAACCCAACCCCAATGCCCGCATAAAGCACTCTGATCTGTTTTAAGACAAACACAGCCAAGTTACTGGTAATACAGAAAACACATTAACAGGGCAGCCATTGTCCTGTCAGGTACGAGCAGGCACCTCTTATTCATTCAGATTGTTAGGGTGACTAATGTTCAGAGTTTCTCATATGAAGTCATACTAGGATGACAGTATTTAGCATGAAAACTGACCCCCTGTTTTTTACAATTCATCCTAACGTAGGACCCCAGCATTTTTATTCCAAAACAACAGGATACAGCACAACACAACTCTTGTTCTTTGCTGCTAAAAGCAAGTGTTAAAAGTATCAAGTATCAAGACATCTATGCAAAAGCATGTAAATATTAACTCTGAATTAAGAGCTGTCACTCGCCTCCCCTGTGCAGGTAGAGATGGTATCAGTGTAACACCTGACAAGGAATGATTGCTAATCCACGTTAACAGTAGCCTTTTCATACAATTTCTGTTTTTAAATTTCTTTAAGTTGCACATTCTCTCACAAAAAAAAAAACTATAATAATTACTATGAACTCTAACCTGTAAGAGTGACAAATAAGGTGCGTTATTACGTGATCTAAACCCAGGTTTCTGTCACTATATGTATGTGGAGACAGAAAAATAACAAACAGCGTTTGCGGTGGGATGCATCCTGTTATTAGCACATAGGCTGGGTCATCAAAATATTATGAAATCATCATTTAAGTTTAGTTGTTCTGACTTTCTCCAATCTGCGAGCAAAGCAGACATGATGACGAAATACACGTTATCATACTGTACATCACACATTGGTGGTCCCCCGTACAGAAAAATAAGAATAACCATATGTCTGCTCACTCAACACCTAGTAGATAGTCATGTGTAATGGCTATCGTTTGATTGTGAAGTGGGTAATACAGCAGATTTCGCAAACTGCATCATCCCAGGCCGGTTTGCATCATTAGCATTAGCAAATGGGCAACATGATGGGTACAAGCCTTATCGTAAACAACGAACAGATGGTTATTACTCTTTATAAATGTAGCAGTCACTTCTAGGAATAAATTATCGACAGAGACAGAGTACTTAAATTAGACAAGATGAGTTACGTGTCATTTTAAATATATTTAGGGTTAACTTCGCAGGCAGCACCCACCACCACACACGCAGACAGGCCACTGATGTTTGGAAAAACACTACTAGCTACAGTCGCTAACGTCTACGCCGTTTACGAACTGACCTTAAAACGTTATTATGAGTTCACAAATAGCACCAAAATTACCTCTGGTGTGGCAAAAAGTCCTTTTCAGTGTTGTTTCGGTTATATGTATCCAATAATCCAGTTTCTTAAAAATCCTGACCCGTGTGAGGTTGCTAGAGCATTCCCAATGACTCCAGAATAGCTTGGGATTACTGGAACAGAGCGAACCAGGACGTTTGATTGACGCTTGCACTGACCAATGGGCTTTGACTAACCCGTTTAGCGCAGGGGAGAGGGTGTTGTCGTGTTGCGTTAAGGTTACACAGGAAAAACGACTGGAATGGTCCCGACCATGGTCACGACATCCCCAAACCACTGTCAGGAGGTGACATAAGGCGATATTACCGATTTTCTGCAGTCCATTACAAGAGTCCTTTACTAGAGTGATATAAAAATAAATGATGTGACGCTTATTTAAAGTAGAACAAACTCCTGTAATGATTTTAACAGGTGCTGTGACATTATCTATCCAATGACATGACACACACCCAAAATTTTGTATGACTTCGTTGCGGGACCCAAATGCACCTCCTAAACTATGTGTTGATTGCGAAAAGGCTTATGCAATAATGAAGACTTTTGAAAAAAAAAAAAAAAAAAAAAAAAAAAAAATGCGTTGCCTTGTAACAAACAATTTACAAAACCCTAACACATTTAAAATGTGCTGAGTGATTGCGATGCTTTTTAAGTATCTGTTAAATTTGAAATGGTCCCAGCCAAATAATTAGGGAATTGACAATATAAGCTGGGTGATATTGTTCAAATCTTTACCATTATGCTAATACACATATTTTGGTCAATCGGGCCTGATACTGTAAGTCATTTGTTCCTGTTTTGTTAATTGCTTAAACCAAACTTGGTTTGTTGTTGTTGTATAACATTTTGACAACAGAGAAGAGAAGAGAAGAGAAGAGAAGAGAAGAGAAGAGAAGAGAAGAGAAGAGAAGAGAAGAGAAGAGAAGAGAAGAGAAGAGAAGAGAAGAGAAGGCTTTGTGATCACTTGGGTGAAAATTCTGAGACAAATAACTCTCCAAAATTAAATAAATTAAATTGAATGATGAATGAAAGACATTAAGCTAAACGTTATAATGGTAAATACATTGCACTAATCAGTCACATACAGGAATTGTGCATTTATGTAAATATGTGTGTTCAGATGGACTGTGTCTAGGTCCAGGACATAAAATTATATAAATAATGATGATGTAGAATAATATCATATCCCCAGGATACCACGATACTGAAAGTTGATAATGCTAATTGCCACAGTAATTAGGATTGTAGTTTTATCAATAGCACTTAGTATCTGGCCTTGTTAGTTTCTGTGTTCTTTCAGAAGATACTATATATCTCCATCAAAATAACTGATTTCTGTACTGTTTAATCAAGAATCTATTTAGCATATAAAATCAGTTATACGGTTTCTTGTCGTCTACAAATGCATTTCTGTGAATTCACACCAGGGCGATGTTTCTCAGTGGCAGCACCGTGGCAGACGAGCGCCCCCCGTTGGGCAGCTGAGAGGACCTCCTTCAAATAGCTGTCGGAATAGGACGGGGTCCAATTTCTGTGCATGGTTTGTTGTCACGAGTCGTCAGCAGCTGTACATCTGCATTTGGATGGTTGTTTGGCAAGCATAGTTTGTTATTTATTATTTTTATGTAGTTGTTTCTGCCAAATACAACAATAGAAATAACAATGACAATAAAAATTAAAATATAACGAAAAATCCGACTATATATTTACACATTTTTATTTGCTTATTTTTATTTGTTTGTTTGTTATTCACTGTTACGAGTTTGTTTCACTTCTTCATCTTGCCTAAGCCCCCATGTTGTCTAGAGCAGGGCCTATGTGAATTTTAAACACAACATATTCACCACAGGACACACCACTCCCAGTCCTCCATGATAATCAGGGAATGTAATTGCGTCTCCGTCTCGGTAGGTGGCAGCAGGCCTATGAATGGACTCAAGCGGACCGCAGTGAGGAAGAGAAGTGGGCCAGGCTTTGCCAGCACAACAGCGCCACTTTTGAGCGGTTGTCATCATCGCCAACAGAAACAAACCACAGGAGTTGACAAGCAGTGGTCCAGAAAAGCCAAGAGAACAGTGCCACGACGATATAGCCTTCAGTTATATGTGGGAGGTATACTAAGATGTTTTATATTTATAATATAATTTAATAATGCACGAAAGTACAGCTAAAACAAGACTGTTGACGGCTTGTCAGCAGCACTAGAGCGTCATACTCCCATTCACTACCGCCGGTTGCTAGGAGCTTAGCTTGCTAACGCCGCTGGCTGAAATAAAGTTACCTCCGACGACTCCAATGTAGCGTAGAACGTGGCTTGAATGGTTCACTTTCAATTTAGCTAGTTTCTAATCATGCTAGCTAGCCATGCTGCCTTATAGCTTTTCAGTTACTGTAAGGTTCGACTTTGACGTTCAGGTGTTACACCTAAATCTGTGCCCCGTTATGGTTAAACGGCAGTTCAGCTAACTTTCGGAGGAAAGGCTGATTGGTGACAGGTGATGTTTGCTCTACAGACAGAACTATTCACTACTGACCACCTGTTTCTGATATCAGAGCTATCAATATATATTCCCCTATTTCTCCCTAGTCATCTCTGCTTATACGGAGTCACCCTTTTTGTTAACGGATATCAAAATGTATAATCAGAGAAACCTTTGGAAGTGGCAGTATACCAGTAACTTTTCACAGTCTGACATGTCACAAATTGCTCAAAGTTGGCCAAGAAGTATTGTTACCAAGACCAAATGAATTGTAATCTTAAATTACAATTGTCACAAAGTTTTTGCGCACCATAAAGAATTATATACAGATGCGTTGGATCAAAGTTTACTGTGAAGGACCCAAAAAATGCTGCACGGAGGATCACATGTAATCAATTGTGCAATAGATCAATGCTTTATGTAATCTATTCAAAAGACACTGATTTATATGCAAATACATTTTTTAAAATAGCTAAAATCAAGAATTGGATTGAGGCAGCCATTTAATACAACAGAATGACTGAGATATACATTTGGTCTTGTTTTGTCTCTAGGTCAAAGATGGTTCAAGATAGTGCTCACATTCGGCAGCGCGGTGCCCAGGACTTTATGGCATACTATGACTTTGCCTGTGCCAGACAGGAATCTGTCCCTGTCCCTGCTGTTAAGATGAACCTTGACAAAGGGATGCTGGACTTTAATGGAGACAGGGTCAAACTCACAGACTGGCCACCCATTCTCAACTCTATCTGCATCAACAAACACCTGCACCACATTGCAATAAGTAGCACATACCAAGCTAATCGGGTATCCGGAGATGCAGGTAAGGCAGAAAATAAACCGGAAGATACAATATAAAGTAAGAGTGGAAAGAAACTGCTTATATTATGTGTGTAAGTTAAATGCAAACTTTAATGACTTTACGCACATTAATCATATCACAACCAATTTCAGATAGAAGGTACTATAAGTCTAGCTTCAGGAAGAAGATCCCAGCCATTCGCTCTAAGGACATGACATTTAAGTTGTGCAAGGCCCTCAGAGAGTGTCTGACTGTCTCTCCTAACCTCAAGACTCTGCAGCTTAATGGACTTCCACTGAGAGAGAGGGACCTCATCACCTTGACAAAGGTAAAAATAAACCCAGGATATGAGTGACGTTTTAGCTATTGTTGTCTCTTTTTTAAATCAAGTCATTCGGAGAGACTAGTACAGAATCAGAGGCTCATTTGTATTTACTCCCCACTTTTCTCTTCGCTCTCTATTGCTGGAATCAATTTCTGAGCTGTGAGTGTTGAGAAATAGACGTCTTTACTGTAAACTACGGTGAATACTTGGAAGAGTAAACATAACTTTTAGAACTGTGATGGGTGAATGCTGGGTGAATATTGATTCAAACAGCTGTTCTGTTTAAGGGTGGAACTTGATAATGAAAGATAATAATAATAATTTTCCATTGCAGGGTTTGGCAAAAAGTGTTTCCTTGGAGAACCTATCTCTGGCTAACTGTCCAATCACTGATGAGGGCTTAGAAGGTATGCATATTTACAGTATTATTTCCAGTTATTATTTAGAAAGCCTTCACAAGATTGTACTGTGTGTGAGCATGCTGTTTTCATTACTGCATTTTCATATGTTTCAGTCATTTGCCAAAGTGTTAAGTATTCTACAAACATCAGGACGATAGATTTTACAGGCTGCAATCTGACCTGGAGAGGGGCAGAGCATATGGCCAACATCATCAAGGTGTGAAATGTTATTTTTAAGACTTTGTGTCATGGAATCTGTCTACTGTCATGACATGTGATTAATCATTAATCACCCAGAAACTATTTTTAAAACTTACTGTATTAAAAGAATACATTTTCTCTCAGCATCAGGGAATGCAGAGGCACGGTACTGCATGGGCAGAGTCTCTGAGGTATCGACAGCCACAGTTTGAGGGAATGGAAGGTCTCCGCCGTGTCACCCTGAACTGCAACACCTTGATTGGCGACCGAGGTGCTGCTGCTCTGGCACACGAACTGGCAGAGGACCTCTGGGTTAAAGGTTAGTCTGTGTGTGGGTTTGAGAGACATACAATGAGAAAAGAGAAGAGTTTGTTTTTTGTTGCTGTTTTCCTTTTTTACAGGAATTTTGCTCAGATTTTCTGTTTCTGTTTTGTGACTTGTTGAGCAGCTGTGGACCTACAGAGGTGTGGTTTGTCCAGTGAAGGAGCTCGTCGCTTGCTGGAGGCCTTGAAAACTAATTCTACTCTTTGTGTGCTGGATATTCGTAGTAACCCTTTAGTTGGTAAGAAGCTACCTCAACCAATGTCATAACATAAATTGAGGATGAGTAGTACGTTTTCATGGGAGTAGTTGGACTTGTACTTGAGTCAAGATTTTCAGGTCCATCACTGATAATTGGTATTTGTTCCATGCAGCACTTTTGTTTTGTAGGTGTAATAAACATCGTGTTTTCAAACTGTCTCCAGAAAAACATTTTTTCTTGCTCACTATTTTTTTTAATTCCTTTACAGACAAGCTCCTAATTAAAACTATAATAGAGAAAGTGCTGATGAATGCTGATGGAAAGTCACCAGAGGTGAGTGGAGCTAAGGTTATCATTCAAGGACTGATAAAAAAACCCACCTGATTCTAATTGAATGAGTGGTGTATTTGCATGCATGCGTCATACAAATGTGTGCACGTGGCTTTTACCCTTATGTTGCACTGCAGTACTGTTGGATCAAGCCCGCAGCCACAGAGCCTCAAAGAGCATCTGGTCCAATGAGGCGAACGCTACCCAGTGCAGTCAGAGGAAAAGCTACATTCAGGATAGGTATGTGTGAACATTTTGTCCTGTTAAACACAGCTACAAAGCTACATTAAACATGAGCACCTGTCTGATTTCAAACAGTCAGCATCATTGTATCCCTTGTCAGACAAATATCTGTGTTGGTGACCACACACTCAGCCCATAAAGAAAATATATTTGATCTCTGAGGCTTTGTCTCAGCTTTTCATTGGGCTCATAAAATGACCATGTATTGTTGTAGTAAGTGACCAAAAAGGTTCATTTTCCGAACACATAAAACAGATTTTCAGTCTCTCAAACTTTCAACCTTTAGTGTTGGATCTCTTTGAATCTGTTTGAGACCTCTTATCTCTCACTGATATATTGTCTCTTTCTGATTTCTTACCTTATGGCTTTAAAGTCATCTCGAGAACTGGTAAGGACTGAAGTCATTTTCATCCTGTTCTCCCTTTGCTACTCCAGACAGCTCTGCTGAACGGCCTAAAAAGAAACATGAACATGGTCTTTATGTACTTGATACAGTTTAGATGTCTTTAGTGGAATGCTAAAAACGATTTACCAAGTCTACCTTTCATTTATGTGACAGAATTTTATAGATCTGCACCAAAGTCAGCACTTTCTGAATACTTGTTGTTCGGACTGTGCTAAATATCAGAGGCAAAAGATGAAGAGTGCCATGCTGTCTCATAACTGATACAGTAGCTAAAATGATCTATTATCAAGCTGGACTTGACAGCCTTTATTCTCTTCTGTTAGTGATGTTTAGAATCTGCTTTTTTAAAATGTAAAGCACCTCATGGATCTCCACAGTATATCACTCCCTTAACACCAGAGGCCCCTTGCATTCTTGTCCAATTGCCAGTGCTCCCAGAAAAACTCCTTGGGACTTCAACCTCTCTGTTTGTGAATTCGCAGACCTTAACTTTGCTCTCTTTCTGGTTCAGCCCCTCGTAAAGGATCATCTCCTGGAGCGCGAAGTTCAACCGTTGCTCACACACAGAAGCCCTATTCCTCTTCCTGTAATGTGCCTTGGCGTGCAGCAGCACGAGCTGGACGCCAGAGGTGAGGAGATGTTGGCAAACCAATTTCCTTTTATTTAAAAAAAAAAAAGATGCTGTATTCCATTGATAAATTTAAAGCATCCCGTTTATTATTCTGAAACATTGATAGAACAAAATTATTAGATTAGATTGTGTTTTTTGGTTTAAAGTGAAGTTCAGTTTTGGGCTACATTTATGAAACGTCTCCTCAACTAACCAGAATAGAATATCTAAGTTTTATTTACATTTACAGACCACTCATCACGTGTCACTGTGATGGTGCTACAGTGAATCAGAGACTGATATTATGTTGGATGCCTTTGTTGCAGAGGTATGCCTCCTGGAGTCAGTGTGATGGATCAAAGCTTTCAGGTGAGTTTTTTGTTTATGTAAAGTGTAACAATTCAGCACTGCCTCAGCCGATATGGATTAATTTCAAATCATTTATGTATTTGCTAGAGACTCTCTGGGGTCAAACATGGTTCATAACCCTGTCAAGAATGCTCTCATTGCGCAAAAAACATCATCTGTTGAATTACATGGTTCTCATTAGGGTGCAGCTACTGTGAAGGTTAGTGTGGAGTCAGATTCAGAGGGAGAGGAGGGTGAGGAAGAGGAGGAAGTGGTAGTGGAGGTGGAGCAGAGACCATCTCCTCTTCGTCTCCAGGACAGGATCACTGGACGGCAGTTTGAACATCTGCAGGTTAGTCACATCAGGCTAGGTCCAAAGCTGGAACTTTTAAAGTTTCTCAAAGAAGACAAAGGTGATGTTTTTGCACTTTATCAGTTTACTTTAAAGCGCCCTCAGCCTGCTGTGTGTATGCATGTGTGTGTTCTCCCTCGTGCCCTGCAGATGGAGCTAAGAGAGTGTCGTCTGAGGCTGGCAGAGGAACGCAGGGCCAGACTGAAAGCTGAGTCAAGGCTCATGGAGGTGACATCTCAGAAAAACTTGTCCGTTGAAAACTGAAGCTTTTGTATGCAGCAGTTACAAGCTGAGGGACACACTCTGGACGTGAAGTTTGTGGACACTGTAATAGCCCTAATTTCACAGATCTTGCCAGTGGCCAGACTTTATGTCATGACACAGCAGAATCTTTAGTCCACACTAACATTATATAGTTGGAGGATCAGTTAGCCACACTGAAGTTGGATAATTACAGTGGCTATAACTCCAAATGAAGTGTTTATTATTCAGTCTGAAACTGTGAGAAAGCTCCTTTGATGGAAGGTAAATTATGCAGTGTCTCAAAACCAACAGTCAGTCATAGATGCTTTTCAAACACTTGGATGTAATGATTGCCCAAGGGTCTAAGTTTCAGTATGGTTTTATTGTAATCTAAATGGTTATGTAAAAACAAACTGGCTTCAAGATGCCCCTTTATTGATTCTTTTTCTTATTTCTATTCAGTATGAGTTGGAGAATGCCCGTCTTCGGAACACCAACCTCTCCCTGTCAGAGGCACTTGCAGCCACTGGCTCTGTATCAGCGCCACCTGCTATCAGTGCTCTTGAAGATGAGGCAGTGCTCGAGAGTATTGAGAGCTCATTTAGCAAGTTCCATGCTTTTCTGGATCTCCTCAAGGATGCTGGGTGGGTATTCTTAAAACTGGCCAGTACAGCGTCTCTCTTTTGACCTGAACTGTGCCAGGTGGCTCTGGGTCTACGTGCCTTAGACAAAGTCTTAATTTGACAATGGAGCTTTCGGTTTCATTATGTGGCTCGGGTCACTCTGTTCTTTCCATTGTTGCCTGGAGTACATTGTGTACATTGTGTACATTGCACCACCTTGGAATAAGTTCCACACCCTGAATCGTAAGAGTTTCATTCTGACAGAATCCCCACAGGAAGTCGTTTTAATTTAAGTAACTCTCAATGTGTCCCCTTGTCATATGTTTTCAAAGTGAAACCTTAAAGCTGTATGTCAAGTCAACTCACATATTAGCCTCAAAGGGCTTCATTTGCAAATGAACTGTGTTTACTGACAACAGTTTCACAAAGTGTTCCAGAGCCCATGTATTAATCTTCTTTATATAATCATGTGTTCGCAAAGTGTTGAACTTCACTCCATCATTGCTTGTGAACAACTGAGCCTTTCCAGGATGCCCCTTTCATACCCAATCATGATACTATCGCCTGTTACCAATCAACCTGTTTACTTGTGGAATGTGTTTTTGGAGCATTCCACATCTTTCCCAGTCTTTAGTTGCTCCTGTCCGAACATGTTTGAAATGTGCTGCTGCATTAAATTCAGAATAATCATATATTCACAAAAGTCACATTAAATCTATTTTAATCTATAGATCTATTCATCTATTTTATCGAGTCTTTGTACTGTTATCTATTCAGTGTATGTCAAAAAGGATTATAGCATTTTGGTTTATTGATGGTTTACACAATGTCACAACTTTTTTGGGCTCGGGCTTGTATATAAGCTCAGACAGGCCAAGTATGTGCTATCAGGGCTTTGTTTCTGTGTGTTTATTGTCTCTTTTGTGGACAAACATTGCTGCATGCATCTTTAATACTGGCTGATCAACTACTTGATTAATCAAGTATTTGTTTATGTATGGAGAACTATGTCAAGTTGTGTAATTGATGTGCAAATACTGTCATGTTACTCAAGCGAAGGTGGCTTTGTGATTTTCTGCAAGATGGCATCTTCCAGTAAATGTGGTGTGAGATTTCTGTTTCAGTCTGAGATACTCTGGTCTGTTTGTTCCGGTTTTTGGAACACCTGAGGTGGTGCCCAGCTCAAAAGAGTTTCATTATGAGACGATTCCTTTCAGTATGAAAGAACCACCAATTTATTTGAACCTTTTATTTCTGTCATAAATCTACTGTTTTGAAGTTATTTCTTTGCTTATCTAACTTGAGTCATATTCAAGACCAGTTAAAGGATGCTGAGTTGTAATGAAACCAGGGCCATAAGGTGTAGCCGGTCACCAAAAGCCACTCCAGAGTTGTTCTTCAACATGGATTAGATCTTACTTGCTGCCATCATTGTTCCCTCCATTTACTTTGCATCAGCAGGCAACAGCTCTATTTATGGGTCATCTGCATTAACATAACCACCATGAAGTCAGTTCTTTTGGGGTGTCAGCTTCTTTTTTTCCCCCAATCCAACTACTCTGATTCACTCATTCCTCATGTTTACTATTTTATCCTTTTGTCCAGTAGAAAGAATCAAACTAGGGTCTGCTCTGTCTGTAGCTGTAAAATCTTTGTAAAGTACTGGATACCAGAAGTCATTCATCTAAATGGATGTAGCAGTTTATTTACATTTGCTGTGGAAAAAAGACAATGTATATCTAAGGTAGAATTTGTTAACACTTAGCATTTCAGTATCTTCCATTGTTTTGGCTTATGTTTCATGAATGAAATGCATGTGCCAACTCTCATTTTAATGGATTTCATCTCTTTTTTTGTTGTAGCCTCGGTCAGCTAGCTTCAGTGGCTGGAATTGACAAGTCAGATTTCCAGCCTCTGGGAACACCTCAGCTCTCGTCTACAGTGGGACCACGTTGGGATGGCGCAGCATTACTGACAAGAGGGGAGTCTCGGGATATTCAGGAGAAGACAGATGCGTCATCATTGGCAAGGGTAATGAAAGAATATTTGGTAATTGTTTGTGCCAGTGGCCAGTGCAATGTGATTGTACCTGCTTGTTTCATGTTTGCATGTAGTTCGTAGCATGCACTTTTAAAACAGGCGCAGTGAGTCTACTTGACCTTATGGTGCCACATGTTGCATGTTGCTGTAATGCTGCTGAACTGCATCAAGTGGGAATTAGGATTTATTTGAGCTTGTCTGTGTCAGATTTGGGGATTTATATTTTGATGCCACTAAGTTCTCTCATTCAAGTTCTTATTCGTTTAATGATTTGTCTGCCACTCTGATATTTTTCTCATCAAAGCCTCCAATTTGTGTTCTTAGGTAGGCAGCGTCTTGTCTGCTCCCCCTGGTAGACGGCCTGACATCTCCACACCCAGATCTCTGTCCTCTGTCAGTAAGTCCTTGCATCAAGGCAGGCTGTTAGATGTGACCTTCAATCAGGCCTCTGGACTTGCAGTAGACCATGATGCAGGCGAAGAAAGGGAATCAGATCGGTATTCAAAGCTTGTTACCCAGCACGACTCAGGTTCTGAGCACAGTTTCCATAGCCAAAAATCCTTTGATAAGGTTTACTTTGGTGAAACTTTTCAGACTCAACCAAGCCACCCCAAGAGCAACAGTAACTCTCACCGAAGCAGCGGGTCCCACGGTGGATTGTCTGGAAGATCAAGTGTTAATGACACTTTAAGTGACAAGTCAGAGTCTGTTGGATCAGAAGAGTCAAGGAACAAAGGAAAGGGACCCCGAGTGACAGTAGGTCAGTCAGAGTCAGAAGGGTCAGATTATCCTGGGACGGAGCGGATCAGGTCTGTGGGCAGTCTGGGAGGGCAGTCAGATAATGAATCCATTTGATCAGCTGACCGGAGAAATATGACAGTCTGTCTCACTGTGTGTGTGTGTTCACAGTGCCAAAAGCTTTTTGTTGCTTCTTCAGAGTGTTCACTCTAACAATGTCTTTAATGTAGATTTTATACATTCTTCAATCTCATTTGATTCATTTTAGGGAGAGAATGAGGAGTCAATTAAACTTCTTTTTCCATTGAAGTCAAAGCAGAGGTAGAGCTGAAGTTCCCATGAAGTGAAATCTGATTGAGACAAATGAGTAAAAAATGCTGTGCGATGTATATTTCTGTATTTACATTTTACTTTTTTATGTTTTTTTGAAAATCCATTTTGTGCTTGGGCCCATGTACAGTTAAACTGTTTCATACAGTAAAGTGTGGCAGATATTTGCATTTTCAAGATAACCCTGCCTCAATCAAGTCTAAATTTACATCCACAGATTAAGTTCCTCCTACAGTGATCATGTTTCATGTGAGAATGCATCAAACCTCAATCTTTTATGTTGAATTCAGTGTTGTTGATATTTGGCACTATCCTAAAACATATGTTTTGTTTTTTTAAATAAACGTGTTAGTAGTTTCAGTTTGTATTTCTGAGCTCCCAAAGCTTTCAAAAAGCTGTTGACCGCCACTCCAAAGTGCACAGTCACAGTGGATTATGAACTGTGGCATTGCCCCAATTTAGCTCTAAACTTAAGATTTTGAATTTTCAGTAAGCTTTAATATGTCCTGTTTATGCCATGAACACATGCAGAACTGAGAACTTATGCTTAAGTTCATATTGACCAATAAGATCAATGTTCTGTGACACACACCCTGTTTTCATGTTTATCCTCAGTGCTGCTTGTGTTGCCCTACACTGTGTCTGCTAGGTTCCTACACAGGAAACTTTTTCTGGAGCATATAAGCTTCCTAAATGGGATCAAAACTGTTTACAGTCTCTTTTGGTCCTGTGCACTGAGAGACAAAGAAGTGGGTTTTTGTGGGTTGGAGTAGGACAGAGTGTACTTTTGCTGTATGAATGTTTTCCATTACACATCAGCACCAAACAGCACTGACAGCCAGAAGTACAGCTCTGCGCCAGTGTGACATGCAGTGCATGAAGCATTCCATTTGAAATGTCTTCTCAGTGCAGCCTAATCTTCTTCTGGTTGTCTTGTAGTGCTATTTCTTCAGATATCCGGTTTGCAGATAATGTTACTGATGCAGAGATTTAACTTCTTATTTGTGGTACAAAGAATATCCTGCCAGCTGTGGAAGGTTGAGTGTGGATGAAATGGGAAAGCTCTTGCTCTGTATTTGCACTTTGAGTGTGCGTCAGCCGGGGTTGAAATGTGTTGTCCCGGGATAATGTGTGATAGCTGTCTGTGATGTTTGAGAATGTCTTGTGAAACAATTTCACAGTTTATATGCAGTTGCTATAGCAACCTGGGTCACCGTTGTAGCTGGATGGAAGTTTTTTTCTTTAGTAAAATCAAGTAAAACTATGCTATTCAATGCATGTCCCACTGCAGCATCCCAGTCATTCAATCTTTCTATATATATATATATATATATATATACACTTTTTACAAATGAACTGCACAATTCACTTTTCAGTTTTTCAATTTTTATCTCCATTTTGTTTCTACAGTTTCACTTGGTCTGGTATGACCACTAGCTTATGATAGCTAATGTTAGCAATCCTTAGATAGATATTGATATTTGAGCTTTTGTTTGTTTTGCTGACTCCTCTGATGTGGCCAATAAGGGCAAACGTGCTGCAAAAGCCCAAAACATTTCCAGTAGGAGAAACATGCTGCAGAGTCAGAAATGATGGCAACTGGAAAACACATACGGAAGTGCAAAACAAATACAACAACAGAAATGTGCTACAGAAAGCCAAAGCAACCATGCTGCAAATACAGAAACAATGCAAAGTCTAAACCACACGCACACAAATGCAAGAGAAAAACCGCATTTCCAGACAACACAACTCGGAAGTGCTCTGGTTCTGTCTTTGATGGGGGAACAAAAGTGGAGCAAAGAGGTGACAACATGAAAAGGTATGTACTCTTTTTCACATTTGGCCTTAGCCTTTTGCAATTTTATAACAAAGCAACAGCTAACAACCTCTTCACTCCACTTGTCTTCCTGCATCAAAAACAAAGGCTCTCCAGTCTGATCTGTCCCGTGTCAAAAATCAAGCCGTCCCTCTTCACGCTCCCCCTACAGGCCTGGAGCGCTTCTGTTGTGTTGTCTGGAAATTTGTTTTTGGAGTTTGTGTATTTGCAGCCTTTTACAGGTTGCTTTTAATATATTTCTAATATATTTGTTTTGGCTTTTCGCAGCACATTCTTTCATTTGCAGCACGTTTCCTGTGTTTGGGATTTTCGTATGTGTCTTTGAATTGGTATCATTTCTGAAGATGTACCACGTTTTTCCTGAATGAAATATTTTGGGCTTTTGCAGCACATTTCTCTATTTTTGTTACTGTTACACAATGTTTCATCATTTACCAGTAATTATGAGAGTGAAAGTGAAGCTAACTTTGTCAAATGTCAAAGCAGAACTTGCAGGTTGGGGTGAATGGGCTGTCACACTCAGGCATGTTTGTGTAAACACTGAGGAAGTGAACATCGTCATTTGATTCGCACATGTGGGTGTGGTGATCTTAATGTCTTCCTGCAATTTTAGAGAACAGGACATTTGGCAACGTTAAAATCCTCCTTCGACCTCTGTGTGAGGGATGAATGACCGATGCTTGTGGAGATCAGTTCAGTTTTGGTTTGTGTTTGAGTGACCTGACCCTTTAATCTTAAATATTTGAAAAATCTATATAATTTAAATGTTGAAGTTTTTGAGCTAATAATATGATTTGAAAAGCCATAAAAGGCCCTAAAGGTGCAGAGCAAGGGCTTTATGACTCCTATGCCACCAAGCCACCCAGTGTTGACACTACAGCATAATCTATGCTATTCACTGTATAAATGAGAGTTTCACTATCAGTGGACTGAGAATGCTTTGATAAGTAAATTATCTAAGCTCTTCCTCTTCTTTCGGTGTCATAGAAGAATCTACAAGACCGGCGTATTGTTATCATCACAGGACACATTCCCAGACTCTACTTTGTACTTTCAGTCTCAGCACTGCCAGGACAAAGTAAAGGCTTGAGGTAACTGTGAGAATTGCTGTCACATTTTATGATCCCTGTCATAACTACAGCTGCTCCACAGATATGGAGACAACAGTTTGTTAGCGGTGAGACCAAGGCAATGAAGTGAAACAGCTCCAAGGGGAGACAAAAGAAACACCGTGAGAAAACTGACACACTTCCACCATTTCTCGATGGACGCTGTGGATCCAGTGAATGATCAGTGGATGATTGCGGCTACCTGCCAAACCTGGGACCACAAGATATCGCCCAAGGTCAAAATCAGCACAAAGAAAATGTCATTCTCTCTGTCAAAAGTAATGTAATATAAATGGGTGAGTTATGTTATCAGTGTGTGCGTATTTAAAAGAGGTCTGATAACATCTGTTAAGTACATGAGTTCCAGCAACTAACTGAAAGGAACAGGCTGCACATGAAATTTTCATTTGTTCATGTCAGTCACTGAAAAAAAAACAGATCAACTAAAAAAATACTCAAGTGCAGTAACTGTGATATTTTCAATGACGTGCAAGCCAGTGCTTTGAAGCTAACCCTGGTCCCACCCAGTCGAGGAACACTGGATGTCTTTTACAATTGCACCAGCTGGCAACCACAAATTAATAATTAAATGCAGCAAAACACAAGGGTAGCAATTTTAAAGCATCAACCACAATCACCATCCCTAAAACATGTATTACATATTTCTGAAAGCAGTCAGCAGCCTCTGAAAACTCTGTGTATACTGTTGAGACCTGAAGCTGGAAGCTTACACTGTGAAATGCACACACACACACACACACACACACACACACACACACACACACACACACACACGCTGATATTGATAAACTCTTGATAAAGAGTGGCTCATGGCTCATAAAAGTCCCCTGTCACAGTCATAAGTAAAGCGACTGTGGTGGTTGATCCATTCATACAGATGATATCGCTTTAACCCAGGACGTAGTCTACAGTCTACATCTGCAGAGGAAGCTCAACATCCTCTTATTCATGTCGATGAATCAACACCCAACAACGCTCTGATTCTGCTTCTTCTTGTTTTACTGAAGGAATAATGAATCATAGGCTGTCCCATGATCGCTCAATTGATGAATCAAACATCACAATTTGTCATCAGATGAAGATAAAGACACTTTATGGCAGCAATCAACGCTGTTACTTTATTATTATATAACACTGGCTGAAGGCCATCCCATGGTTGACCCAGCACAGGGAAACGTGAGGAGAGGACGAGCTCACCTACCCAATACGCTGTGTTCTTTTTGCAAAGGCAAGTACTGATGAAATGTGACCAATGACGTATGTGTTGTTTGACCAAACTGTCCTTTTTTGTCACTAGTGATAAGAAGGCTGGATGTTTGAGAAACTGTCACTAAAAAGACTACACACTACATCATCTATTTCCCCCTTTTTTCATGTAAACAAACACCATAGAAACAGTAATTAAAATGTAATGGGAAGAGGCAAAGACAGTTGAAGTTGACACCATTAAATATGAAAGAAAGACAAATGTGTATTTACTCTTATTTGATAGACTTTTGCAACAGTCAAGCTGGATTTTTGTATCTGACACACACACACACACACACACACACACACACACACACACACACACACACACACACACACACAAGAACAGGTGTATCTTGTGTGTCTTTCACAATCATTCACTAATACATACGACTATGACACAGCAAGCAAACTTGTTTGCTTTCCAAGGAGATGCCAGCTGACCCCAGACATTAGACAGATATGTCTGGTACTTGTTTTTGTTTGTTTTTTGTCGCAGTACACATTATACAAAACACAAGCGGTGCCCTGTAGCCAGTCTGATCCCAAGTATCGCCCAGCCGCACGCCCACCCACAAGGCCTACAACACTAAGTGAAAACCAGTCATTTTACAGACTTACCAAAAGGGAGAAACGCATAAACAAACAGATAAGACAGTGTGTGCTTGTGTCTGTCTGTGTGTGTCTGGCACTTTAATGCTGTTATCAGTGCACCATTAAGACAATTCCAGTCAAGGTAATGACCTGTCTATATTTCCTTTGAACCAAAGTACAGATGGAGAAACACACTGATTTGCTTGCCAGGTCTTATCGCTTAATAAGCTGCAATATTCCTGCAATTACTGTTCTATACTGTAATTTGACTCTGTGAACCAGTAGGGATTATGAGCCAACATTGATTAAATATTAATAAGAGTTACTGAGGCCAACATAAAAATGGACAGCAAAAATTTCCACTCTAAAAGCTTTTATTACCACATCTAAAAAATGAAGTTGATAAAACTCCTTTATATCCACAGCAATCGATGTATGTTAGACTTCTTACCAGCTGTTTGACTTTGATTTTATGTTTTTAGAATGATTTATTGCAAACTAACTTCAACACCAGGAGACAACAAACAAATACAAACACAAAATAAGGTTCTGTGAAAGCATAATTGTGTTTAATGGTACACAGTTATGGCCAGATTTATCATTTATTGCATCACAGAAATCACGCATTTGACAGTGCTATGAGAGGTGCTATGCTGTCAAAGCTACACACTATATAAATATAGCTACAATCAAAATATGCCAGAATCCTGAGAAAAAGTATGAGCCTTACCTAAACATGTTGTCTGCTAATAATACAAAATAGTCCCTCCACAAGACTCTCTTGGTCAAAACTTGAGCATGAATACATTTAGGAGTAACATGGTCGCTCGCTGATTTAAACGCTCAGTCTGTGAACAGAATAACCTGCAAATAAATTACAACCATTGCACTTTTAAAAACAACACAACTCTAAAGCTTTACATTTCTTCATCCAAATGCAAATGGAACAAACTTCTTTGTTAATTAGATTATACAATGTTACATTCCATCACAATTTTCAACAGGTGTTAGGACAATTTTGAGTGGTATAAATCGACAGTAAATACATCTATAAAAGTGCTCCATTGATTACAAAACCGTTGATTACAGAACTGTTTTCCTTCTTTTGCGATATAACATTTAAGAGAAACTCTATGACAATATTTCCCATTTTGAAAAGCTAAAGCTCTTTTTTTTTTAAATTTTATTTATTTTATCTATCTTTTTTTTTTTTTTTTTTTTTGGACTATGGGCCATAACTTTACAAAGTGTGGTTACGCAGGTCGTGGATAGACAGGAATGTTGTTATTGGGAAAGGGTCTCCTCAGGCCCAGCAAACAAAAGGCATATTCAATCCAGGTCCAAGCCTATTCATACATTCTTCCTGTGCTCATCAGTATTTGCCAAGCTCACACTGGGCAGCGATAAAGCCATTCTAATTACTGGGTTGTCCTTTTGAACCAGCCCGCTCCTGATTTTTAAATGGGTGCTTAGTCATAGTGGGTCCACATTTCGCTTCCCCAGCAGTTTCCCTTGAATCATTTTTACAACATGATAATTTTAAATGCAACTGTCTTCATCATCCGGCGCCTCTTCATGTGACCACTAGTTGTTCTCCTGTGAAACTGTGGTCTCCTAGGAAAAGAGTGAAAAACAGAACGTTAGACTTCAGGTTCAGATCATCAGTCGCTGGATTACACACATCTATGGTCTTTAAGGTGACTCTTACCCAAAGCCAAACCAGGATTATTCAAAGTCAGATTCTTAATTCAGCCTTAAATTAAGTGTCCCAAACTAATATAGCACCTAACTGGTCATCCATCCAAAAAAACAACCTCAGACCTCAAAAACTGTTGAGCGCTCGGGGCATATGGCAAGTTAAGTTCATTGTGTACTGACAATTACGTGCTTCTACTATCTTATCTCCTCGTTTGGTGTCGCAATCTAATGCACTAACAGTGTTATGGTCAAGGTATGCTTATACAACTTGCAGATCTCAGATAAGGCCACAGTTGTTGGCAGGGTGGTCAAAGCAGAAACAGGTCTTGTGTTACATCTTTATGTTTGTGTAGTTTTCACTTGCCTGTAATGACTTTTATGAGGTGCGGCACTTTGGATTACAACTTTAGAGGACACAAAAATGGCGCTCATATGCTCAGTAAATAACATTTTTTGCCTGCTAAAGCAACATTTTTGTTGAAACAGCAGCAAATGGGAACACATTTGATGGATGTGAAATGGAAACTTTCCCCTAAATTCCTGAGTCTTCAAGGGGTGCTGCTTTAATTGCTTGTCGGCTGTGCTTCATGAGAGAATTAAGACACTATAAAAACTCCCACTTCCTCCTCATAAGGCAGAAGGCTGAGAGGTCTGTGTGTTCAATTACCTGTAGTTGTGCATTTATGTGTACAGATCCTTGAAGTTTCTGTAGTGCATTTGTGAATTGAGAGGTTTGATGAAATTAATCTTTGCCTCTCTGTTCAGCTGTCGCCAACACCCACGTTCACATTACTTTATGCTGTTGGCGTTTTGAATGCAATACACTGCTTCTAAAAGTTTTTGGTTTTGTGCACATCTCTGGGTTTAATTTCCATCATAACTTCCACCTACAGAGTTTGACTTTGCAAAGTTTGGGCTTCCACAGACCAATAAAAACGATTAGAGTTTATCTCCTTGGTTACTGTCAGTTCTCATCAAATATGTATGCATGTATCAAAGCCATCAAAAAGTCCCTTACAAATGGAGTCCTCTCGCCGTATTTGCTCCAGAAGGTCATCTTGACAGTGTTCTTGTGCCCCGTCCGCTGGTCAAAGCTCTGGCAGGTTTGGAAAGGGGGACTGTAAAGGTGTAAACTGACTGCGCCCTCTGTGTGGCTGACATTTTCCACACGATGCAGGCCAATGGAGTCTAAAATACGCACGCACATACACATATAGGAACAAAGAAACATACACTTAGATGGTGTACACCACTGGAATGCTGTGAAATGAGGCTCACAGGCAGTACTGTAACCACCAACTGAGACCAAACATCACACCAGGGCTCTGCTGGCTTTAGGGAAATACTCAGTCAGTAGAGATTTGGGGAGAGACCTGAATACCATTCATTGTTAAGTTATAACCTGCTTTTAACTCTTATGAGACCAATTTGACATTACAAACTTTGTTATTGCTCTGTGCTGTAAAAAATGTCTTGTATATTACACTGTTGCACAGACGGTCATGTCCAAGTCACATCAGCATATTTCACATAGGACCAAACATGTGAAGGATGTTTGTTATTGCACTAAGCACAGTTCAATATTTAGAGTGTTTCATCGTATTAAGAACCAGTTTCACAACATGCCCCCACATGCAAACAAGCCAGTATTAATAGAACTAAGTGGCATTAATATTGAAGAAGGGTAGAGAGAGCCAACTCTAATTAAAAAGAAAAGAAACAATCAGCACACTGTCTGCTGTCTCACCGTTTATGTAAGCAACCTTGTTGGTGTGTAGAATTCTCTCTGACTTCTGGACCATATTTCCTTGTGATTTACCGTCCGGCCAGTCAAACAGCGTCTCCTTCAGCTGACCCTGCAGCAGCTTCATGAAACAGTGGGAGTCTGTGTGGTCGTGGATGCTACTGCAAATTGCAAGGAACACACAAGTACACAGTGTAAGAATAGACGACGTTGGAGGAAGAGCAAGATTACACATCTGTCTGTCAAAACGTGAGACAGTTTTTGTGTTCTTGAGTTCAAAGCTCAAACGGTCCTTCCAGACTGCAGGTACTGGATTCATGCATAATATAGTGTAATACCATTTTAATGCCTGTAAATGGTTTCACGGTAGTCACATAGCTACTGTAGTAGGGAAGTGGTAAAACAAACAACAACTTGGCTCTTGTGAAAAACCGCTGCTACTCAATATGTAATCGTATTGCTCACTGCAGAACATCTTGGTACCATTAAACCATAACAAGCTCCAATTAATCTCCTAAATTTATATAGACTTCCGGGTTTTCTGGTGACATTTGCTGACATAGACACAGGATAGAACATTTGACTCTCTTATCTCTATTAACTTGATACTGTAAATGAGAAGGAATATCACTTGAATATGTGCCCTGCAGTAGCTACAGTGAGTGGAAGGCTGCGAACATAACAGGTATAATAAGAAACTTGGCAAAACTGATTATACTGTGTCTGTGACACATAAGCAATGATCAAATTCAAGCTCATTTTGTCATGTGAATTGTTGGTTTGCATGTGGGAGCGGCTCACCTGCCATGGCCTTCTCCCCAGCACAGAATCATGAGGTTGAACTTTCCGTTGCCCTCATCAACCAAGTTCCTGGTATACCTGTCAAAGAGCACAGACAGAGACAGATGACACATCAGCCTGAAAGATGTCAGAGGAGGACGCCTCTGTCAGGAAAGTAAAACTGAGACCTGTGCTGGTTTCCATTGAACAATTAATTCCCATAAGGCAGAATCATTTTAGCACCTAAGGTTTATTTCATTTTAATGTCTTCCCAAAATAGGACAACTTGTTTTTTATTTATATGTCTAATTTCATTTACGACCCACTAAACCAACTGCGCAACTACTTGTAATTTACCATTTATTGTTAAAATCATACACAAGGGAGGGGGTGATATTACAATTTCATTTTACAGATCTGCACAAAAAAATCCAGCTGCATCCTACGGACAGACAACAAAGCGGCCACAGATGCTGAAAAGTGTTTGCTCGCGTTATTCCCACACAGAAAATCTGCAACCCCCTTTCCTTCATGCCAACTCTGAGACCTTGTCGCTACTCTGCGATGCCGTAAGTCTGCAAATATTTTCGAGGCAACTGCAGCTCCCCGGTCGACAACTGGACAGTAACGCCACAAGCATCCATCCCTGCACGAATCGGCGGGTGTGTGTCCGCTCTCGGTGTTGATTGGATGGCTCACTCACCCTCCCTCCATTGGCCCGTCACAAATCAAAACACTGGGACTGAAACTTGTGAATAGTTAACAGCCTTATTTTGAAGTGGGGAGGCCTGACTGGCTGCAGAGATAAACATTTGGAAGGGATTGTTTTGAATGAGCTCGGTGGATTAGAAATAGTCTGCAATAATAGAAATTATTAACGATGATTTTAATTGTTTTTTTCTTTTACTCAAATATGCTGTGACTAAAGCTGCTAGTCTGCACGGAAACAATAACTGATTTTTATTTCAATATAAGAACGCTGCTTTTTAAGGGATTTTTAAACACAATGTACAGATTTTTTTTTTAATGCATTCAGTGCTTTACTAACTTTATAATTAATAAAATCCTATATTCATTCTATTGTCCACTTTTTTTTTTTTTTTTTTTCAAGGACAGCTTTTAGCTTTTTGGCGGGGTCATCAAAAGCGCATTTTGCAGTAAAAAGAGCATCAGACATGATATACAGACACAATATCAGCAGAAGTAAAAGATGATTGGAAAAATAATACATGGACTATAGTTAAAAAAATCATTGGGCCAAGGTGACAGACAAGGCTACAGAGCAAGAGTGCAAAGTGCATCAGCATAATAAATGCGCAGATCTGATTACTTAGCTGCTGTAAATACCAACAGGGTGATGAAACCGACTTATTTACCTGTACTGGTCAAACTTTGCATATTTCATCCACTCCTGAGGCTTGCTTTCGTATGATTCCATTATATCCTGGACCTCTTCAACATTGATGGAGTCATTCGCGAAGAGCTTATGCAGGATTTTTATCAGGTCATCCAGAGTTTCGGGCTTCAGCACCTCGGTTTGCTCCATCTCTCTGACTTGTCCTTTTGCGGGCTGTTTTTTTAAATATAACTCTTCAGTTAAACCAAAAGGTTTCTCTCACCAACTTTGTGCAGTCACTTACTTTTTATAGGCCAGCACAGCAATTTGGGGGCGAGCTGGTGTCGGACTGTACCATTATGGGAAAAGGTGAACGCCCACAGGACGCAGTCTAATTGAAATCACTTTTGTTATGATCGCATAACGAAATATTACAAAAACGCGTAGCTGCACGTTCATCACACTTGATCTTTACAGATTATATAACTTTTATTTTTTTATTTTGCACGTTTGAAAAAAGTATGCATTCATCTCACACATTATAAACTTGGACTAATCCTCTTTGAGTCCAATTCCACCACGTTGCCACAAGTGCAACCTCCCCCTTTCTTTTTCTCGTTTCCACTGAGGCATTTGTGCAACAATAGCTGGTCAGCCTCTTTTTGTTGTACCTTTTCTCAGAAACTCAGATAATCAACACGCTGTTTAAGGCGTGGACAAATCGCAAGCTCACAAACAAACAAGTGGAGATGGAGAAGAAAAACGTGGGAAAAAAATACTGAATGGTATCAAGAATGTTTGGGGAGGTTTGTTGTCCTGGTTGAATATTGTTTATTTTTAGGCATTTAATCACCCTTTTTGTTTTAAATTAAGAGATTATGAGATGTCTCTTGCAAAACACGAAAGAACAGATGCATTACACTGTTTATGAGAATGTATTCGCTATGGAAAAATATTCAAAAGGGTGAAAATGCTAATTATTATAATATGTAAAGGAAAGAACAGAAGTAATTGAAAAGGGGAAGTGAATCATTGACTCTGCAAATAGACAAATTAATGGTTTACTTCATTTAAGAAGGCGAAGTGTCCTTGCCACTTCACCTTAGGTATCTTGCAAACCAAACAACATAATCTGATGATGGATCATCCAATGAAGGCTTGAAGGTCTGTTTGGTGTGAGTGAGAGATTGGTGTAAAACCACTCAAGTGAAGAGAAAGTATCCAACTAAATGAAAAAGTCATATATTCAAAAATATAAGGGATTGCGCCTATTAGTAAAATGTCCATCCATCCATTTTCTATGCCGCTTATCCCTTTCGGGGTCGCGGGGGGGCCGGAGCCTATCTCGGCGGGGTACACCCTGGACCGGTCGCAGGGCACATACACACAACCATTCACACTCACACTCACACCTAGGGGCAGTTTAGAGTCACCAATCAACCTAATGAGCATGTTTTTGGTCTGTCGGAGAAAGCCCGAGTGCCCGGAGAGAAGTAAAATAAAGTAAAATGTTTCAAAGGAAAACTTGTCATTGAGGAACCGTCACATTTACATTTGAGAAGTTGTAATTCCCACAGTGCTCTGGTTCCAACTCAAATGTGAAGCTTCACAAAATCCAAACACTCCAGTAAAGTATAGGCTCAGATCCCAGCCTCAATTATACCTCAGATCAGTAAACAACAGGAGGCAAATCGAGTAGGTGCTTTGACTTACCACCTGCCTGTGCATGTGTGTGCCTGCGTGCGTGCATGTTAAAGTTATAAAACAACTCTGAGACGGATTTATGCACAAAATCAGACACAGGCAGGCAGTGGGGGCCTGATGGGTCGTTCTTGGCGCTGTATGTCAGCCAGTCCAGCTCTCTCAACGTGCAGTTGATCACAAATCATTCCGATGAATGGAATGCAGTCCATCACAGAAAATGACAGGCCGTTCACTTGCGGTATTCCACCTATTTCCCTCAAAGATAAGAACAAGAACTGTCACTATGGAGAAAAACATGTCACTGGAAGTCCATACTGTAGTTGAGGTTATTGTGGCAGTGCATATGGTGCAAAGTGTTTGTTTTTGCATGCTTATGAGCAGCGGTGGCTCAGAAATGCAACATGTCCAACAGATAAACAGATGTCATTGTGCTCATGTTGCAACTATGAGCACAGTGCCTTGCTCGAGGACAGTTGAATAGGAATATTAGAGAAACAAAAAGGAAAAGCTTGAGTAGGAACTGCACACTTTTCACATGTTTTCAGACCTGGATGAGGTAAAATTGTCTGAATATTACTGGCTGTCACATTCAGCTGGGATATTCCAGCAGGAAAACTGTCCAACTTGTGTCAGTCTGAACAAAAATCCTCTGGCTGAGTAAGATATTCCGGCCCTCATGTTTACTGGCTGCATAAAAAGTGGAGAATGCTACAAAAGTTGTGGCAAATTTTCCTCTGAGGGCTTCAGGGCATTCAATCGATCATCTGGAAAAGTTTCCTCTTAACTGCCACATCATCAACGCCAGATGAGCTGCTGCTCCACCTTGTGGCTAAAGCTTAAACTGACTTTGTCCAGGGAATAACAGTGGTCTGATGCCCTTATGGGACAGTAATTAATATAAATGATTATGCAACATTTAATATGACAATTGTTTGGATGGAAAATGAGCAATGTTATATTTACTGATATATTTTGTGGATTAATTAATGAATATAATGTAACTGATGACAACTAAGAAATCTGTTAGATGGTAACAGATAAAATCTGCTGCATAGGCTATGAGCCAACAGCCTCAAGCTACACTGACAACTATACATCTCATGTTAACTGATTTGTTTTTCTGAGTACACAGGTCTGTTTTTTTATCTGCTCAGATCGACCACAAAACAGTTACTGACTGTCTAAACTGTAATGAACACCAAAAAGTGTCTCCGGCTTCAAACTTAATTTATCTGTATCTAAATCATCTCTTGCACAGAAAAGCAAGAAAAACTGCCACTCCTCTGGCAGACATTGTACACAACAGATTTCTTCTGTTAATTATATTTGACTTGAAAAATGTATTATTTAAAAGGTATTAATTCTAGAGCCACTATGTGCTGATTGTGAATGCTGAGTTTTGTCAATGTATTCCTTTATTCTGAAAGGTCAAAGGGTAAACCATATGACCCAGATGGAGAAATTTGGGTGGTCAAGATGCAAAAAGTACACAAAATACTAATAAAGTACATATAAATACAATATTGAGTATGCAGTCCCCCTCCATTCCCCTAACACACCTGTTTCCAAGAGAGAGCATTTCCAAGCACCCTCAATCTACTGTATGCTCACACACACACGCACGCGCACGCACGCACACGCACGCACACGCACACACACACACGCACACACACACACACACACACACACACACACACACACACACACACATACACCTCCAACACCCTTGCTCAAGCATATGCTGACACATGACAAACACAACACAGACAAATAAATACTTCAATATGCAGTACTCTACATGATCCATGAGAAACCAACTCTACAACAACCTTATGATGAAAAAATCAATATATTGCACTACGCAAGTATTGCACATGGGCAGCACGATGGCGCAGCACGCTAGTGCACGTGCCACACAGCAAGAAGGTTGCCAGTTCGATCCGCGGGCGGGGCCTTTCTGTGTGAAGCTTACATGTTCTTCCCGTGCATGCGTGGGTTCTCTCCGGGTACTCCGGCTTCCTCCCACAGACCAAAAACATGCTCATTAGGTGAATTGGTGACTCTAAAATTGCCCCTAGGTGTGAGTGTGAGTGTGAATGGTTGTTTGTCTTGTGTGTTGCCCTGCGATCGACTGGTGACCGTTCCAGGGTGTACCCTTCCTCTCGCCCGTCGACAGCTGGGATAGCCCCCCCCGAAAAGGATAGGCAGTATAGAAAATGGATGAAAGCATAGCACATAGCCCTGATCTCTGAGCCCCGAGGAGATAGCTGTGTTGAATCTAACCTGCTGATATGATTGAATAGAAAATCATTAATCCATAGAAAGAGCTGTAGATTAACTCCCAAGATCCATCAGTTTGCCTACCAGCAGTTTCACAACAGTGTGAGGTTGTTCAGGATGTTCATGTATACCGCTGGTCAATGTCAGCAGTGCATCCTCAGCCTCCTGCTCCGGCTGATATGCAGACTGAAAGGAATCCAAGTACGGCGTGACCTCAGTGAGGAGCAGTTTTAACACATAAGTACTGAGGTTAGGGCAACTGGCCGGAGGTCATTCATCTCTTTGGGCCCACTGTTTTTGGGGACACGTATAATCAAAGACCGCCTCCACTGGTCAGGGATTGCACCTGAGTCCAGTAAGGCCTGAAACAGCCTTTGAAAAGGAGACGAATCAGCACATGACTGATTCAGATGGCTGTAAATTATAAAGTGTGACATCAGCCTGCCACTGAAGGATATCTATATATATGGTGGAATATATGTGGTATGACAAAAATACAGGATATCCTGATGATGATATGCTCAGTGGTGGAATTTACCTAATTACATATACTCAAGTACTATACTTAAGTACAATTCTGAGGTATTTGTATCTTTTCATGCCACTTTTATACCTCAACTTCTATGACACTTCAGAGGAAACATTGTACTTTTTACTCCACTACAGTTATCTGACTTAATTCACTCTTTACAAATTAAACATACACGATTTCAATTGTGTACAACCCGCTGAACCAAGCAAGCATGGTGTACTGTCACTTATTGTTACAGTCCTATACAAAATAATCAGAAATGCAACAGTAACATCCTGCTTTTTTCAATGCATGAAGTAATAGTAATCAAATGATATCAGATATTTTAGTATAACAGTCACAGGGTACATTTTACTGCGATGAGTACTTCATTTCCTGATTATACTCACATGCTTAAGTTCAATGCAGGACTTTACAATAAAATAAAATAAAATACAATTAAATAAAATAACTTTTCAGCTTACTCCACTGCATATATCACCCTTTAAAGTAGACATGCATACATACATACAGAACCAACCAACCAAACAAACAAATAAATAATTAAAAGCAGTTCTTCTTCTTCTTCTTCTTCTTCTGTGGTTTCCAACATTGGACGGAGGAAGTTTGTCCCACCGCGGCTGCCGTAGCGGGAAGAGGCGGAGGAGGAGGAGATGACTGGTCTTTTGACGTGGAATATTTCCGTAAAGAGACGATGGAGGAGGAGTAGCAGCGTGTAGCTCGAAGCTATCCCGTATTAACCTTACACCGAGACGGGGTTTAGCCGTGAATCCCGGTCGGATCTGGGTTCACGGGAGTTGACGGAAAGCAGTCTTTCTGAGACTGATCCCTTTCTCTCCCCCCGCCTCCCTCCGCTCAGCTACAATCATGATAAAAGCCATTTTAATATTCAACAACCACGGGAAACCAAGGCTTTCTAAATTCTACGAGCATTATGTGAGTAACATGACATTTTGTTGACTGCAATTTAGAGATTTTCTTGCTCATGAAGGTGTGTTTGTATGATGGATAGGCCAAGATGAAGAAAGTAAATTTAAAATAAGAAGCTTTGGCTGTCAGGATTCTTGGTGTAATGTAGTTAAAGCAAGCCGAGGCAGATGCGGCCAGGTGTGGACCGCATATTGTTGCAAACTGTTTGAATGGGAAGGTGTGTGTGCTCTCCACACACCGCCCTGTGATGTGCAGTCGGTGTATTAGATGTCAGCGTGAAACCACGGTGTCCGTTCAGGACATGAATAATTAAACGTGTGCGAGCCGAAGCGAGGCTATCGCCTTCCTGCCGAGCCTGGCCGAACCGGACGGCGCCAGGTGTTCGTCAAGTCAGATCCAGCTGTGCTCATGAACGCACCGAGTCAGGGAGTTCACGCTGGTTGGGTCACATGACTTTAATAACGCCCTTGTGAGCGACTCGTGCTCATTCCTCCAAACCTCTCGCGACTGCTGGATCAATTAGCTTCATTGTCATGAACTTTCGCACCTGTCCTGTCAGGGAACACAGCGGATGAGATCCACGCAGATGACAGCTTATGTAATGTCTCTCGCTGGGCAAGCTGCGATGGCTTCTTCTCATAATTGGATTTATATCTCGGGGTTGGCCGCCTGCCCCTCTGCTGTAATATCGTTGCCACAATAGCAAGGTGGCCTAACCAGGAAACTGATTCTCTCCTGAGCTGAAACTAGACGAGGAAGTAGAATAACTGACAGAAAGTTCATAAAAATGATGTTTGAGTCACTCGAAAATTTGACACAGCCGCTAAAAAAATGTACAAAAGTTCAAATATGAGGACGTTGTGAATGTGTGGCCATGTTTTTGACATTGGAGCTGGTTTTCTCCTTAACTCTACAGTAAAATTAACACAATCATAGTCAGGGTCAATCCATTGAATCTGTCAGTAAACGTCTTGGGGAAAAAAAGGTTTTCTGAGAGCTCAGATGTGAGGAAAGTGCCGGTGTTTTACAACATCATTTCATTTTCCTAAATCCTCTACAGTAAAATAACACATTCTGCAGTTAAAGCACAGTGTTGCTTCATTTACTATGTTCCAGCATCAGCTTATTGAGCGGGACATGGATATATTTGCATTTCCGGGGGATGAATTGAAATTGATTGGATTATACAGAGGCTGTATGTAGACGCCATCTGTTATATTAAGAGCTGAGGTGTCGGCTTACTGGCTGGCAGGATATAATATTTCACACATGCTGCTAGCTGTGAAATCCCGTCCGTAGCATTCAGTTTATTTAAGTTGGTTTATTGTTAAGACTGCGCCTGAGTTCAAAGGCTTGTGTTGTGTATAAGATGCTAAAAGATGATGTGTGTTTGCAAGTCTTGTGTGTGTGTCGTGTTGAGAGGCAGAGCTGAAGAGGCCTTGTCCTATTGGTCAGAGTCGGTCCGCCGGCTCAGACATGGAGGCGAAGCATCCGTCTGAGGTAAAGGCAACACAAGTTCACACTATATAAATTCGCTTACCGTCGACGGGCGCTCTGCCAACATCAGTGAGAAGTTTTCGGAAGAGGAGCAGCTGCGTGTTCGTGCCGTAACAACAAGTCCTGCAGCTTGTCTGCAGAAGTCCTGAGATTCTGGATCAACAGTTTTAACTAAAGTCGCTGTCTCACACACTGGACACTCGTATGGTCGTTGGCTGATTCTGAAGGATGGATGGCAGATGACAGATAAATAGCAGTAGGGAAGTAACAAAAAACAACTGGTGGAAGTGGTTGAAAAGAAGTTATTTATATAAATCAAAGTATTTTAAATTGTTTAATAGACAACGAAAAGAGCGAGTGGGTGCTTTTCAAACAAATGAAATAATCAAAACCAAAAGAGAGCTCTCCTAAAATGAGACTAAAAGAGAGCTCTTCAAAAGGAAGAGCTTAAGTCATATTAACCAAAAGAGAACTCTCTAAAAATGAGAGCTACCTAAATTTGGGTAAGAATAGTGAATTATTAACCTTACATGCTACTCGTGTTGTGCAGGCTGCAGCTGTGACTGTTTGAATTGTAAAACCCCCATATTTAGGATTCATAAGCAGCGTATGCAGACACTGAATAAATCCATTAAAAAACTCTAGATTTAGATTTCTTTGACCTTCTGCAAGGAAAATTGTTTCCATCTTCCGCACGACCTCAGCGTGCACAAATGCATCAAACTAGACAGAACTCAAACTCACAATTGCATTACAGTCCGGACGTTGTGTTCAGCTCTGTTGTAGCAGAGTTGTAATCAGATGTAACTATAATTCCTCCTCAGATGACCCGTCCTCTGAGTGCAGGCACGTCATGTCCTTATAGCTTCATTATAGTGTGTTAGAAAGCGTTTTCAAGAACAGTTTTCAGGGAGATGTTGCAGCTGTGTGTGTATGTGTGTGTGTGATTGTGTGTGTGTGTGTGTCCTGTATGCCCTTGAATTTGCCTCATAAAGGGGCGTCACTGTGACTCACACACAAATGTGGAGGAAAGCTGCAGGTTCAGAGCGAGCGATGGTCCAGAGGAGAGCACAGGACCGCGAACGCCGTCTTTACGAGAAGTTTGAAAAGATGCTGCCACTTTTCACAGCCTCGCTGCTCCTGTATCGTCAAACTGCGAGTAACGCCCCTAGCCACGTGCTGTGAGTCACATGACCGATTTAGCCTTCCAGCCAGCCGCGTACAGGACAGCCTCTTCCCTCCTTGTGCTCGCTGACCTGTTATTCACCCCCAGAGGATGTGAGCACCCTTTGGCGAGGCTGAGTCAGTGTTGGAGCTGCGCACAACAAGATTTTAACCGCTGTCGTCTCTTGACTGAGGATTTTGAAGTTGGATGAAAAGCCTCAGGGCGTATGTTTTTGGACATCGCTTTTTAATTGCATTTCACTCAGCTCCAATGTGTTTGCCTGTTTGGCCCTAAAGCAGTCTAATGCAGGAGTCTGATATTCGTCAATGACTGTTTTTTTGCCATGGGACTTTGGCCGTCTGTATATTCAGGAAATGTTCAATTGAGCCGCTCTTAAAGCCTTTTAGTCAACGCTTGCAAACACGCCTGCAGATATTTGAGGTTTTTAACCAGAATCTCGTCCATTAGCAAACAATAAGATGGTTCTGCTTTGGTTCAGCTTGTACACTTACTGCCTCTGTAGCCTGTGGGCAGTCGTCTGTGTTTGAATGTGACAAAGAGAGTGCTTAGTGTATATAAATCCTGTTTTTTCACTCCAATACGTCTATTCAGGAAAAAAAGAGGTGAGGGGAAACATCAATTTAGCTGCCAAGCCAGCCTGTCGGCTAGAAGTAATAAAGCGGCTCCCTGGGAGGAATTAAGTGCACAAACAACACATTATTTAGCATCTTCCTTTCGTTTAACAGTCTCTGTTTCCATGTTTCATCCTGCAGAGTGAAGACACAGAGCAACAGATCATCAGGGAAACCTTCCACTTGGTCTCAAAAAGAGATGAGAACGTCTGTAATTTCCTCGAAGGTGGAATGTAAGTCGTGACTGAAGCCCTGAGTGCGTTAGCTCGGCCTGCCGGTGCATACAAGCGAGTGTGTCTAAATGCTAAAGAAGCAGGTTGTAACTCTGAAGGAGGTGGAGGTAAATACTCTCCATCAGAGAGGCCAACTGTACACTAACGCAGCATCACAGGGATTCATTTCATGCAGTAAAGGAAAACTTGGAGGGCTCCATGACTGACAATCAATAGTAACAGTGTTTGTTTAAAGTTTATTTATCATTCATGAGCGAGGAGCGAACCAGGTGTCCTTTTACTGAACCTGCTTCTGCACTTTTTCACTGTCAGCAGTCTCTTTCATCTTAAATTATGGGACACCTAAAGACACAAGGTTATAAAAATATTATTATACGACAGCATTTAGACAACTCCTGAGGAATAGAGCACAGTAGGAGTAGTTTTTCACCAGTAAAAATGATCATTTCTCATCAAAAAAGGCTCAAATACAACCAGTAAAGTGTTAATTATGCTGATTATATTTACGTTCTGTGTGTGTGCAAACTCCTGATGAACTTTACCCAACGTGTCTCCATTGAGGACAGGCCCTGGTGTGACATTTCCTTGTCCGCTGTGTTTCAGGTTGATCGGAGGATCAGACTACAAGCTGATCTACAGACACTATGCCACACTCTACTTTGTGTTTTGTGTGGACTCCTCAGAGAGTGAACTAGGAATTTTAGACTTAATCCAGGTAAAAGTCTGGGAAACCAGCACATATCTGTTACCATGCTTGACAATACACGGTCTTGTTTTGTTTTTGGCTTTTTTCCCTTTTTCTTTTTTTACTCTAAATTCTTTCCTTTCCAGGTATTTGTGGAAACGCTGGACAAATGCTTTGAGAATGTCTGTGAGCTTGACTTAATTTTCCATGTAGACAAGGTAGGAAATGCTTTTGAATCCCTTTGTGATGTCACATATTATACTACAATAGTGCTGGAGTGTTTGGTCTGTATAAGTGAGCTGGACCTTGTATGAAATCAGATATCACCTGTAATATTCTGCCTGAGCCTTTTCTGCCTCATATTGTCACAACTATCTGATGACCTGACTTCCCATATTTTGTAGTTGAGTCATGCCTATACACTTTTCTTCTTGCAGTTCTTTTAAGCACATTTTTCAGTTTCTTTCTGACATGTTGTTGAAGAAAGAAATCAGTTCACTGACTCATTATTGAACAGTCATAAGTTACAGCCTTACCGCAGTTTGGATTTCAGCTATTATGGTCATATAAGATACCTCAAATCAAAACTTTATTTATTTATATAGCACTTTTCATACATAATAAAATGTAACACAAAGTGCTTCACAGGATTTAAAAACAATAGAAATCAAAATAAAGCAACAATAAAAACCCATCCCTCCCACCCTCCGTATGTACAAGCACCCACCCTCAACTACATGCATACACACACGCACACATGCGCACATACACGCACATACATACACACACACACACACACACACACACACACACACACACACACACACACACACACACACACACACACATACACATTCTTACTGCAGACGATGGCAGGGGTAACGAGACATGGCACGGCACTAATGACTGAGGAAAAGGCCACCTTTCGGGTCGTCCACACCGAGAGACATCAGGGACTGTGAGCACAGGGGGCACCCGCACCCGGGCCCACCCGAGCCCGACAGACCGGTGGGCCCCTATAAGTGATATTAATGTATTTATCAACAACTGTAACTCCTCATGTGAACACCCATAAGTAAAGGCTGGTCTGTAAGTTATAATATTTGACAAATACTCAGTATTAATAAACGAGGGCTGTACCCAACACTAAGCTCCCACACCAGCCTCGTGTTTTACCTGCTAGACTCACGTGCTAGCCTCTTCGACATCTTGATCTTTCCTCACAGAGGAAGTAGGGGAAGCGCCCTGCTCATAGTTCAGTTATGAAATCTCAGCGCGCCACGGAGCGTCTCTCCTGTCGGGCAGCTGACATTGCAGCCAGCTGACGAGTCACGGTGGGAGAGGGTTGTGCCATCGTCTGGTTTAAAAGTGGTTTAGCCAACGTCACTGAGCGTCAGAGCAGCCCGCAGACTGGAGTGGCGCTGCCCTTCCACACTCTGCCCTCTGTTTCTGTCACCCGTCTCTGCTTCCGTCACACTTAGTTTTGTGGTTTGTGGTCATTTCGAGACTCATTTTGTGAAGTTTACAGCGTGCCATGCTGTTGCTCCTGTGTTGCTCTGTGTGCAGTGACACAGTCAAAAAACAAAAGTGCGTTGATTCAGATGGTGAAAGGGGGGCAGACTCGTCGTCCTCTCGAGCATGACTCGAACCAGTGACTGTTAGGGTGAAGCACTGCTGTAATTAACACTTAAAAATGTTTTTATACGGCTTATAAATGCTCAACAGAGGGACTTGAAACACATGCAAATAAGTATTTGTTGTATGATATGAATTTATGGCTCTCAGGTCCACAACATTCTGGCAGAGATGGTGATGGGCGGGATGGTCCTCGAGACCAACATGAACGAAATCATCACACAGGTGGATGCCCAGAACAAGATGGAGAAGTCTGAGGTAAGCCTGACCCTGCCCGTCCACTGTGTATGATTTGACTCTACCTCCAGACTCTGAGGTATCGTGTACAGTATGCAGGCATGTGTGTATGCTGCACCCTGCATGCTACTCTCCAGTGACTTTGTGGATGCTCCCTACCTACTCGAGTGCTTGTGCTTGCTGCACTGCTCCCAACACGGGTTCTCAACATATCCTCTCCTGTACCCCTAAAGTACAGCATCATAGTCATCACTTTTTGTCATTATTATGGAGACTTCACTGTATCATTGTACAGTGCATCTCTGACCATTGAATCGCTCAGTCGCCATCTTAGATTTGACATATATTCATGATAACAGGCTGGTTGTAGGCTGTGTTTTACATTCTTACTGTTCTCGAGGAGAATGTGGATTTCTATACGCTGTCCATGTTGGAGTAAAATGCTTTTCCAATGTGTTTTGTAACATCTGTAAGCCAGTGTCCTCGCTTAGATATTTGCTCTATGCAAGGACATTGCTTTGCTTTCCATACAGCTTCTGCCAGCAGATAAACATTCATTTACTTCTTGGAAAGTTTTAATGAGACAGACAGCCAGAGACAATTTCATGAAATCATTTCTGTTTTGCATTATGTGGATGTTTTTTTTTTTTTTCCTGTGATAGTCCTAAAATGTAACTGCACTAATGATCTGGCTTTGTTTTTACTCACAATGCACTGCAATAATGTCTAGACGTTGAGGGGAAGTCCTTTTTGGACAGAAAGCCACAAAGTTGTACAAATTTGTTGTATTTTGTCGCTACACAAGGAAGTGAAGGGTTACATTGTCAGGTTTTCAACTGGCTGACTTCAAACTCAATTGTGTGTTTGAACTTGAAATGTATTAACAAAGTGCACTTTTTCTAATAATCTGAGCTGCAGTGTGTGCGCTCGACCAGACACAATCTTCTTTTTGGATTGATGTTCTGTAAGCGGAGTCTTTTACTGTTCTACGACCATCAGAGCTGCTCTGTCTTTCCCTCTTGGACCTATCCTAGACCACAGTGTGTTTTTTCACACTGATGCTAATTCAAAATGACGTTGTCCATTTATAGGGCAGTCTCTGGGGAACAAGGAGCGAGCTGTTCTCCTTCCAGACTGGCTGATTAAGTGGCATTAGTGCTCTTTACATCAAACCTTCTCAATTATTAGCTTTATTTCTTGCTATAAAAATAATTGTGGGAGAAGCTTTGCATCGTTTTTGGTTTAAAGATGTGGTCTATGATAGGTCCTATCACTTTTTTCTGTGGAGATAAACTGTAATTACTTTAATCTGCTTTAACATTCCTCATTCCTCTTTTTCCTGACCCTGTCTAGTTCTTTCCATTCTTCTCTCTCTTTACAGACGTTTATCTTTCAGTCTACCAGGCAGGACAGGTAGACACAGGTACTGCTAAATTTACAACCAAGTACTGTAACCTTAACTGAAGTCTACTTCTCCCCTGAGCCTCTCCACATGGCCCTCCATGTAATAACAAACTGATGTCACTAACATACAGTAGGAATCTTTAATGGCAGACCCAAAAATGTTCCCATTTCTCTTTAAAACTCACAGTAGTTCTCGTCACGTTGGTGGATGTACAGGCGGTGGGCTCGATAATAGAAACCCTGACAGCATAATGCAAACCATCACAGTAGATAAAAAATTGTTCAACTCAGATTAGAGTAGATTCAATGACAATGAAATGCAGCTTAGCATCAAACTAGGAGTGCAAAATGCACGATGTGTGCAGATTAATGTGCACGTGTATACAGATATAAACAGAGTGAAATGAACACACAGAGATATGTACAGCGTATGCAGCAGTTACAGTAGGCAAGTGCAGGTACAAGTGTAAATATATAGTGTGTGTAAGAATGAGTAGAGTGTGTGTTTGTGGTGGGGTATTATGCATATAGTCAGGTGTACCTATTATATTGTCCACCCACTCTAGTTTAAAGAAATGTTAATCTACGTCTCGTGGCTTAAAATGGTGCAGTGTATTAAAGGAATAGTTTGATATTTTGGGAAATTCGTTTACTTGCCCAGAGTTAGATGAGACCATTGATAACATCTGTATGGCGTGGCTTGCAACTGATTATCTTAGGTCAGCGAAAAGAGTGGAAACTGGAGGGAACTGCGAGCCTGGCTCGCTCCAAAAGTGACAAAATCTGCCTACCAGGACTTCTGAAGTTAATGTATTAACAGTTTGTGTCATGTTTGTTTCACCTGTACAAAAAACAAAGTGTATTAAGTACAAGTTGTAGTTTATGTGCCAAAGTGTTTGTTGACTGGGACCAGTTGCCAGACAGCCAGTGGAAACAGGAAGTTACTTGTCCTGGCGAGGAAACATAGGCCATGGTAAAATGGCAAATTCTTCTTTTCACACTTTGCTGTTTGTTCAGGTTGAAGGTATTTTTGGACACAGTCGGTCTCGCATTTCCTCCTGTTCCCAGTCCTTGTGCTCACAGATGTAGCTACATATTTACCACACACACACACGCCAGGCCTATCAAGTTTCTCATCTAACTCTCTGCAAAAACAGCCAATTAACATCTTATCCAAAAGGATTATCTATTCCTTTAAGGTCTCACCCACTAAACCACACGCAGTCTGTTTTAAACCAACAATAAAAACCTTCTATTGTTGACCTTTTATCCCATTTTTTTAAAAAAATCCCTCACAGACAAGAGATGTGGCTCCGATCCATCCTTAAAAAAAGGCTCTCTGACTTACACAAACCAGAGAATCAACAGTTCCACAGCTGGTGTTACTATTTGTGAACATATTAATCACCCACTGTTTGATTAAAAAGCCACAATTGTGAACTGGCACAGTAGGTTTCCAAGCTGCCCGCTGTGAGGAAAAAGACATGTTGAGTCCGACTCCTGAACACGGAGACCATGTGCTGGATCAGCATTCCTCTCACTTATGCCACGGTCATCACGGTTCCATCCAACACAGGTCTCCTTGATTCTTGGCAGAGGGAGGAATGCCCATAAGACAAACGGCCCATTGAAATAACCTTGTAGGAATAAGTGAAGTGGATCAATCTGCATTCCAGCCGTGCTTTATGTGCGTCATGTCACTAAATGATTTACGAGGCTCCTCATTTGAGTGTGTTCCCAACAGAGGCAGCGAACATATCATTCTCTTTTGTCTTAAGCCTTTTGGTCATTTTTGGGTCTTTCTGCTAAAGATTCAGTAGCGGGGGGGGGGTCTCTAACCACAGTGATTCTCAAATGTCTGCTCACACTGAGACGAAAACATCAAGTCATTCACTCTCTACAGTTGTGTTTCCTTGTTCCACAAAGCTAAGCCGCCTTGATGCTTTCCTTTTAAAAATGGCAAATTGCTCTTGCACAGTTTCACATTGAGATTCATTGTGTTAGAGTGAAGAGCCTCCTCTGTCTCTGAGAATAGATCTCCCATCGTACTGTAGCACTGTTAGGCTTACAACCTCCTCATGTCATCAGTAGTTAACACCATAGATGTGGAAATGGCACACCATTCTTGTTCCTGTACTCAAAATCTGTATTTAGACTGTAAAATGTTAGCTACGGTCGTGTGTAGTCTTCCCAGAAGAAATTCAAGCCACTAGAGTATCACCTGTATTATTATGGCTAATATCGTTGACACATTCTGTACATACCTATCTATCCAAACATCATTTCCGTCTTCATATCCAAATCCATTTTTTCTGCTTTACCCAATCTCTCCTTGCATTTTTACCCTTATCGGTCCTCAAGAGTCCGGTGGGTTCACTTTCCAAGCAATGCTGCCTTTTGTCCATTTGATGAATGTCCAGTACTGCTCAGTACATCAAAATTAGTGAATGGTGTAGTACAGTATGTCCTCACAGTTGATTCATAATTGGCTCTGGTTGTGGTGTAAATCATTATAGAACCAAATAATGCATGTGCATATGAAGCTATGAAGGCATCTGAATGTACATTTGCACATGTCGTCTGTCCCAGTAGCAGTTGGTGCTTTTGCATTGTGTCAGCAGTTTTTGTTTTTATTTTTGTATTTTTTTTGGTCCAGTACTCTGTTTAGCACTGTGTGTGTCTGTGTGTCCAGTGTTCACTGTTCAATGTGTTGTCATGTATAGCATGTTTTGTGATTTACTGATGTGTATCTTATCAACCCCCTCCACGTGTGTGTTTTGCGTGTGTTTGTGTGTGTGTGTGTGTGTGTGTGCGCGCGCGCGTGTGCGTGTGTGTGTGTGCACAGGCCGGTATTGCAGGAGCGCCTGCTCGTGCCGTATCAGCTGTAAAGAACATGAACCTCCCGGAAATGCCCAGAAACATCAACATTGGTGACATCAGCATAAAAGTGCCAAATTTACCCTCCTTCAAATAGTGGCAGCGAGATCCTGAGCCTGCAGATGTCAGCCAGTGTTTACCGTGATGCAATCTGTTTACCAAAACCTCAAATTACTAACTGTTATCAAAACTATACATCTTGAAGGTACTGTGTGATTTGACACTCCTTGTTCTGGTGTTATCTCTTTGTTTTTCCTATTCAAGAAAAGAGTGTTTTACGTGTGATTTTTTTTTTTCCTGTTTGAAGGATAAATGAAGTATTTATTTATCAGTGGTACATTCCTTCTGCCTCGCTTGGGGGTTGGCCCTTGACGTTTAGCTGCTACAGTCCAGATCTGTGTCAGTTTGTGACTGAAATTGTTTTACTGACTCAAGTGTTTACTTAAAAGAGAGGGCAGGCAGTGAAGCTTTGGGACAGTCTTATTGGTTCAGTTATTCCAGACTAGAGAAATTAATCAATGGAGGAAAGAGCATGAAACCATTTCAAACACCAAATTGGAGCAGGTCTGCTACAGTATTGAAAGTCAGACATTACAGCTTATTTGTAAAATCAGTGAAAAAGTAAAGGATATTATTATATTGCAGATATGCTGTGTCATAGAAATATCAATATACATGCTGAAATGATTTTTTTCTTTTCTTATTTGTATGCAAAATATTTTTTAAATGATTTCTCATGTCTTATCAGATGTTTCTCTTAATTTTAATCTGTGCATGACTTTGCTTTTCTTTTTCAACATAATAAACTGTCGAAACTCAACCTGTGTGTTCTCATTATTTCATCATTACTGTCATCTAATATTGTCAGCACGTGTTTGATGTGGTACATTTAACAAAATGTCATCTGTTGCAGTATGTCAGTAAAGTGCTCCTTGAGATTTTCCACTCATGAGCTCTTGTTTGAAAATACTGCATGTGGCAGGTATGGCAGGTCATAATTTTATGTGAGGACCATGTAGCAAAACAAAAGTGCAGTAAATTGTACCACTTTCTACTTACTTGTACTTATAAGCAGTTTATAGAGGGTGCATTGTGAGATATTGGTATTACTGAAAATTATATTGTACCGTAATGCTTATCAAATCTTGGCTGTCAAAAAAAATTACGTTTTTTTGCTATCGCGATTTGTTGCCGGTTCTGTTTGTCCATTGCTACTTCCGTAGTGTTTCTTGGAGTACACACTTTCTTTGTGCGCAGATTTTACGCACACTTCTCTCAAACCATCTTCACCGTGTGGTCACAGTTGCTGTGAGATGATTTCTTAAGTTATTGTTGACACTGTTGCGCTGAAGTATATTAATGACACACTTTATGTTAAATTCTTCATTGTATTGATTTTACTCTGTCCTGGACTTCACTGCGCATTATTGCGCAGCTTTGACTATCACGTGAGCCTTCTCGTGACAACAGGAAGGAGGAATGATAACAGTGGGAGGATGCTGCGACAGCTGCTTTGACACTTTTCAACACTTAATTTTTCATTCACAGAAAGAAACAGACAACAATGACTTCAATTATAAAGGAAACACAAAGGTGGGCAGCTTTTTTTTTTTTTTTTAATGCTGAAACCAAGAATCCATCCAGCAGCTAGCGTTAAGCTACCTGTAGCCTGACTCACACGAAGGCGCCCTGGAAGTTATCGATATTGTGATTTGATGCACAAACGGACCTTTATGTTAGCAAACACGTTGGAGATGACTTATATTACTGCTGTCATCAGAAAAACGTGTCTTTACCGGTTCTCTTGCTGTTTTGGGGGAAAACACTAGCTGCCTTCTTTCATTTTCTTCTAATGCACCAGTAACCGTGAACGTTTCACGAAACCTCTTTAATGATAGCCAGCGTTATGGCGGATAGGAGTGACGTTAACGTTAAAGTAACGTTAACTATACATTAGTATTGAGATCAAACATTTAAATATGGACAGTACTGTACTGTGCAAGACTTGATACAATATCAATCCTGGATTCTCTCAATACATCGAGATACTCGCCTGGATTTGAGAGGGAAATCTCAGAAGGGTAAAATTTAGTGTAACGTTCATAAGCTACATGTCAAAAAAGACCTTTACTGATGATTCGCCTCCAAAATATTGTTGCTATGATGCATTGATTTATGTTAAACTAAACTAAACTAAACTAAACTAGGCAGCCTTATAGGCAATCGAACCACATATAATGTAATAGTAGTGTAATAGTAATAGCAGTGGAAAAAGTCTCAACCGTACAACCAGTTATTTTGTGAAAATCACAAACTGGGTCTAAATGTCACAATTCTCCTTAATGGACACTTTTGAGATTAGTAGTGCTTTAGTATTTGTAGTGACACTACGTGTTTACTGGGACTGAACTAGTTTTGTTTTTGTTTTTAATGGAAATAACAAGGAAGTTGGGGATGAAAACTAAAGGCTGGACTAAAGGGAGGATAGCGTATACACATACATACCCACACACAAAGGTCTTAGGTGTAAAACCAGTTCTTATGTAACATGTACAAACTGGGCCTAAAATCCACGTCTAGTTCTTCAAATTTTAAGTACAGCACTACTCAAGTGTGTGTAGTACTGTTATTTATATTTCAAGTAAAATTTTAGATGATACCTCTTGATGGAGTACATTAGCATGACATGATTACCTGAGTTTTTAGTATGCATATGGACAGCTAGTGAAATTGTTGCGTCTACAGCATAACTACTTGTGTAATAGTCTTTATACTCAAGTTTACCTACACGCAACCTCAGTTTCGGCTGTTCTGCACGCTTCATGCTGATGCTCTTATTTATCTTGGTGAACTACTGCAATGAAATGACAGAAACCCCTACTGTCTGCTGATCTGTATGTTGTTGCTAGCTGAATGTTTATAGTGTACGAGTGTTTGAAATTCACTGACAACTAGAGTGAAATGCTTTTGTGAACTCATATTCTGTTTCTTTAATTAAAAGATTTTAGTACTTTCCACACCGCTGTCAACAAATGCTTACAAGTCTGTTTTCCACACAGTATAAAAGAAGCGGTGACTTTCATCAACGCCATTGATGTGAACAAGTTCTCCAGGCTGATCTCCCGCATCATACAGAAGCTTCATCTGAAGGTACAGAGACTGCACAGCGCCATCCAAGCCAAAGACAGGAGGCTTTTGAGGCTTTTGCTGCAAAGCTGTAGTGCCAGAAAGAGCAGTGCATGCATAATGACTTATTGAAGCATCAGTCACTCTTGGCTCTAATGAATGCGCACTCATGCCTGGCCCTGTTGATCATTCTGGTTCTTCAAAAGACTTTGCTGGCTGTCAAAAGGTGTCAATCATTCATTCCAAGACCAATTTGTCTGCCTAGTTTTAGCGAAATGCTAAGTAAAGTGAATTTTGTTAATAATAATACATAATGTAATTGACACTCAAACCATGAAAGGCACAGGTGCAACTAATGACATTGATGATGACTGTTTTGCATGATTGCTCACTGACATGACGTCGTGTTACACTTAATTAGAATGGAGCCTTTGTTAATGTTATTAGTTTAACCTTTGTTCTGCTCTGACAAGCTAAAACATCTGCTGTGAAAAGATCTGCTAACATCATGCAAACTATTTAGCTTTATTTTAGTATGGATTTGTGTGTGCCTTCTTCCAAGCTACATTTTTTAATGTATTAGCCCAATAAGGTACATTTAATGAGGTTTGGTTTCATATTTTAATTGCATTTATATCATTGCTGTGTCGGTTGCTGTGCTGCACTGTTTTAACAATATTTTCTTTGTTGTTTATTTTGTGAAAGGCACTTTACAGTGGTTAAAAAAGTGATGTAAAATTGCTTTGTACAGCTACAGCTAACCATTTTATACTATTTGTATTTCTATTGATAATTTAAATTTTAATTGTTTAGCCAAAATATTAAAAGTAATGGCAATTGCCCATTAGTAGAGCCCAAAGTTTTATTATAAAGAGACTCAAACTCAGCACTTTGATGTTGTAACTAAATGTTGGGTATTTTTACTTATGACTAAAATTGAAAGTTTGATGGACTAATTGACAGACTATCAGTCAATTTGACTGTTACTCTCAGCACTAGTGAATCTTCTCTACCGTGTAGTTTTTCATTTCATCAAGACTACCATATGCTTTCTTCACAGGGAGAGCGGACCTTCAGCGAAGAAGAGGAGCAAAAACTACAGGCTGCACTCTCGCTGGATAAACAGGCTCTCAATCTAGTCCTGGAAACTGCTGCTTTTATACTAGAGCAGGTGAGCTGTGCTCATCAGACCTCCTTTGTAACATTACTATAAAGGTTTTATCTGAATTTGGTTTAGAAAGTGATCGGAATGCTCATTTAGCTGTATTGCATTTGTGTATGAGAGCTTTTGTTCTTAAAGAATATTCAGTGTTTAAAGGAGTCATCATTAGGTAAGAGATGTGATGGACAAGGTGAGGTAAGAAAAAGGCTCTGTTTGAATTTTTCTATTACTTGATATGGAGCTCATGGAAAGAGATACATTACTATTGTTGGCGAGATCTCCGGTTGTATACTTTGTGCATAAGGGCATATTTTCAATAACTCAGTACATAAAATGTCTGATGAGAACCTCATTATAAAGAAAGCAAGAGGCACAGAAATTATGTCTGTGCAGTTGTTGTGTCTGTAGCTTTTGTGCCTTTTTGAGCCCATTTCTCCAGCAGGGGTCACTGTTGTATTGTGAATTGCTGTATTGTACAAGGTTGAGTTGAGAGTGAGGAGTAAACAGGAATAGGACTGTGACAATGATCTCTTGCAGCTGTAAAACATGGTTAGTGGTAACATTTATTATAATCACACTCTCTTCTCTGCCCCGTGTCTCCTCTCCTCTGTAGGCAGTGTATCACAATGTAAAGCCAGCTTCTCTGCAGCAGCAGCTGGAGGCAGTTCATCTAAATCCAGACAAGGCCGAGATGTTCGCTCAAACCTGGGCCACTGCTGGATCAGAGTTGGTGGAAAGACTAAAGCAAAATGTCTTTGCCCCAAAAAAGGTAAGACTAATTAGCAAGTGTATTGTTTCAGGCTGTCTTTCAGCGCTGATGCTGAAGCTGATGCTTTGTCTACACCTGCTATGACACCATTTTGACCAAATCCAGACCATGTCTCTAAACCCAAGTGTGAATTAATCCACTACCAGACATGAAGAGTAATTATAGCCTACTTTTCACACTATTTTGTCCCTTTGCACAGAGCATTTTTCAGTGAGACATTATCGTCGCTTGATGCTAAATTGAGAACGGACACTGGCCGATCCATACTGAGACTGAGCTGCCTGTGTGTGAATCCATTCCAGCTGTTCAGATTACAAAGACTTATTTCACAGCTCACACAAGTTGTCACATTAATTTGAAAACGTGCTCCTCTCTGTAACTTGATTAAGCAGTGACACTGCAAACAGTGTTCCTTTCAAAGTCAGGTGAATTAAGATCCAATGCAGAATAAATAAGCAGCATGTACACATCAGTCACTTCATGCTGGAGTTGTTGCTGCTGTCATACATTGAGAAATCTCACCTGTCGGGGTCTTGCTAGTAATCATCCTCTCCCCCATGAATTTGTTGCTGCCAACAGAAGGTGTGACAGCCATTGATCCTCAAGACGACCTCTGCTACTGCTTTGACTTTGAGCAACAGTCAATTCACAGATGAGACTGTATAAAACTAATGTATGAACATGTTTTCTCATTCACTTTCTACTGAATAGACAGCAGTGTTTTGGTTTTGTAATTTGCTCTTTTACACCTTCACCATTCGAGACACCAGCAACATAATAGTTAACACCTTGTTGTGTCGTCCTCATATTAGCTGAATATGATATGTCATTAAATTGACATGTGCAGATGCTGATCAAACTGGAGATGAAGAGGAATAAGTCTTAATACTGCAGAGAAGTACATGTTTCATGATCCACAAACAAACACATACACGTTGATGCACTGATGTTGGTGTTGGTGCGCTGCTCATTTGAGTGTCCTCTCTCAACGATACTTCACAGGATGTCCCAGCCTTTATGTTGGTCACCACCAGTTGCCTGATTGGCTAGCCCAGTTGTTTTTTTAAAGAGATTTATCTTCATCTGAAGTGAACTGGGATGATTGCTTTGATTAACTGCTTTTCCTTTTAAAACCCTGCTTTGATTGCTACCCTACTTTAAGTCGCAAACAACACGCCTACCATCATATTAACATATGATGTAAAAGGATGGAAATACAGAAATGAATTAGAGGGTAGCACATTAATAATGTACTCTATTTTCTTTATGGTTAGTCATTTATTTATGTATTACATAACATTAAAATACAGCACTAGTATTTGTTTTGTTGATTAATTTCTTTAAATTGATTCATTTGCATACACTGAAAGTAAAATAAGCAACTCATCATAGAGTCGTGCTGTTTATTCATGCTTGTGGGGATGTTGTTCCAGTCGTGAGTAATGTGGCCCAGCCCTTCCCCACCTCACACCTGTCCTCGGATGCTGTGGAGGCACCCAGAACCAATAAGTCACCCATGGTTTATTATTATGGCCTCTCTCTGCATCATAAAACACTTAACTGCCCTGCCTTGACTCGGTGCTGCTAATCTATCACCCTGCCACAGCTGACGAACACTGAAAATAATAGTCTGACAACCTGCAGCCTGGAAGCAAGGTAACTTAAACTTTGAGGAGATTAAGGAGAGTTCTACAGCAGTTAATCTTCGTGTCCACCATAACGACTAGGTGTGGTAATACAGCGACTTCTACTAATCACTGTAGGTCATCTGGTCACACGTGGTCGGCAAACAAGCCATTAGACTGGGTTTCCATCTCATCTTCGTAAAATAGCAACACAAAAGTGAAAAAGTTACAAATTATTCTAAATAAGCTGGCAATATGTCGGAAAATGTAGAGCAAGCAAAATGTAGAGCTGCAGCAGTGCATTTATCATTTAGTCATTTAGTTGAAATAGATTAATCTGCAACTATTATGACAGTTTGATTGACCGCGTCAGAAATCAATGATGCTTTTTAAACATAAAGCAGATCATGAAAATAATAGAGAATGGTGAAAAATCTAGATTAAGTAGTGAGAATGTAATGAGGATAAAGGATGAATAAAATATCAATATATGCATAAATATACAAAAAAAAAACCCATCTCTTCCAAAATTCTGCTTCTACTGTTATTTTGTGGGAAAAGTGCCATCTTAAAGTTTTTTTCACAGAGCCTTTGAAAATGTGTTGAGGGCATTAATTAAATGAGAACGGCTTTATTAAAACTCTGTCTTTATTAAAGAAAGACTGGCTCTGTCTGTGTTTCAGCTGGAGTATGTTGGCTGGCAGTTAAACCTGCAGATGGCCCAGTCCAGCCAAGCCAGACTGAAGTCTCCCAGTGCTGTCCTCCAACTGGGCCTCCGCAGTGAAGACTCTGAGGTGTGAACAGACACACACACACACACACACACACACACACACATAGAAACAGCACACACAGTGTACACGACTGTCATTATTTTCCTCTGCTTCTCGTACCGTTCGCTCATCTGTTGTGAACACACTAACTAATTAGAAAAAACCTTATTATCTGATCTAATCAGAGAGCTGCCCTGTGTTTATGCCAAATGAGAAGCATCTCCAGTCTGCTCCCCTTTCTTTGCAAATAGATGCTAATCCCGCTGGTGTCTGTCTTGACCCAGAGGTAGATGTACATCTGGCTCCAGAGTAACTGTAGTGTAAAGACCAGAGATCAGGGAGCTTGTTATCTGAAACCTCCGGGGTCTCTTTGTTCTCTTGAGAGACTGACTCTGTAGCTAGATTTGGACAGTATTCTAACTAGCATTGAACTGTGTCAATTTGTGCACACTATCCAGGCTTGTTTACTGTGTGTCCTAGACTTAGTCTGTATGTCTGCCTTATTGAGGTCATTTGTGATGATTACTTTTTCTTTCCTAATGTATATCATTATGTCCTAAGTGTTGCATAAAGGATTTCGGTGCAGCATTTTAATGAGGCCTAGCCCTAAATATTTTTTTTACCTTGGTACAAATATGGTTTTGACTTTGCATTTTCCACTGTAGCATTTCCCTTTTTCCATTCATTTTATCTTAAGTAGAGTTTGTTTGTGTCCCAATTAGCTAATGCTATGTAGTTACTCTAATAGGCAAGACCTCATGAGCCTCCCTCACTCAGTTCTGTCTTTTCCACTGGGAGAAGCCTTGCTCTGTTGCTGAAGCAAAAAAAAAAAAAGAAGCAAGAACTCAAAAGGCAATTTCTTTTTTACGTTAAATGATTTTCAGCCTTTGAAGTATGAGAATAAATTGAAATATTTCAAGAATTAATGTTTTGATTCTTCTAACAACCTCACATATGAGCACATACTTAGTGAGATAAGATTAATCAAGGGCTGTTGGTGTTTTGACAAATATTCCAAATATATTCCAAATGCTACACGGGACTGCAGTTTGTTGGCATGGATACTGAAATTTTTAGTTTTGGCCTTCAGGCATGTGAGTGGTTTTGTTTAAAGCAGTTTTTGTCTCAAAATGGTGGGACTGATTATTCCCTGAGCCTGGATAGTGTTGTTCCAGCTGACTAGTTAAGTGTCTTTCTTGCATGCTGCTTTGTATTCAGTCCCTGGAGAATGCCGGCTCAGCCTAAACGTGGAATTAGGCATGACATATTCAAATTGCTGCCGTCTTAAATGCGGGCCTATAGGCGTAAGCTAGAAAAAATACAATACAGTATGTTTTTCTTTATCTTCGTGGGTGCAACAGCGGTAGTTTTCTCTTTTTTTTTTGAGACTATTTTCTGCTGTGTTTTCCCTAGGCGGGCAAAAGAAGCATTAATTTATTTAAATCCACTTACACAATTCCCCTTGTGGGAGGAGATAGCTGGGGGGCTAAAACAAGGCCAGTTTAAAAAGTGTAGAGGGATCAACTTCACTCAATTACTGAGGTGGACGTCCACTGGTGGGCTGCAGGGGGCACTGTTGTCTCACAGGTCAGAAAGCGTCCCCTCAAGGCCGCTAAAGTATCAGAGATGGATAGGATACCTCGTTTAACTTTGTATTAAGGCAGTTTGAGTGCACAGTCTTTTTTTTTTTTTTTTAACTTCCATCGGTGTTAATGATTAGAGTTTCCTGACAGTAAGTTTGTTTTCTTCCAAAGTCTCTGAGAATTTCTTAGTGCAACTTCTGGAATGTCAAAACACTGCAATGACGGAGACGTAAATTAGTTGCGAATTGAAATGAAATTCAGCTGCAAGTGTTGTACTTATTACAATGCACATTCATAACACTATCAGCGCTAACTGTCTAAAAGAGAGGGGGAGGCAAAACTGCAAAAAGGAGAAATTAGAGGAGATGACAGAGGTCAGGGCAGGGGAGGAGGTGAGAGGGAGAGGAGGTGAAAACAAATAAAAAAGGAAATAGGGAGTAAAATAATGAAGATGAAGAGGGTAAAGGAAAGAAAATGAAAGAGACAGAGAGAAAGGCGAGGGTGGCCGTCTGTATGTTATTGATTGGCTGGAACCCAAGTGGAGAGTTAGAGATTCTCCCATCTGACCAGCCTCCTGCTTCATTAGCACTCTCCCCAAGGAGGAGGAGAAAGACTGCCGGGGTGCTCCTTCATCAAACAGTATGTGACATACAGTATCTACAGTACAGTGGGGGAGATTTTAGACGACATATTTTGATAAATGAGTGGACTGCTTTTTTTGGATGTTTAGATTTTTTTTTGGTCTTCATTGAAATAGTTGCTGTCAGGAGATTTTTCCTTTCATAACGTTTCTCCCTCCGCTTCCAAAATGTGCGGATGAGCCACATATATTGAAGTTATAGATCACTGGTCTTGCTTCCATGCAGCAGTCAGCGTGGCACCCCACTCAGGGGAAAAGCTATTTCCCTAAATTGAATTTGTATCGGGTTCAGGGGAAAGCTGCAGTTTCCTATATGAAAACTGTATTGAGGAAGCACAACAGTATTCGCAGGTGAATGTCTTCACACCGACCCCTTCCTGTTTCCAGAGTGAGACCTCTAGTTAATCCTCATAAGGATACATGAAAATGGCCTCAGTCAGTGTCGATATGACATGAGACCTGTTGCGTAGCTTGTTTGCTATTCCAAAGGCGAAGCAGCTGAGACAGAAAAAGACTTAAGTGATCTGTTGTCAGAAGGAAAAAAAGTTAGAAAAGAAGCAGGATCTGAGCAGGTTATAGGAAGAAGAAAGCGGGGATGCAGGGGAAGGTGATAGGAAGGACGAAGAATAAAGGAAAGAAGATGAGGAAAACAGGAGAATGACAACCGAGAGATGATGGGGGGAGGGGGTGAAGATGAAGAGAAAGATGGGGAGGTGACAACAAAAATGAAACATGTGGAGGAGAGCTGGGGACTCATGTAAATTACCTTTGCAATTCACTGTGGTGTGTGTGGTAATAATAGTAGTGTGTCTTGTATGCAGTTATTGTGGTGTGCACAGTTTCCCATTCATCACCACACAGAAAAGCACCAAGAATCTGTGCTTTTATCTGTACTTTAAGAGGGTTTCTGCTCGGCGCCCTATCCAGACTGCAGATAACCAGATTTAATTCTTTTCCAACTGCACAGACCTTGAAATAGAAGTACACAATCTAGCCATTGTAATTCTGAGGTGTTGTCTGAAGAAGTTGGGCCCTTTTGGGATAAGGCTGTACTTGAAGAGAAGCAAGTAAAAATGCAACAGGTGGCTCTCTGGACCTGCTGGAGTGAGTTGCTCATACTCATGTTTTACACTAAATTTAAAGTTGCCGTGTAGTTCATCCCTCACTTTACATCTATGCTGCTTACGGTCGCTTGCTGAGGTGAAGGAGACCTCAGAATGTGACGCACAAGGATTACGCAAGACATAAAAAAACAGAGACAAAATTATTGGAATTGCAGGCTGGGATGTTTGCTTCTGCAGTAAAATTGCCAAGCAACACACACCACAGTTCCCTACAATGGGGTTGAACAAACTTGAGTGGTGAAAGCCTGAATGAGCAGATGCCAACTTAAGTCTTTCCAGCTCACATTTACTTATGATTGGGCTACATGGAGCAAGCTAACATTTGGGGATGAATGAGCAATGCAGTGTTACTCATCCCCCCTTCAGCTGGGAGATGTATGCTCACACCAAAGTTTGCTTTTTTTAATCTAATAAATAATATAAGCTCACAAAACGTCAAGAAATTCCTCCACTTATTTCCCTCAATAAACAGAAAAATGCAATTGTACACCTTCTGACGTCAGTGTCTCTCTGTCACTCACAAGCTCAACTGCCTCATTAACTCATCGTAAAACAAACTCAAGAGAAACACAATGAAACTCACCAAAACTGTTCCAACAATCACCAGCTCTGGTTTGTTTAAAGTAAACTTTTATCCACCGAGTGAAATGTATTTTGGCTCTACACGCTGTGCGTGGCCTTGCTGGGTTTGTTTCCTGGATGAGAGTCTAACGCTGAGGAAAATAGCAAAATAAAATGACAGAAATTTCCCCAAAAAACAACCGTCAATGGACTCAGCCAACTGCTGATAGCCAACATATTCATCCAATCACCCAACTCCAATCTATGACAGAGAAAGAATGAGGAGTCTTTTAATGAGAGGATGTCTTATTTTTAGCAGTACTTTTTAAAGCAGCCAGCACAATCTGTCTTTGTTGTTTTTAAAATGCCTCCTGGCATTGAGAAACCATTTGGGGAAAAGACCGATATGGTCTTGGGCACCATCATGGACTAGAGTTGACATTTTAAGAGCTGCCTTTTTCCCGAAATATGCAAAAGAAGGAGACATCCCGCTCACTGGCTCACAACCTTTGTGCTTGTAAACAAGGTATAAAAGTCAACTCCCAACCACTCCTCAAAGGTTACATCGTCCAACAAGCTGTGAGCACCTTAATTTTTAGCTTTTCAGGTTCATTTGAATACCTTTTAGAAGCTCGAAGAGGTAAAGCTCTGAGGTATTTTATGAGAAAAAAAGATGTTTTGTTCCTCTTTTCTAACTTGTTGATCATCTTGTGACCTATCACGTCTTTCTTGCGCTGCGTTGCAGACTCCCTCAGCGCAGGGCCAAACAGAGTGCTTGCTCACTTTTTATCTCTGTCCTTCTGCTTTGTGTCCCTCTCCCTCTTATTATTTTAGCCCTCTTTTTCCCCCACAGTATCCATCTTCTTTTTTATTCATAAACATGTAAGTAGACACTCTGATGTCACTTTGATGAGTCTGAAAATTTAAATCCCTTGCCAGACGTGGTCTCTCTCTTTCTGTCTCTCTCTGTCTCTCTGTGTCTCTGTGTCTCTGTCCTGTGGCATTAGAACGAGCCACTGCTCCGCCGAGGGTAGGGTGACATTTATAATACAGGACATCCACTTGCAAGGCAGCCACCGCCGATTTCAATATTTATTGTGGACACGCTAGGCCGTGAAGGCACGCTTTAAGAGCTAGTGAGCTAATGTAGCTTCTACATGCTGGCTCAGACTTCAAAGGGTATGTTTAGCTGATAGCTTCAGACAGACTTGATGAGAATTGATAAAGCAAAGCTCTTTTGAGTTCCAGACCACAAAAGGGAAAAATTGACTAAGTACATCTTTCAAATGAAATCCCAAACAGATTTTTCTCTTATGGCACTATCGTTGCTGATAATGAGCTTGAGCACGACTTTCATTTTGATTAAAATGATAACACCCAAGTGCTTGGATCATTGCTGGTCTTAAATTATGCTTCACTTCCCTTTATTGCTGAAGTGACAAGTCAATCTGCAGATTAGTTAGTTAATTTATCAAGATAAAATGCCAAATATTTGCTGTTTTTGTCTGTTTCATGTAATTTTAAATTGAATATGTGTGGGATTTAGATGTTAGCCAGACAAAACTGGATTTTTCATCATTACTGACTGAATTTTGTGGACTGATGATAAAAATAATCGTTAGTTGCAGCGTTATTCAAACCCTTTGCACCGAGGTCAGAGTTTAAAGGTCAGGGTCAGCAGTGTTTGGCTCAGTGTTATCTCAGAACACTTTCAGGCAACGATTTGTGGCTCATAGGCTCTTGCCCTGGACCTCTGCTCAATGCCTGGCCCCCCTTTTGCTATTAAAAAGTATCCCTCGTGCATCTTAACAGCACACAGTTCTGTGCTCAATATCACATTGTACAACCAAATCAATACATTGAAACACAACACTCTGTTTCTTGTAGCTCATTTAAGAAAATAAGCGTCTCTTTCCCTCGCAGTTCCTGATTTATACGATGCCAAAGTATTTCAGTATGCTTTCAGTAAAATGTGGGACTTAAATAATGGCTCCAGCTGTATCTTGTTTCACATTTCTCATAGGAGTGTCTGTAAGCATTACAGAAGCCTTGCTGTTAATTGTGTTCATTCATATACAAGTGCCTCTGAATTGTCAAAATGATCATATTTCTGCCAGATCAGAGTGTCGCGTCTTCTTTGAGAATTTCACATTTGTGTTATTCTACCCCAATACATGCACAGCTTCTTTTCCTGGCATCTTCCTTTTGTATTGATCCCAAAAATAAATGTCATAATACAGCTCTTCCTTTCTGTTCTTTTATTTGTGACTTATTCATGAGCGAATCTTGAAATTTTTGTGTCAAGTTGTCCCCAGCTAGCTCCGAATTATAAGCCAACTAATTCTAGTTTGTGGAAACCTGCTTGTTTTTGTTATCAAAGCATCAGACATGAAAGACTTTTCTGCTTTTGATTCTAATTTATTTTCTCTGTTCTGGCTTACAGCACCAGTGCTGTAATCACAGAGGAATGGAAGCTCTTTGTTCGAAAGCACACACTCTTGCGTGAAAACACGCTCATGTACACATATTGAGCCCTCCCAGTGAAGGCTCTGACTTTATTTATTGACACCTTCTGATGGGGAATGCAATTAAACATCCCATTTTGACGTCTGCGAGGAGGTGCTGTGATCAGAGGCTCCCTGAACGTCCCACCCTGCCTCATGCGTCTCTGTCAAACCGGCATCATGAGCAGCAGGCCGAAGTTTTAACGCAACTCAAAGCTTCCCTGATGAATAACATGAAGCCCAGTTCCTGCCTCCCACACGGTCTAAACCCAACAAACAACACACCCAGAGTAGATCCAGCCTTTTCAGTCATCATTTGAGGGATTACATGGCCTGATCAATATATCGGAGAGCTCTGATGTAAATGCTACCATGTTCAAATCCTTCACACCAAGCCACCCACCAGCCAGGAGGGACAAAGGCAGCTTTGTCTCAGTCTCTACTTGCCTTGCTCTACATGTCCCAAGATGCTTTGTTGCTTTGTGTGCACATCTTTTAAGGGTCTCCCTTTCTCTCTCCATCTCTCTCTCTGTCTCTTTCTCCATCTCTCCCTCGCCCTCCCCCTTTCCCACTGGTGATTTGTTTTTCTCCTGTGGGATTTGGGATCCCATTCATCGAGAGCGCATTGTTCGGCTCTTATCCATTGCAGAGGATGGGCCCCGAGAGGCAGAATGGTTGACTGTGGGTGCTCTCGTTTCTCCCTTCTCCCTCTTGCTCTCCCCCTGCTCCTCGCCACCCCGCTCCTTGCTCCTTGCCATACGATGATGTCATGGCTTTTATTTGCTCCGGGGGTACCCATTGATTCGCTCTCCGTATTACACACTCTATATCTCCCTCTTCCACCCCTCTACCCTCCCTAACCTCCACTCCTGTTTTCCTCAGCCAGTCCCTTTCCCAGATTCTTTTGCCTCTCAAAAGGCGCCTCGGGGATTTGGGGATGTTTGGATGTTGTTTAGCACACCCACGGTACATGCTTGACACCCAGATAGGGACGCCATCAACCCCACAAATCCAACGGCAACTCCCATTTAAATCTCATTGATTTAACATCCCTCTTTTATTCTTGCATCTCTCACTCCTGTGATCAGCTTTTATTTCTGTCTGGTCATTCAGCCTGTTTTGTTTCACACCCAGTGTGTGAAGTAATCATTAATCCCCTGATAATGTGGTGCCATTTTGCCATAGCTGGTAGCGATGGTAAACGAGTGCTTAAGACTGAGATTTTCAGATGTGTGTGTGTGTGTGTGTGTGTGTGTGTGTGTGTGTGTGTGTGTGTGGGTGTTTTTCTTTCTTCATTTCAGTTTTTTGTTGGAGTTTATTGAGAGAGGCTGCTCTGCCTCTTGGCTGAACTATGCTGGGGTGAGAAATCTATTTCATTTTAAACAAGACACACTGATTGCAGAAGCACAGAGCCAAATCACATCCATTCATCGTAGTGAAAGTTGGCTGATAGACATACATGAGGTGAAAAGGATGTGTTTTTTTTTTTTAACTGACAAGTATTTGTAATAATGCAGATGTATTATCACATAATGAACAGGTGTGGATATTTGTTCATTTGGTTTCTGTTTTGAGTATTGTAGCAGCTTCTGTTTTTTGAATTGTGCTGCATTTCATGTTGACAACAGGCGTCTTTGTCTGCTTGCATTGCGCTGTGATGGGATATAATGGCAATGAAAGAATATGAGCTATAGACCTCTTCCTTTCTTTGAAATCATGATTGTAATGAGTGGGTTGGAGCCTGGCACTGCTGTCATCTGACATGCAATGATAGGGCGCAGAGTGCTTCCTCTGCCTGCATCAACAAATTGTCACCAGTTTCTTACTGAAGACCCAACCTCTTTGATGTTACGCTGGTATTTGACTATTTTCTTGAAAGGTAAATTATTGCTTTAGGTTTAGCTTGAGAATGTATCTGGTCTACCTGCTGCATGCGTAGGGTTGGTTACTGCTTGAGATTTTTGTTGCTAACACAGGTGTGATACTTGATTTTTGGCACTGAAACTCTTTCATATGTTACATGTCTTTTAATACCTTACACCATGTCCTCACAAGCAGGACGTTAGCAGAGCAGCGGCCTCAGTCCTCAGTGTCCACACAGGATGCGTTCAGGAAGAGTACTGAGGTCACCTGAGTTTTGGCAATGCTCAGAGCAGAATGCACAAACACCATAGTTACATTAAAAGTGAAGAAAAAAGTCTTGAAGTGCAGAAGAACATATTTGGGTCACAGCTATGAAAATAAAGTGGGAGTGAAGCGGCGAATATTGTGCCTATGCAGACAGCTGTATTGAGAAACAGAAGCGTATCTGTGTAGACGAGATTTTGTCGTAAGTTATACAAACATGTTCCTCTATAGAAACCTTTTTATCATTTAACACAAGGAATCAGACTTGTCAGATGACAAATGAAATGCGTCTACAAATCTGACCAGATATTTAATGCCAACTGTTGGTATTTCATCTCACTTTCCCAACCAGCTTTGCTCAGAGAACTGACTCTATATTTTGGCATGAACTGAATAGCACTGCAAAGAAATGAAGAATAAACCTCATTGTCTCTTATCATAACAAAGTATGCTTGTTGATGACACCATGTTTATGTCTGATTTGTGTTGGTGGTTCGTGATGAAACATTTATGCTTCATAGGAGGGGCGGCTGCCATTGTCTCCCGCAAGCTACACTGTAAACTCTCCCTACCTCTCTCCCCGACTCTCTTTATCTCTCTTTCACACACACACACACACACAGACACTCACATTTCAGTCCTCCCCCTCTTTCTTGTGTATGAGAGCGACAGTGTCTACATACCATGGGGGCATGGGCTGGCTGCCTTGGCAATCTTCTGGCTCTGCCACATAGTGGAAAAAACGGGCCTTACAGTTGTGAATAGCAGCCGTTACTTGTCCTGGTCAAGCACTCTTTTTTTCCACCCACACACACACACACACACATAGATAAAACCCACACACAGATTGGTTGCCCATGACCCCCCACTCCAACCTTGTGCCAACCTAATACATTAAAATGCATACAGTTTCAAAATGGAGGCCTTGGCTGCAGAGGTTGAGTGCCACTTATCCTAGAACCTGGCACACCGATGGTAAGTCAAGGCTCACACTACAAGATGTTGGCCGGCTTCAGTTCTTATTTAAGCCACCCCCCACACATTTAGAAGATTAAGGATTGACGCAGCCTTTTCAGGTGCTTTCTCAGAGTCATGATGCAGTAAGCAGATTCAGAGGTGAACATGTCCTCTGAAGGAAGGAACTTGAGGTTTGATTTGTAAAACCTGGATCACGAGAATATGCCAGAATGAAAAATGGATATCTCCAATATGAGTTCACATCATGCAATTCTGCATTCAATACCTTGCCATTACAGCTTTCCCATGGTGGCTGCACTTCAGTTAGAACATCATTTCCCAGCCCTGTTGGAAAGCAGACAGAGTTTATGGGCTTGGCAGCCGAGGCTGGTACATGACATGGCACCTCTTTCTCCGTATCAGGCAATGGTAACTAGCTGCCACCACCATAATCATCTTGTTATGGCTCACACACGGCTCGTGTTCCTTGGCTTGTTTATCTTGGCGCTGGAGCTGTTGAGTGTCTCCATTCTCCTTGGCTCTGCAGTGTCAAGCTTCCTGATTTAGAGGCTCTTAAACATGAAGATTTATTTTGGTTTTTAATAAACACCCAGGACATGTTTGACAATATTCGATCAGTAAATGGGCGAAAATGTTTTATTTTTCACAAGTTGAACTGCTAACGTCGAACGCACACCAGCAGCTTACAGATATGAATATTCATTTGGTCAAATTGTAGTGTGTAGTGTACCATTTTGTTCACACTGTTATTCAGCTAACAGAGAAAGCAGAGGAACATTCTGCAATTGTTCTGGTGTTTCAATGCAAACAACAAGCTCTAACAAAATGACTAGAATATGTTAGCCGGTATGCCAGAATCCTTCATTACATGTTGAGGGAATTTTCAAATGCGTCCTCATTGGTGTGGGCATGGGCTTAATTCAAGAGTTGAAAGGCTTGAGGGTTGAGCTGAAAGTCTTGTAAACAGAAAGCCTTGGATAAATAGTCCGCAGAGGCAGAGCTCCCTCTGCCCACAGATAAACTGCCAGCTCGAGTCATTCCTATTCAGGGTTCGGTAGATTTGAGGTGCTTAATGTGATTTGTCTCCTTTCAATGTACGCACCCTCCATCTAGGAAGTGTGGGAGGTGTGAACAAATAATGTGAAAGCACCAGGCTATTTCTAGACATTACTTTTTCTTATTCAGGTGCCATTCAAATAGAACATACTGTACATGTTGCTTCTAAATCGGTATTTTCCTCTGCTTCATCCTGTCTGTAATTATTTTTTTCCTTGTTTTAATTTCTTTGCTCATCAGTGTCTCTGTTGGACTGTGCTTCTCTTTATACACCATCTCTTCATGTCCCTTTTCCCCCAGTGTTTCTAACAGCTTAATTATTGTTCAACATCAAGATTTCACTGTAGTAAAGCGTCCTGGTGCCCCATGATTTTGGGATTCATACCGTGAAACCGCAATAACCCCAGTTTGAATCTGGCAAGGAAACTTTGTCACATGTTGCCGTAGTTGCTGACAACACTGCAAGCATTTATTGTTTTGCCACACAAATAAGACAAACAGAAGGAGCTGTGTTTAGATTTTTTGAAACAGAAAACCTTCTCATAAACAGAACAGTAACAATGGCAGTAGACACTGACTCTGAACTGGAAATACAGTGGCCTCTGTATGCTTAACACTTGGGATGGGGGCAGGGATGGATAAATCCTTGTTTACAGTTTTCCGACAGTTTCAGTACATGAAAGCTCTGATCCACTGATCATGTATACGTAGCCATGGTGATGTTTTGATGCTGAACCATTTCCACGTCATTATCTGTGCACGCTTTTCACTTACTCTCCTACCTTCTGTTTCACATCCTCTGATTGTTGCTCATTGTTTGAGTTGAAGAGAATAAATGGGGGGCATACTGCCTGTGCAGTTAGTGAGAAAGCTATTTTTGGTGGCTCTAAAGGATGACTCACAGTGACATATGAATAGATAAGAAATGATCCTTCCGTCAGTTACCAAAAGCCACTTTTCCCACTCTGTCACTGGCACATCCGCACCATTTTTTTGTGTCATTATCTTGCCATCCCTGCAATCCTTCATCTTTTCTCAATATTACCTCTTTCCACTGTCTCTCCCTGATCTCTTTTTTCTTTTCATCTTAATGAACATACCCCCCCATCTGCCTGGCTCGTTTGTCTCTGCGATAATTGGAGCAAGCGTCACATTGATAGCTAAAGCCCATGACAATTTGTGTGTTTAGAGCACCGCATATGTCACCTACTATTAACAATATGTAGAATTTTAATTACAGCACATACATGTCCCAGTACTAATTGAAGTATTGAAACTGGGGCTCACAGGAGCAGATGAAGGGTAGGCCCTGTGGAACCGTCACAACATCTCAATGCACCGAAAGAAGCAACTGACACATGGCTGTATTCATAAGAAAATGTGGGAATAAAGTTATTTTAAAAGTGTATTTTTTTTTCCACTTAACAATTTCATGGTCTAGATATAGGTTTATGTCGCAACTAAGATTGTGTTGTTTTCATGAAGTAATCTTTATTATTTCTTTCAATGAACTGACTCAGTGTTTAGTCCATAAGATGTCAGCATATGGTGAAAATGCCATCACAGTTTCCCAGAGCCAAAGGTGAGTTCAAAGGTGTCTTCTAGTTGATTGCTTTTTCTGATAAACAGTCTAAAGTAGAAGCTTGAATCACCTTTGTATAATATCCAGCATTAAAGCTTTAGAGCACACCTTATGTTTGAAAGAAAAGGTCCAAGAACACTTTCTTTAGCTATGAGTGGTGAGTATGACTAATTCGACAAGCTTCAGCACATGTAGCAGACAAGGCAAACCTCATGACAACGGATATAAATCTTGCATCTTCCCTCCGAGAATGAGCAGAGCTGGAGTTTCTAAATATTGCATGATTGTCCTCCTAGTGAGTGTGGGGTGATTACAGGTGTGTATCACAACAAAAGAAAAATAGGACGGTGTTGAAAGAGCCTTTGTTTCAGTGTAGACACTGAGTCATATTCGATCCTGTTTACATGTCTGCCTGTCTGTTTCCTGATAATGTGGGTCAAAGAATATCCATCAAGGCGAAGGGAGAAAGAGACAGAGAATAGTATCCCTTATTCCACACGTGGCTGTCAGCATGCCTGTCTGTCAGTCTGTGTGCTCTTTTCTACTATCACAGTCTGTAATACCTCTTATTAGCTCCTGGTCTAGCTATCCAGCCTTATTTTGTTTGCAGCTTTAGCGAGTGTGTCGGTTCCCCTGTAGCATGTCTGATGGGACCCAAACACTCTGTTCTTTGTTTAGAGCCTGCACTATGAATTATAGATAGAGGAAGCTGCACCGATATGTCACTTTCTTAGGCTTGGCAGAACACACTCTTGAGAATGCTAGACATAATGCAAGCAAGCGCGCACACACACACACACACATCTTCAATACAGAAAGGTATACATTTCGATGTAAATGTTCATAAGTCGAGCCAAAGCCATGTAGATGGAAGCAGACAAATACACAACAGAAACAGAGCAACACACAGACGCACATCAGGTAGCATCCTGGGAAACTGCTCCTTTTTCATTCTGAAGGCTTTTCAGAGTCGCCCACCGTGCCACAAATACACCCCTGGAAATCTGCTCTGGCTTTGGTTGCCTTTACTGCTGTTGTCAGATCCAGATTCACGACAAACACACACACACACACACAACATGCGCGTGTCGGCTGTTATTGACTATCATCTCGGAGCAAAGACAGGCACACTTGCAGTATAATAATCATATTGTCACATCAGCCTATAGGGATGAGCATGTGCTATCTTGCTTTGGACTGTTTCTTGTATTTTTTTTTATCTTAACAATAGAGGAAACTCACACACATTCTCAGCGGGAGGCTTTCACACATATTTTCACAGACTGGGAAATGGCCCATGGTATGTTTGGTATCTTCTGAGATGTTAATTGGTCACTGTTCATTCTGCTTCTCTGCCATTCTACTTGTGTGTGGGTGTCTACCCGCATGTGTGTGTGTGTGTGTGTGTGTGTGTGTGTGTGTGTGTGTGTGTGTGTGTGTGTGTGTGTGTGTGTGTGTGTGTGTGTGTGTGTGTGTGTGTGTGTGTGTGTGTTTTAACATGAAAAATTCTAGAAAAGATAAATCAGTTACCAAAATAGTGTCAAAATGATTTTTTGTTTATCAGCTAATCGTTGCAGTTCTTACTTTTTTTATTTTCCCTCCAAAGTGAGCATTGTTATGAGACCTAAGTTGGAATTTTCCTTTAAGGAGGATCTCCACTCACTTTATTCCTGCATGTTAGATCTTTGGTCAAACAGAGACCAGTCTATATTTGGGAACACAAGGAACACACTTCTTAAAAAACCTGAACTGAGTGAACTTAGACTCAACTCCATGATGTCACCAGGTGTCAGATGTGGAGCTTCTCCAAAGATAATAATTTAGGAGAGATGATAAATGTGTCTGAAAAAACTCCCAGGGGCATTTTCTGGGAATACAGATACATGTTTTGGTTGAGACCTGCCAAAACTCACTAGGTATGAAATCTCAAACAAAGCAGCTGTGAGTCCTTAATAGGAAGCTCAATCGTGAGAGCAACTCCAAGCCTCCACAGCTCTGACAAGTCTGACTCTCTCTTAATTTCTCTTCTTAATTTGGCATCCGGTTGTTGTGCATGATCACAAATATTTATTGCAGCATGGGAGAGTAGAAGAATAACAGATAAATTCTTAAATGTAATGATGTTCTTTTTAATGTCTGTACAAACTGACTAATGGTAAGTGTTGCTTACCGTGGCAGCAGTAATATTCCAAGGCCATTAGCCGGCCATGATCTGCTGCTGCACTGCGACTGTTTTCTAAATGATATAGGAGGAGCGCGGGGAGAACGGAGGAGTAAGCACTTTTGTTATCATCTCCTTGTCAGATCCTCACAACCACAGCCCTCTATTACACTGCTAATAATAGAGGCAGGCTTTATCACTTGGAGCAGATCGTAGTAGTAAAAAGAGGGAGAATGAAAGAGAGGCTTCTCTGCGATATTGACAAAACTCATATTGTGATTCTTTTTTGCCAGAATATTGTAAAGAAGAAAGGAAACAGACAGACAGGTAGAGAAAGATGTTGTTGTTGAAAGTCCAAAAGCAAGTTGTTATGAATGTTTGATTGGCACCCAAAAGAGGAAGCATAGCCTGCGATAAAACAGTGTGCGTGCGTGCGTGTGTGCGTGCGTGCGTGCGTGCGTGCGTGCGTGCGTGCGTGCGTGCGTGCGTGCGTGCGTGCGTGCGTGCGTGCAGAGTCTTTGTAGTGTGTAGCTGAACATGTGTGGGTGGAAGTAGTTGGAGCCAGGTTCTCTCCTGGTTTGAGCTGTATCCAGTCGTGGCAGTCTGGTAGAGATGGAGTCCCATCAAACAAGAAAAAAAAAACGAGTTCAGATTGGAGCAGATAGCTTTGCTGCATCAAGGCCCCCTCGTATCAAAGCCAGACTCGTTCCCCTATGCTATCTGCTATAGACTTGATGGCAAGGTAGGTCAGGTGCTGTAGGCAGAGATTAGCTGGGTGGCGATGTGTGTTTGGTCAAAACAAAGCTCGGGATGAGAGACGGCTGCAGATGCATGCATGGAAGGCAGGAAAAGCTCCCTGTTTGTTGTGGTTTCAGTTGTTTCTTCAGACGTTAGCTGACATCTTGATGTGAAAGAGGCTGAGCAGGAGGCTGTTTGTTTAGCTATGTGAGGAGTACTTGAAGTTTGGCCTATTTGTGGAGCTGGAAAAGTCATATTGAGGCAACTGTGAGCTCAGTAACATGCTTTTTTTGTTTGTTTTAGGCTTTGTGTCAAACGCTTGCGTGATTTAAATTTAACATTTAAGCCTCCAAGTCCATTATGTGTTTGACGTTTATTTTCGTGCACAACAAAGTTTAACAAGAATTTATGAGCCTATTTTTAATGGCTGGGATTATGCAGTGATGTTTCCTTGGGTTATTCTGCAACTTTGATCACTAGCATGAGCCTTTTCTGTATTGTTTAGAGCAAAAACTCCCACAGAACTTGTATCAGTGTTTGTACTTCTGCACTGTCAGAACAGTTCTGCAGAGTCTGTGCAGAGGCAAGATATGAAGGCTTTGAACACACACACACACACACACACACACACGCACGCAAGCGCGCTCACATGCACTCACATAAAATTTCTATCTCTTTCTGAGACACATACACATGCAAACGCACACTGTCCATCTCCCTTTCCCTTCCACACACACACACACACACACACACACGCACACACACACACACACACACACACACACACACACACACACACACACACACTAATATTCACACACAGACGGACTGATTCAGCCCCCTTTGGTCATATATTCTCTTTGCTGTGCCAGGGTGTGCTGGCTGACTCGCCTCTCTTTGAATGCACATGCACGGCCACAGTGTGTGTGTTTGCAGAGGAAACATAAGTGTGCATAAATGATCACCTAAGAGTTCCTCTGCAGAATTTGTCTGCATGTATACATGCCTGGATTCTAGTCTGTATATTTGAGGGAGTATTTCAGAAAGTTTGCTTGTCAGTTATAAATAATAGAGAGAGCTGAATCCGAGAGTGAAAGCAGTCAGAGTGACAGCCGCGTCTTTGATGGTTTGGTCTTTTAAACACTGAAAACCAATTAGGTGGGTCAGGGGCCTGGGGAGCATGACAGAAAAGAATCCAGTGCCACCGTTCTGTCATCAGCAGCTTCAATCAGCACACGGGGACGGCTAACACACTCTTTATTTCTCAAAGGCACACACTCGCGCATGAAAGAGCTTTTACGCACACACTCTGGAGCTACAACAGCATTGAACAGTTGAGTTATCTGGGTGGCTCTGTAGCAATGTTTTCATTCAGCTGTCAAGTGAATTGTATGAAAACAATGTAACAGAAAGTAAAATGTAAATTAGATTTCTGTCAGCTGGGTTTAGTCATTTAAGTAAATGTCCCAATGGCACTTGGTGTGGCTGTGAAGGAAACATCTATGAAGACAAAATCAAGAAACGCCGCCAAGAACGGTTTGATCGAGTGCTGTTTTGTTTTCTTGTGTCTGCTGTTGAAAACAAAGAAGTGCATTTATTCAATATCCTAATGCACAATTGATCTGGCTGTGCTTTCATGATACCAACAGTACAGCTGACTTTTCTTTGAGGTGCTCAAATATTGCTTTTTCTGGACCACCTTCTGCTGCAGTATTTCAGAATATCAAAAGCCAATTTCAGCTTTCATGCAGTGACACTTCATGAAGCCCATCATTTCACGTCACGTCGCCGCATTGTCCTTTTTGAATTCTTTATCAGTAATAACATTAATCTTATCCAACAATCTGTGTGAAAATACTCAGGTGAAGCAAATGGTGTGTCTGAATGCATTCAATGCAGTGCCACAAAATGCATCTTAAACAAAAGACACCTGTGCAGATTTACTGAGGATTCATTTTTCCTCAGGGAAATGCTTTCCAAATACTTTTTTGTCATTAAGAATGACTCCTATTGTAACTATTGTATAGTCACAGAACAGATAATGTTGGAGAAGAGATGAACACGGGAAAAAGTTCAGTACATCTGACACATTACAGTTGTTGACGTGTGATCAGGTTAAGACCTGTTCAGTCACAACTACAGAAGCATTTTTTATCTCTGCAGAGCAGCTGATATGTCAGTGGCCTTTTTCTTCCTCAGCTGTTTAACTTTTCAAATGTGCTACTTTTTTTAAAGAGGGCATATGTGACTGCCTCTTGGGAGCAATGTGGGCTCACATTTTGCATTCAGAATACGGCAATACCAAAATCTTTCACCATAAGGGCAGCTGGAATCTTGATGTTAACTTGCACCATGTTAACTTCTGACACTTAAGCCGTCTTCGGGGTGAGCTGGGTGAAAAGCCCAGTAGGTTGCGTGATAAGGCCCGGCTTCCAGACAAAGCCACTGAACCAGCTACACTCTGAGCTGCTGAGATAGCAGTGGCCTTTTTCCTCTTTCCTAAAGCTCTGTCAGTTTGACCATTCAGCCAGCCAAATGTGCCAGCCTCATCAAGGTGCTCAGCTTTGCCCTTTTCAATAATTCATCCCCAAATTTGCAGGGAGGAGTCGAGGTTTGTCTAACAGCTTGCCATACAGGGGTGTGTTTCTTCTAATTGGAGTGACATGCAGTCCCTGACGGTCAGCGCTAAATGTCATTAGAGTAGCGGCCAAATACCACGTGCTGTTTGAGGCTAAGTCACAGCCGCTAGATTGAAAGAAGCAGTGCATAAGTGCAACACTCACGTACGCCCACTGCCAGGCACACTCTCTACACATGAGCCATTCACTCGTGCTCATTCATACAAATACAGCATACGCCTGTGAGCATGCATATTTCTAAATGTTGTCTCTCTCTTTTCTCTCTTTTCCTGACATAGTTTCTTTATTCACACACACACTCACACAAACATGCACAAAACCACTCAAATTAAAATGAGCTGAGGCATTTTGAGCCCTGTGCCGCCTTCTTCATTTCCAGCTTCAACTAATGCAGCACTTTTATAGTCACTGTTATTCTCTTGGAACTAATTAAAGCGTATACAAATGCACACACACATAGACACACACGCACATAAGGCACACACACGTACATACATGCAAACTGCACCCATAGTGCCACAGAGAGGTATAATTACAAAGTCTAATTCCTGTATCGTTTTACATTATTTATGAAGTAGTGTAGCTAGTGTCACACTGACCTTCCTCTAATGATGTTACACACACACACACACACACACACACACACACACACACACACACACACACACACACACACACACACACACACACACACACACACACACACACACACACACACACACACACTCACATGCACTCTCATGTTGTACAAGCATCATGTGGAAACAGATGTGCAACACACACACACACACACACACACACACACATACACACACACACACACATTCACAATTGTAGCCCCATAACCCCACCAGTGATCTGAATATATTCCCACATTTTAGACCAACTTTCAAAACCTTCCAAGTTGCTTCCAGCTGTGACTTGGTGGTGGTTCAACAGCTTGAAGGTTGTATTCATTTTCAATGTGAATACTGTGTTGTTGATAGCCACCTAAACTGATGCTGTAGCTTTAAAGACAACCAACTTATTGTTTTAAGATGGGTGGTCTATGTTAGCACTACTTTCAAACTTTAGTGTTAGCACTGTACATTTGATGTGAAGGAGAGGACTACCATTTGAGAAATTTGACTGTGCCGGTGAGACATTCAGCTTCATATTTGATGTAGTGTAGGTAGATTCAATACAAATGTCTGTAGCTTGGCTGTTCAAATCATTGCCAATGGCAGAGATTATGTACTGCAGTATGACATTTTGTCTTAAATCTGTGCTATTCTCCTACACAAACAGTTTTGTTCGTACCATTTTTCACGAGCACTAGCACAGAAGGAACAATGCTGAAGATGACAGCTTGTCAGATAGGCCAGAACATGCCAGTGGTGGTGGGTGTAGAGAAATAATCCACATTGTTCTAAGTCCTGGTACAAGTGTCAGAACCCACTTGTTTATGTAGGCGTCTTCTGCCTTGATGTTTCAGAGGCTTTGGCCCCATCATTGACATATGTACACGTCTCACACGAACATCCACTGGCTATTGTAAGAAAAAGCATCCCGGCTGCAGGTGTTTCCGCCCCGTCCTGTTGTGTATTTCAGGGCAGGTGGACTCTCTGCAATGTAAAACAGCTGGGATTTAACTTTGCCTGCAGCTGTGAGAGAAAATCCACAGAAAACAAAGGTTAACAGAGGTAAATGTCACACACTTCAACGCACCAAGGCAATATTTTTCTCATTTTTGGTACAGTGGGTATTCTTTCACTTTTGTCTGAAAAGTAATTTCAAAGATATAAAGGCTCTGGTATTTCATTTTGCCAGTTTGAACATGATCTGTATGGTGTAAGAAAAAACAGAAGACTCACAAGCTTGTTGATCATGCAGGATGAACAAAGCAAAAAAGAACAGACAAAGGAGGAAAAGTGTGAAAGGCTTGCAAAACTTACATGTTCTTTTGAATGACATTTTTTGGAACTAATCTTGTTCTTCTCGCATTTGCATGGTTTTTCTCTGGGTGTGCTATTTTCCCTCCACCCTGAAATGTTAGATATTGGGAATACTCCTGCTGTTGCCCTTGAAGGTGAAGTTGGGCACTGGGTGCTGCACTGCAAGCCTGCTGCTTCTAATTAGTTTGGATGGGTCAAATGAAGAGGACAAATTTCCCCAAGGGGAAGTGTAATAAGTCTAACATTACTTAAAGCCTTATGGAGTCTCTAATGATTGCACACATCTTCTAAATGTTAACTTAAATTAAAGTCTCTTTATAATAAGAGATGTTAGTGACAAACTCTCTCAGCCAGGAAACTTTCATGTCAGTAAGATGTAGATTAATGACCCTGGCTGATTTGCATGCTTTTACACGTTTGGATGCTAACTGAAGCTCATTTGGGTGTAGTAATTTTTAATATAGAGAAATGTGTTTCTCCGTCATGCTACAGCACACCCACCTTTTCCTCCCTCCAGCTTACACACCCTCCACAGACACACCAATGCAAACACACTTAGTCATGTGTTTTGCATACATTAACAGAAGGGCAGTGAGATATTTTCATCTCCAAGCACGTAATAAGTCATTTCAGTGTGTTTGTGTTTTTGTGTGCGTGTGTTTCCTGGGTCACCGAGTAAAACAATGGTGTGGTAATCGCACCTGCAGAGCCTGAGAGAACAATGGACAAAGAACTAAACAGCCTGCATGTCTCGGACTGTTTGCCCTGTCACCGACCTTACCTGAATTTGATTTGCAGGAATTTTTTTCGACATATTTTTTGTCTGGTGTTGTGACTCATCGCATTCTCGGTTAACCACCATACAATAATAAACACTCTCAATTTATCAATGAGTATTTTTGTCTGAGAGTGGTGAACAGGACCGTAAAGTATGGTAAACAAATAGCTGATTTATGGTTGTGAAACAGTTGGTGATGGATAAAAACTATGTCAGTTTCAGTTAATGTTGTGGTAATCCAACAGCCATTAATGGGTAGCTAACTGGTTAATTTTGTTTTGAGGTGCACGCTGGACTGCATCTCCCAGTCAGCCGTGTCCTGGAAGATTTTAATGTCCCAGACAAATGGGAGACATTTCAGCCACACACTTCATTCAAACTTGACTGATAAATAAGATAAAAACTCACCATAGCCATCGTGGTTCGTCGTGACACTGTTCCAAGAATTGGCACGAAAACAGCATGTATAACCAGGATATTTTCACATCTAACTCGGGAATTATCTTGTCATGTCATGTTGTAAATATCGCATTGCAATTATGGGATAACTGCTCGCAGTCAGCACTGGTCGAATGAAAGGTAGTTGTGATGAAGCTTTCGTTTGTGAGAGCTGTCCAGCAGTCGGTGGTCAGAGCTAGCTTGTCTGTCCTGGCTAGCTTGACTTTGTGTTTTTAAGTGCCTTAAGGCACAGTAACTCTCATACTCAGGCAGAAGGTACTGAACTAGATCTTTGAATCTCCACACTGATCGGCACCATCTGGGTCTCAGTCATACGGCACACCAGCTGGCCTTTGACTGGAGTGCATCACACTGCGTATGAGTATGCAAATGAACCTATAGGCCGACATGCATAACCGGTTAAAAACATTCTGTGGTTAACCAATTATCGATTAGCTATTGACGTCCCTAATAGAAATATTATTATCATTTCTGTAACTGTGAGAATCAAAAGCACATTTAGCAAGGCAAGGTAGTTATTTATTTATTTATTTATTTTTACGAGAGAATAGAAGAAATCCGACCCCAATGCTGTCATCATTTATTCCTTAAAATCACTTTGGCAATAATGCACTTCATATGCATTGCCTTTCACTGACTGGATAGGATTTAGATGTGTTCACCATCTTATTTAAATAAGCTGTCAGCTTGTTGTAAGCTTCCCCCAGTCTCTATTTACTGGTCTGTTTCCTCTTGACAGTTTTCATAAAGCATTTTTACAATTATGTCCATTAAGCACAATTTTTCTTTCTGCTGAAACCCTCGGGGAAAATGACTCTAGTCTAAACCAGACTTTTGTTTGAGGTCGATAAACCTGTGTGTGTGTGTGCATTTATTTCCATGTGTGTCTGTGTAAATGTGCTTGCTTGAGTATGCATGTCGGCCTCATTGTGACTGCCACAGGGCTGATAGCAGAGAGCGGCGTTGACAGTAGCTTCTCCTCAGCCTCGCCCGTAGACCTGGGAAGCCTCGATAAGACACCCAGGCTCTGAAGCCTCTAAAAAGACATATCAGTGTGGAGAGCAGAATGAAGAGATAGGGTAGTGAGGAGGAGGAGGAGGGAGAAGACATGAAGAAGAAGGGAGGAAGGCTGGGGAGGAATGGTGAGGACGTGAAAAAAAAATCCTCCTCTGCCTTTTGGCAGTGGATCCCAACGAAGTTTTCTCTCCCTGCCATTACGTCAAAAATCCCCACAATCCTTTTAGTCACAGCAGGGCTGGGAGAAGCCCTCAAAGGGAGACAGCTACCCACATACACACACACCACCTTTTAAGGGTTCATCTTTGTCACAAATGGTTTGAAACTTCGTTAATTCTATCTGAAGGCACATTTCAGTCTTGCCAGCGGCTGTGTTACTCATGCAATTTTAAAACTCTCAGCGTTATCTTGAATATCCCAAATTAGGTGTCTGTGGCGTCAGACTGAGGTTTTGGTTCACATGCCTGTAACATGGGATAGAGTTTATTATTAACACAGGCACCACTAAGAGTTTCAAAGTTAGATGGCACCTTACCGCACCCCCACAGGTAAATGGCAAAGTTCACCCCGGAATTGCTTTTTCAGCGAGGCACTTAAGTCGACAGAAGTCATCCATTTTTGAGAGAGACAGCATGCAACGTCGACTTGAAACATTGGAAAACCTTTCACAGACCTTTCCAAAGTTTGTGAGATGATGAGCTTCCTTCAGCAGAAAGCATTTTGACCTGAGATAGTGAAAGCGCGCCTTAAAAACAACTCTAGTGTTTCAGCGGGATTGGCAGAGGCTACGCTTCCGCTGTCTCTCACATCTTGGAGGCTATCACAACTTGAGTGTGTCGACAGGAAGGGTTAAAGGTGGCGATGATGTGCGCCTGTCTGTTGATGTGTATGTGTGTGTGTTCGAATGTGTACGTGCGTTTGTGAGCATGCAGGCGTGTGTAGTGTTTGTGTAATCTCAATATGTGTATGAGCGTGTGTGTGCTTTCAGGTAAGAAAAACATAGGTTGATGGATGGATGGAGGAGCAGGGGCAGGGGGAGAGGCAGTAAAGGGGTTGACAATGAAGACGAGAGACACTGGGTATGTTTTGATTTGGTCATGAAAGACTAAAGGACGGCTGTGGAATCTGGATGACACCTGAAGCTTCTTTTCCACCGTTTCGTTTACTTTTTCACACTTCAAGGATAAAGTACAATCAAAGCTTTCATATCTGTTTTTTTCCCTCTGTGAGATGTTGAAAGAAAGAAAAAGAATCTAGGCTACTGCATTGGGATGAGTTAGGTCTGATGTTATTTTGCAGGGTTGGGTTTTATTTCAGGAATGCATTATAGCATCCAGATATTGTGCCTATTGCTGTGACGGAAGTGTGAATTCTGTTCTTAATGTGAGTTGGCCTGGATGATATATTAAATGTATAAAAAAACAGATACAAAACAATGAAGTTGATAATACAATAGCTCATTCTTGATCTTGTAGACAGCCGTTGACAAAAGAATCTCAGCATATGATCCATTTAGTTGTTCTGGAGCTTTTGATGTTATCACAGGATCTTCTTCAGCAGATGTCTTGAAAATATAGATCTTCAAATTTCCGTTTTTCTGAGCCCTTTAGGGGCTTCTTGCTTCTTGGCTTAAAAGTTGAAAGTGCCTTAGTGACAATAGTATTATCTCCATCTGCTGAGGAAGATTGTGTGATACGATCAGAAACTCCAGGACAGCCCCTGTGGTGAGTGTTTAGTCTGTCAATGGTCCAACACCAAGCATCAGAAAGAGCTCTCCACACATTCAAAACAAAAACTTCAATAACTCATCCCCTCAGTTTTATATTACATCTGCTTTCAATCATCAACCCGGACGATAGAATTTTGATTGTACAAAGATGTTATTATAATGAAAGTCCATAAATGATGACACTGAATTATCTCCCAGCCTTGACTTGCTTTCTTACTGAGAATTAGATAAAAAGATCACTCCACCACGCTCATGTCCTGGACGCTGGGAGGACAGCGAGCCTGGCTTTATCAAAGTAAAAAGAAAACCCTTTAAAGATCACAGATTAACATGTTATGTCTCACTGGCTTAATTCATTCTCGATCAGGAAGGTAGAATCAATCGTTTTTGGTTTTATGGGGACCTCTGTGCCGTGACTGACATCTTGTTGTCATTGCAGGCAATCAGCAGAGGCTGTCTAACTATTTCTTTACTATTACACAACAAGATTACATGTCCGTGTGATTTCTTGCTTCCACTGCAGTTTACAGCTCGGTGACTGCCTCTGACACCAGTGTACATCAAGTTAATAAGAGGTGACTGTTTCACATGTGACTGAACCTCACAGCACAGGTTGAGCTCATTATGCTGTAATTCAGTGTTCTCCCTGCCAGTAATTATCCTGTCTGTATGGTTCATTTATAATTGAATCCTATCTGTAGCCACACTGACATACTGTACAGGTGTTTTAGGTGGAGGAGGGCAGCAGTTAATTCATTCATTCAAGTATGAGTAGAAAATGTTACACTTTATGGTAAAAGTCGTATTCTGCATTCCATCAATGGCTCATAGTTGGTACGTTTAGTGTCATGCTCATCGATCACATGGCAAAGTCTCACCTTGCACTAGAAGTGTCAGTTTGACAGTTTTGGTGGTTGTGGTCGTCAACAAATATTCGAAATTCCAAGGTATAATTGAATTGCAAAAATATTCAGACCTTCGACTGTGAAAATGAATATTAGATTGTAGGGGGAAAGAAGCAGCCCCCCCGCAGCGGCTGCACTGAGTGATGGACAGGAGTTACTGGAGTTTCTGTTATCCCATAATTACTTTTTTTTTTTTTTTTTTTACTGGCAAACCTGTTAAGGTCTGAAATATTCAAATATATATATATATATATATATGTATATATATATATATATATATATATATATATATATATATATATATATATATATATATAAGCAAATAATTCAACAACATGGTAGAGAAGATTTTTTTGTTGTTATTTTGTAATGTGTAGTCATGTAGATATTTTAAAATACATGTTTATGTTCAAATAATATCCAAGTAATGTGGCTCTTATTGTATTAGTTCTCCCTCTTATGGACAAAAAAGTGCACAAAAATAAATATTTGAATAGTTCAAATTTATGTGTTTGGGTTTTTTTTTTTTTTTAAGAATAATCGAATGTCATTTTTGGCCAACATTGAGAGCCCTACTGAATCATCATTAAAGTTAAATGAACCCAGAAGTCTCACTGGTCTAGTGATTCCCTTTACAAAGCTGCTAAAAATTCGAGCAAATTATTCAAAATACCAGAGGACAAGACTGCGGAGCCAGAATACCAAAGCCAAAATTTGAAAGTCAGTGTAGAAAAGTTGGTGAAAATTGAATGCACTGATAAATAATGCAACATTCTGGAGGGAAGTCAGACTTTTTTGCAGTGGAAAAATTTTGGTGATTTCACTGTTTATTGCATTTTTATTGACTCAGAGGGTTTATGTGCAGCAGAGGAGCAGCTTTCACCAAATGTTTCTCTTATATTTTGCTGGTATTGTTCCTTAAGATGGTGACAAGGCCTGCTGGAACATGTACCTCAGAAGTGCAGATTTGGAGCAGCCATGAGTGATATTGTATGCACTGAGTCACCGCTAACCTCATCTCAGTGAAGCTGTAAACTTATCTCATTGCTTTGACCTTTCTTCTTAGTTTAGGTTAAAGTAAAACCTGTGTCACCGGATACATTTCGGAGGGTTGTTGTGACTTGAGATTTTCCAGTGTAAAATGACTCTCCTGTAAGGTTAATGGCTTCAGTAAGCTTGAGTTCACAGAGCTTTGACACATATTCTTTTCTTTATAGAATGAAGCACAGCTCATTATTCCAGAGCACACTGTTCCGTCTCAGTGCCTCTTGGCCAAAGTCAGCTCAGACTGAGAAGGTAATAATAACCCCGCCAACCTTTAGATAATCAGCTACCCCCCAAAGAGCCCAGGAAAGAGAAAGACAAGGTGTCAGAAGTGTAGTTAGACACAGGGAAAAAGGACCATGTATTGTATGACTAGGTGAAGAACTATATTATTTAAAAACAGCAGGGGAACACAGGTGAAACAGAGAAAAGTAATGTTTAGATTTCCTGTGGTTTTCTTTTTATTTGTCAGATTGCAATGGCAAGGCATTTTTACTGATTTGATCCAAGCAAAGGTCAAAATATTCGAATAATATAGAGTTTTTGTTACAGTTTGCATTAGGATCATTCAGGATACAGGTATAATTTCAAATCCTCCTAATGATAATGGGGTAGTGCATGATGGCAGGTCCCTCCCTGATTAAACATTTTAGAGAGTTTAAAATGTTTAGTTTTGTGAGGGTCACAAACATTAGGACAGAAGTGTGCAAAAGTCACGAGACAAAGTTCGAGGTTGGAGAAGTTTATTACTCCCTTGTGGTAGTTTCCTATTGCAGGTAGCTTTCCTAATTGGACAGTTCTTCAAGTTAAGTTTTGGTTTTTCCTGTGAGAGTCAGGATATTTTCACCCTCTTATGACAGGTGGTTTCACTAATTAGACCCAATAAATCTAAAGGTTAAAAACACTTCAGTGGAATTCATGACTTGAAGATTAGGACATGAAGAGGTGAAGAGGAGGCTAATGGTACAGGAATCTGTTGCACACAATGTCCACACGCATTTCGAGAATTAGCTTGAGAATCAAAAATCACTGTGTTTCTCAGAGGCTTTGTTTGACCATTTTGGTCTTTTTATTTTTTTAAAGGCATTCACAGCTGCAAAAGGCTAATTAATCTCTGCAGCAAAACTTGCCTCTTGATCTCTGACTTTTGAATCTGAACGGACACAGAGGAACTGTAGCTACCACATTAGAGCCATCATGTTTTCCAAGTTAAATGAACATCAAATCATCCTCTTAGTGGCATTCTTGGTATAGTTTAAGGAGCTTATTTTAAATAAACTTTTGGATTTATAGCTTTAGTATGACCTGCTCTGCCAGCAGGTTGACTTCTTTCAAAGCCGGTTCATTGTTCAGCACACTGTCCTACTGGGTCTCCTTCCCCTTTAGCACCAGGCTAATTAGGAGTAGGGAAGTCTGGCTTTGTTGATGCGGGTGGTACAGGGACTTATGGTATTAGGGGAAAAAAAAAGGACCAATACATGCCAGGGAAACCACTCTCATTCTCTTCTCACTAATATAATGAAGCCCAGTCATGCCTCTTTCTGAGAAGTATGGGGCAGTTGGCATGTTGGAGAGTGGTAGAGGTGGTGAAAACAGATAATACAAGAGTGATTGACAAAGAATTAAAGAAATGTGGGAACAGACAGACAGACAGAGGTAATTCTCTTGCACAATCACAGTCAGAGACATTCAGGAAACCTTAATAGCAAATTTTATACCGTACATCGATTTTTATCTTTCCCCAAATTGAGTCCATCTTTTCCCCACCAGTTATCTCTAACTCTGGTCTTTGCCTGCCTTTTAGACTGTGAAATGGAGAGTGGTAATTTCCCCACTTCTCTCTGTATGTTAATGAAGCGCTAATCTGTTCCTGAGCGAGTGCCTTAATGAGGGCGACGTGCCCCTCGCTCAGCCGGCTAGCTCCCGTTAAGCTACCATTATGGAAATAGCTCGGCACCGCACATCGTCCTGGGACCGGGCTGAAATGTATGCCTTATTTCCACTTTTAAAGCTTTCTTCTCCCTCCTTAACAAGGCTGGGTGTTCCTCTGAGGGAGTGAGCAGTAGATAAACAAACATGGTAATGACGAGCACGGGGAGAGGCTTCACACACTTTGAGGTCTGGTCGGTTTCAGATTCTGGATGTTGGTTGGGCTAAATAGGCCACATAGGACAGATTGTTGGAGATAGAGAGCACAGTGTGAGCCAAGTATCAAACCTCTGCTCTCTCAGATATACACCCAAGTCAGCTGCTTTATTTATTATTTATTTATTGTCAACAGTGTTGCATTTCTATTGTTTTTTTTCTCACAGGTGCTGCTTTTTGTATCCCATAGCCTCTGACAGTTACTGTAAATATGTAAAGAAATTGAATTAAAAGGGATTATTGACATTATTTTACACCAAATAATGTCTTCCATTGATCATGTCACACCGTCCTATCCATAACGCCTGCTGACGATGATAATATGTGGCTGTATTTAGAGAAACACCCTAACCAGATTAAAAGTAGGAACAGATGCTGCTCGGAGCTGAACACGTTTCAAAGACTTGTATCAAAGGATATTATGGCTTTATTCATTTTGCATGTATCTAGGCCAGCCCAGCCCCTGCCACTCCCACAGACCACATATGAAGGGTGGTGTGGTGGGTGACCATGAAATGGATTAACTTCTCTCGCTTCCTTTACTCTTGAAATGAAATTGCTCATCTTTAGGCGTCTCTCTTTGTCCCCGTCACTCAGTTTGTTCTCCCATCTTCTTGTTTCTTTTCCCATCATCTTGCTCGCTCTGTCTTTGTCCCTTTTCCAGTATTTAATGTGTAGTGTGACACATTACTCCAGTTTGTCATATATGAGTGGTTTTGTTGAGCAAATGTTGAGAAAGAGGTCAAGTGTGGACAGGCTCTTCTGCAGTTATCTTGCTTACCTTCCACAGACTCTACCTGATGCTGAAAGATGAGATTAAACTCATGTTAAGCTGGCATTGAGCTGACTTCCTTATCTAGAGCAACTTCCCAGCAACGCACAGCTTTTGGTGAATCCCTTAGTCATAAGCGCCACAGGAATAAAACAGCATGCATGCATAAAATACTCTGTTAGGAGCTTAAAATGTGCAAGTTTTTTGGAAGAAACAAGTGAGAGTGAAGTTGAAGTGTGTGGGAGCGAGGTGCATCAAAAAATGTGTGCACTCTGCTGTTCACATAACACAAATTCACTACAGGGGCTGAAACCTCAGGATTCCTCTTAGGATGATGAAAAGATGTCTGAGCCTTGTCTCAGATGAGTCTTTAAGGATGTGCTTGGATTTAAAGACTCTCTGGAGGCTTTTGTTACAAGTTTTCAAGTTCATACATCAATGAAATAGTCATGAACTGCGGCAGTTTGTCAGATTAAGATTGTCAAGCTTAGGTGGTTGGTGGACTGGTTTGATGTTGGCAAAGCTTAATGGCTTGCACAGCTTCTTTCCTCCACCTCATATGGAGAGGTTTAATCAGAAATCCAAAAAGACTCCTGCATGTGTTTCCTTTTATTATGAGCAGTTATCAGTCACGCATCATGCGTTGTGCTTCAAAAGGTGAATTAGAATGAAGTACTGTATATTGTATGTGCCAAGAACGGAATTCAAATGAGCTTCAAGAGAAACTGCCGAATAGATGTATTATACATACAGTGGTTTAGGACATTTTTTATGTCAAACATCAATAAATATCTTTGAGTCCTCAAAAAGATGAAGAAAGTGCCCCAGATCCACATATTAAAAATTTACAAACTGTTTTGTACATGGCATGGTATGTGTCGGCCTCTTCTTGCTGCAGTTGGCTCAGCTCTGGGCGATGCTGGCTGGATCTGTAATAGAACCTGGCTGATACATGAAGTTGGATCTAAGAACAGTTATTAGTAGAGAAAATAACAGAGCAAAAAAATCAACCAACCTAAACCGACGCAGTGGTGTTTTTTTAAGGTAAAATACTCATGACAGACAGCTTGAATGATTGATTTCTCTTATAAACATCAGGCACCAGAAATACTTATTGATATGAGCCCATGGCAATGCATCAAATCAATGAGTGAAGCACTTATTCCTCGTATATTGGTTCAGGCTTATAGACTGTGAGGCCATGGAGAAACCAGCAACCGCAGCATATGGCAGATGACGCATTGCAGACGTGCCGACTCGAGGGCTGATCGGAACCAGACTCTGTTTCTGTTCAGTACTGACCACAGCAGGGAAAGAGGAGCATAGAGGGGTTGAAGAGCTGTCATATATCCCCAGGAAGGGAGGGAGGGATTCCCATGTGGTTGAAAAATAATGTGACTGTACCTCACCAGAGAGAAGTTTGAGGGAGCAAAGCACACAGAGGGAGGAGAAGAATTGGTCATAGAGCATCTGTCATAGAAGTTCAGAAGTGTCACTGGCACCACAAAAAGCCCACCATTGCCTTTAACCCCATAACATTTGGTTGTGTGCCTGCTTCCATGAAAGTGTTTTTCATTAAAGTTAGGGCTGCTAAGCAGCGAGAGGCTAGCATGGAGTATGTGGCAGTGGTGTGGTAGTCCCAGTCACCGTTGCTTAGCTCACAGAGGCCACTGATGAGTGCAGATGTTACCACGCTGCCTCTGAAGCACCACAAATGCACGCACCCTGCAAAATGTAAGCCAGATTTATCCCAAATTGTAGCTTGACACCCACCAACAATATATTCAAAAGCCCAAGTATGGAGGCAATGAGACTGTTTTCTCTACTGACTTTGGTGGTTTGTTTAGTGCGTCTTTATATGGAAAACCAGTGCAAACCCATAGTCTCATCACTAGCTGACAAATGTCTCTCCAAGCTTGTATTTATCTTGGTTTCAATTCCACAATGCACATTTATTCCCACAAGCTACAGCTTTGCCTCATTTAAGGAGATGCTAAAAGTCAGTACCTTTCCAATGAAGTTGTTACACAGAAAGATCAAGTGGTAATGAGCTGTGATTTCTCACAGGACCTGGTGTTCTTATCTTATCACCATGTCAGCTGTGGTGTCAAAACAATGGTTATTTTTGGTATTGTTCTTATCCAATGGTGTTTTTTTCCACCCCAACAATGTGAACTCTGATTACATCAGTTTTGTGATTGTTGATTTGTGATTTAGTAGAATTTAGTTTTTCTATAATCAGTTTAGCGCTAAGTTTGCTATTATACTAGCTGTCTGAGGCCTAGCTGTTATGCTTTTTTTTTTTTTACTTTTCCTCTTGTGGACTCTGTGTATGTATTTCCTACAAGAACTTAATTTTGATCTTTCACTGGTGATACTTACAATGACTAATTTAACAGCTAGTCTATATTTTTCTGAGTACAGTTTAGTTGTTCACTTGTTTTTAGGGACAAAACATGTTTCAAATCTGATTTTTCTCATTAATTTTGATGGTATATTTGGTCTAACTTTTCTGATTTGCAATCACAATAATTGAAATTGTTGTGTGCTGGTATTTTCAGAGTTCCACTTTGCTTCCAGGGAAAGCTTCAAAGGCCAACTGCTGTTTTTAACCTTTCTTAGCAGTGTGTTTAGTTTACTTTACTAGCTGTACACCTACGCACATAGTGAGGGGAGAGAGGAACATACTCGACAGAGGTTATATGTTAGAGACTAAATGAATGGTGTTAACTGACAGAGGGCTTGAAAGGGAAAAGAGGAACACATGGAGGAAATGAGAAAGAAAAAGCCTTTTCCTGCAACACACTGCACAAATCAAACACTTAAAAGTGCCTTGTGTGCACATATTAAAAAGGAATATAGCTATATTTTTAAAATTGAATTAGAATAACTAATTACACATTGTAACTCACTTGCCTCTCTGGACTATTTATCCACTGTCTTCTTTCCTTTCAGCACGGTGCTATCCGTCCATGTTTCAGAAAGAGAGTTTTTATTACTGCCATTATTAATAAAACAAGCAGGACAGAATCTTTTATTAACAGAACGGTAAGTAGCATTCAAATGTTTATTTCTGTGAAGTCCCTGAGCAGTGGCTTTGGCTATTATTTATGAATTAACTGCTAAAAATGCCTCAGAAATCCCTTTATGACACTGCAGGGGGGGCATCAAAGTGGAACAGCTGAGCTTGCATCAAACCGCATTTTAACTTTGCATGAGCTTGATTGCACGTTGATAATAGTACTATTTATCCAGTAATGGTTCTGTTTGCAACCGAGTATTGCCCGAGTCCAACCCAGAGCACCCTCGTGTGCATCAGCTTAACAGAAAGAGTGAATTTAGTGACTCTTTCTTCTCAGTAATCGTTTTTCAAATAAGTGGGTCAGTTAGTTGAGAAGTTAGTTAATCGGATAGTGCCTCTGTCTATCCATTTGTTGGCCCCTGAGAGACAAAGAGTTAGCTCTGCAGACCCCTGCATCTCAGAAATATGTTTCTGAATGCAGTGTGTGTATACACATGTGTGCGTTTGTGTGTGTGTGTTCAGGCATGTCTGCATCCGTGCTTCAGTGTGTGTCTGCCATTCTAGTTCAGTGAGTGGCCCACCGGGTGCAGACAAACCCAGGCTTTGTGTGTGTGTCCTGCTGCCATGCTGTGTACTGTACTGAATGGGCTCTGGGGAGCGAGGCGTGTGAAAATCCCACCCTTGCCCACCTAGAGACTGTCAGCTGTGTGTGTGTGTGTGTGTGTGTGTCTGTACAAGAGAAAGACAGACACAGTGAAAGAGTGTTTGTGTGTGTGTGTGTGTGTGTGTGTGTGTAGGGTGGGAAGTGGTGGGTGAAAGAGGACACTCCACGCCGAAACAACCACTCTCTGTGTCGGACAGTACAGAGAGATTCTTTATTATTCTTTTATTTCATTAACTGGTGAACCTAATGACCTGACAAATGACCCCCAGTAGAGCCCACTGTGTTCTCTCACATTCACTCTCGCTGCCTGTCTGTCTGTCTCTCCCTCTTTGTCTGTGTGTCCCTCTCCATCCCCTTGCATTATGCTCTATAATCTGTCAATGCCTTTAGTCCATTTTCACAGGAGACCGAATTGGACACGACATAGCCTGAAATGTGCAGGTGTAACTAATAACATTAATGATGGCTGCATTAAATTCAGGTTTTCTCAGTTCCAAGGACCGTATGTTACGCTTTAATAGAATGGAGCCATCATTAATGTTATTAGATACGCCTGTGTTTTTCCTGCTATGACCAGTTCAAATATCTGCTGTGCCACTCCTCCTGCTCCTGCACACCCTTACAGGTGTTTTCAATTTCTCTGGCTGATTAGACCTCTAGTCAGGGTGAATTTGTGTTGAGCTGAGCTGGGAAGATGTGACCAAAGTCTGTAAGATAATACCAATACCTGAACAGTTGCATGACAGCATGAGGAAGCTGTCGATCAAGCCTTGATAAGAGGTGTGATCAGGAAACATAAGTGAGAACACCTGTGTGAGTGAGCTGCTGGTGTGTAGGAGTTTTGATAAAAGTCACTACCACAAACTCACTGTCATTTGTCTCAACACTTTTCTCTTGCAACTTAGGACTTGATAACAGTGAGTTGAAGCAGTCAATTTGATACTATCACCTGTTACCAGTGAACCTGTGTACCTGTGGCAGGTGTTTTTTGAGCATTCCACAACTTGTCGAGGGCAAGATAACGTGACAGTGGCACATTTTGGTAAACAGTCCCTCATTTTATACAGGACATAAACATGTTTCCTCCTATAGTCTTGTAAAATACCACATACCATGCAAACACTGTTGCTCTATTAATAACAGCTCTGTCTAAAATCAACATGCAGCTTTTCCAGGATGGAGTTCTATTAATGAAAGACAAAAGATAATTATTATAACAGACTGAGGAACCCAGCAATGTTCAGATTCCAGGTGTGGAGGGGCTTCTGTCTTTCCATGTCTCCCTGTCTTCTCTCTCTCCTCCATGTCATTAATACAGGATTGGATCTCTCACAAATATATCGTCATCAATAGTTGTGACTCATGGGCGTGTTGTACTGTCGCTGCATTGCATGTGAAGATTCAAGAGGTGGATGTGGGAGCAGTATGCTCTGGTGGAAGCCCATTCTTGTTCCCATTGTCCTCAACCACAACACAGGATGTGGTGGATTCTAATTGGGGAGGTGGATGGACAACACACAGACACACAAACAAATAATGAACACAAACACTCGCTCAAGCTGCACAGACAGGACGTAGGTGACCTCATCCATGTGAGACAAAACCAATAGGCAAAACAGTCGTCATCCTATTTAGTCCACCACTGTGGATGTTATTTGTTTATCCCCGGCAGCTACCTCCTGCCGCTCATAAATGTCAAGCATCATCATTGTTGAATGAGAGTTTGCTGTTCAGTTTGACTGTGCAGAGTGTCCCAGTGTGTTTAATGTCCTGAATAAAAGTGTTGTGTGTTTATTAAGCGAGTTTGTTATGTCTCTCCTTTTCACAACATAGTTACCGTCTTCTGCCTTTGTTACAGCACCCATTTAGCACAGCAGGTAGTGTTCCCATTTCAGTGAAATTCTGTGTTCCTCATTGGAGATTCTCCTCAGTAGCTCCACTATTAGTGAGATAAATTCAAACCGTGTCCTCCCCCCGTCTTCTTCTCTCCTCTGCTCTCCCTCCATCCATCCCTCTATCTGTTTGCCGGATCTGTTTGGGTGTTTGTTTATGTTTGTGGCCTTGTCTCTCTGAACATGTAGACATATGCCCTGTTCCTCCTCTAATTGGTCCTCTGCATTCATGTGGGGATGCAGGGAGAGATAGGGCGACTGCAGGCAAAGCTGACTCTTAATAAATGTCAGTCCACAGCCGGGCTACGGATGGACAGCTCACTGATGGGCTGTTTATAACAAGGTCTCACTTAATGCAAGGGGAGACAGGAGCCGAGGTGAAATTACAGAGATAAAGAAAAGGAACGCATCAAGAGAGGTTGAAGCATTTTGCTAACTAGATGTGGAGAGAGGCGGAGTGATTGTGGAAACAGCATGGTGTGTGTTAGAGGGGGGAGGTCACAGACAGGCAGCAGTGAACGTGTGTGTTTGTGTATTTGGAAAGCTCAACTAGTAATTTATCATTACTATTAAATCAGTAAATTAAACACAGACTGTTCGTATATTAGCATCACTTGTCGGAATTGAGAGTGAATGAAAAGCAAGCAGAGAAGTTGGCATAGTTAGCCGAAAACTTATGAATACACAGTGAGTATTGGAATGACTAAATGTTGGGAAACTTCCCGACACACTTCCTGTGTGTGTGTGTGTGTGTGTGTGTGTGTGTGTGTGTGTGTGTGTGAGCTTGTCCGTGTGCGTGTCTGTCTCTGTCTCCTGGTGTGTTTTCGGGAATCCATCCTGTCAGGCCGAGAACCCTCTCGCTCCTGCCTCTGCATAAAACATATCAAAAGTCCGGTGCCTTTATTGTTTCGCCTGCCTTGTTTTTCTTTTGAGTAAAGCGTACACTTCACTCCTCTGTGCTGTTATTTACTCCCTGCGGTTTTCAGTGTACATTGAATGAGAGCTTTATCAAAAGGCTCGTTGACAAAGGAAGAAAAAGTTAAGAGGGATAAGTTATTCACACTGATGGAACGTTCTAGGCCTTTTCCTTCCCAAGTGTTTTCTCCAAATCATAGAAACTACAAAGACTGAATGACATGTTGGCCCTGTTACGTGTATTTGGGAGGCCCCTTGCTGTACAGGAAGGGTTTTCCGTCATGCCATCTCTTGTACTGTATGTCATAAGTCTAGATTTTCTCTTCTCTAAATATATTTTTGGAGAATAGGACTGTATCTGTGTGTGTTCGTGTGGGCCTGCATGTGTGTGCACATATCTGCTTGTGCTCATTTCTGTTATAAATACCAGAGGTGATTGACAGTTTCTAGTGTTTGGGTTTGACAGTTCTTATTTGTTATAGTCGACAGGCTTTTAGTGAATGGCTGACGTTTTGAGGTTCCTCATCTGTCACTGTGCGATGGCTACGGGGCACTGTTGTGGATGTGGATACCAGTTCATGGTGCCCCCCTTTCAGCATCAATCCACAGTGCATATGGGCTCCTACGACTCTGGGCTCAAAGGGTCATGGGAAGATTAAACATGGGTGTTTTTTGAACTGTTGATTTCTTCTTCCTGTTGATTGGCACATTAGAGTCTTGTGTAAAGCTACTGGCTGCAGTATTTGCTGAATAATTCCAAGAGACTGACACATAAGAGGAACTAAATATTATGCTACAGTTCATTTAAAAAGACAAATCCAAAGCTATTGAACATTGAACTTCAGGACCCATCGTATTGTACAGTGGTACATGTTATCATCCAAATGGATACCTCACCAAACATACTGTGCCATAGGTGATGTGACAAGTTGATCAGCTACTCTACAATTGAGTTAAGTAGCGTACATTTAGACATCTAAAACATCAATTGTAAACGGCAGGTCTCCAAATAAAAGTCAAGGGTTTCAGACTCTCCATTATGCTAATCATATGTGGGAAAACCACAATGGAAGAGGCAGAGAAAATACAGTCTCCTTACTGCCTGGAGCTTCCACAGACAACAAAGAGTCACTTTTTTTGAGTAGGAGTCACTTTCTCTTGAAAAGTGCTGCTGCTGCTCTCTCCACCTGCACTTACAGTTAAATGCAGCAAGTTCATTCCAGTTCTCAGAGAGGGGGGCTGTAAAACATTTTGGGAATTGACAAAACAACCCCAGCTCGAGCTTAATTTAGCTCGTCTGGGGCATTTGATCCTATCACATGATCACAGCAGATGAAGTGTTCCAGGTTACCATGGAAATCTAGATCCATTTTTCCTTTTAATTTTTTCAGTGATTGGCTGACTTGGACCGCAGGTGAGATTGTTTTGTCAGTGGAAATCACAAGTGAAATGGAGGGAACCGAGAAGGGTGAAGGGAAAGTTAACCAGAACATGAAAGTATCAAAGTACAGAAACTGCGAGAACATCGAGAAGCAAACAGATTTTCTATCCTTTCTTACAGTTAACAATGCTAAACAAAATGAAGATTGACTGAACAATTAAGGACATTATTCACACACCAACAACTGTTATGATTAAAAAAAAAGTTTATCATCAATGAAACTTCACAGTTATGTTTAGCGGTGTGATAGCACAATATTTGGGAGTGTTGCTTCACTGACTGTGAAAGTAAATTATGTTCTGTTAGATAAACAACATCAGTAGTTTGATCTTCAGGAACCATGAGCGTTTTCGGTAGAAAATACAAAGGTTTAGTCTCAGGGACGTCTGAGAAGTCGAATTACATCAACTACTGACCACTTGCATGCAAATGAATCACAGTTTACACTAAATCCAGTCCAAGTGCTGCTAGTCTGTACTGTATATGTAATCATAACAGCCTGTCAGCTAACTGGCAGTCCTTAATATCCAGTAACATGCCTGAGTTTGAAAAATGCTGGTTCTAATAGATCATGTCATTTTGAACATTTTGGGGGTCAATAGTCACCATATTGTAATTGCCTTATTATACCATCCTCTTCTTGTTTGTAAAACGTGGTGAGAGAACATATTAGATGTATGATATATTACATTTAGTTTGATTAGTGCACCATAATGACTAGAAAGCTATTAATTAAAGTCAGCATAATGCTGAGGCCAATTTGTTATCCGTTACTCCTCAGATGAACCTTTGACTGGTCTCCAATTCCCAATGCGTTCCTCCTCCCTCACAGTGAATCAGGAGGCTACAAACTAGACAAACCACAACAGTGTTTATGAGGTACAGATGGACAGAAACACTCAACATAACAGCGGAGGCAGCCCACCTGTAGCACCGAGGCAAACAACAAAAATCTTTATTGAGACATTAAAAGACCGTGTTTTGACAGCACGCCTGCCTTTGTCAGAATATCTGCTTTTAGTGACAGACAGCTATGCAGCTGAACAAACACACTCACAAACACAAGCGTCCTCAAGCATAGCAAGCATATACGAGCAAAGTGCGCTCACATTTCCTTTAAGTTACACTTTGTGCATCAAAGTTACAGATCAATCTTGAATACAAAAACAACACAAAGTTCAGTTATGAGAAACATTTTAATCTCACCTCACTTGTGAAAAGAACAAAAAAATGTCAGTGATAATGAGCCCCAAATTTATTCCACATAATTACCTATTTGTGGAAAATATTACCCGGTGTCTTCATACCACAGTTTTATTTGTGCTGTCACCTGCGTGCATGCCCAGTGACAGACAACCGTCCCATGTCCTCATAAAATAACCCCCGCTGATCATCCTTCAACACGATGGCAGAATGCAGCTCAGACAGCCAGGCAAGCTTGTGAATGTAGGCTGGCACAAAGACGGAGAGGAGGACAGGCAGACAGGTTGGCAGACATGCGAGCATTGTACTGTAAGCTTACTGACAAACAGTAATGACACAGACTGTGGTTGCTGTAAGCTGACCGACAGAGAGGTAGAGAAGCAGTCAAGCATGCAGTCAAGTTGATAGAACAGATAGACCAGTAGTCACTCAGTCATCAGGTTTTTGTAAATATGTGTGTACCCGGCAACATAACAGTGTAAAAGCAGGCATTGTAGTTTTATTTTTTTTTATTAATAATGGTCAGGATGTGCGGTGAAGCCCAAAAAACAAAGAGTGTCTGCTGTTGTGTGTATGTCTAGATTACAGTAAAGCAGCGAGGAAAAGGAAGGGTGGATTTGCCATGAGTGTGTGAGTCTGTTGAGAGTAGGAGGGATAAAGGGTTGCCAAAATCTGACAGCTCAGCCTCCTGTGCACTCCGTCGTTCTGTCTCTTTGTCTTTCACTGTCAAGATTTCTCTCCGTCAGGCAAAAGTCAACGAACAGGCAGCGGCCAGAGAGCTCCAATTGGACAAACTGTCAAAGAGCTCATAGTCGCAGAAGGCATATAATGTAGCAAAGTCACAGAGGACCTATAATATACCATATCCTCTCTCTGCAGAGCACTTGTGCTGGCAAAATTACAGTAACCCTTCCTTTTGATGCCGATTTAATGCTGTGCTGGTGTCACATTGACAGAAGCAGAAAAGCATTTTAGTCGAGCGGCGATGCACTGCAGCACATTTTGTGCAGTTTTGAAAGGAATGCTAATTGTGGTAGCATAAATATGATTTTGATTTTAAATACTCTGACCTGCCAAAATCAGTGGATCCAATGCATGTGTTGAAACATCATGCTATTTGTGATGCCAAGTGGGTTACATCAAGGTCTAAAAAAAATGAACACGATTTACACTTTGTGTAATTACTAAAAGGACATGGATCTGTTTTTGTTTTTCTGTTCTCAGTAATTATGTTTTTTCTGCTAATTAAGACTTGATGTGAATGTTACATCAATGCTGGATGAAATGACGAGTGCTAGGTTTAAAGAGCTCCACATGAGCACGGAGGTAGCACAGTGGAACAACACTGATCCGCCACTGAAGGGACTTCTTTTCATTTCCCACCTGTGATGTGTCTGGCAGGGCTGGGTGCTCTACAGACACAACTGACAGTGTTTGCAGGGCAGGAATAAATGATGGCTGTAATCACACTTAAGTCGCAGCACCAGTTAGTGGTACTAGCATGAAAACTTTCTAATATGAACGGCTTCAATACTTCACAGAGTTGTAAATTGAGTCATAGTATTATAAATCGTCGACCGGTCTTTTGGTGTCTCATACGCCTCCGAGCTCATTGATGTGTCGCTCCAATAAGTCTTTCTGGACCCTGTTTTTATCTCCTGACTGCTACCTGTAGCAACACACCCACACCAACGCAGCATTTTCTTAATGCAGGGCTATTAACAGTCTGAACACTCGCATCCTTCCTCCTGCATAAACAGCCTCTTCAGACTAAAGGAGGGAGTTAGCAGCAAATAGTAAAACATCATCTGCTACATTCATGCAAGTAAACAAACCTTCTTTATGTCTCAGAACAGAAAATCGAATCTGCTTTATTGTAAGTTGCTTAAAAAAAGCAGAATTAAGAGCTTTTGAATCATTAGAGAGCCAAAAACAATGATATTCTTTAGTAATGATATTCATAAGAATATCAGTAGAATTAAACATGTTAGCCTGTCCTGTGTTGTGGAGCGGAGTCTTCAAACTTAATAAGACTTCTCCAAAGGGATGATAGCAGTTTTTGAATACTCAAACGCTGATCTCCACACACATGCTGTACAACACAACTCAGAGACTTCTTCCCTTTCCTCCAAGACACACACAGACTTTCACACGCGCACACGTCATTTCACTCCACTGCAGAAGATTGATTGGCACTTGCTGTCGACACTTGAGCCTGATTTGCTTCGCTTCGTGTCTGTCTCGTACAGACTTTGCCATGCATATTTTAAGATTACTTCACCCGGCAGACGGTTTCACACAGGCACTAAAAAGTGTTGTCCCATTTCTCTTTTTCTCTCTGCGTGAATTTATAGGCAGCTTTGTTGTTATATGAGGTTTGACGTTAAATTTCTGGATACAAGACAAATTCTCTCTGTCAGTGAATTCTTTATGCTTTGATGTTTGAGATGCTTCTAGTTTGTTACAATGCAGGCTCTCTTGGGTTATCACACTTATTCATTATTTTACTTAAGCTCCCATTCTTTGTCATTGTGTTTCGTCACTTTCTCCTCTTGTCTGGCTTTCACTCATTTCTCTCATATCTATTTCTCCCCTCCCCTCATTGTTTTTGTCAATCTCTCCTCCTTGTCATCTTTTACTCGGTCTCCCTTTCTTCATTCCCCCCCTGCCGTTCTTTGCTTTTATCAGTGAGAAGTAAGAAATTCAGTTTCTGAGAAGCACTCAGCAAAAAAATAAAATAAGTAAAAATTCACTGCTTTGACAAGTGTTTCAAATCCACACTATTCTTTATTGCACTGTGGCAAATAATTGATGAAAAGTACCTTTTTGCGTCTTCCCAGACTCCTTGTATATACCACTGCTTGATGGAGTTCACCACAGTCTTATATAAACTGACTTTACTGACACCAGTAACCACTTAATGGGATAAAAGTGCTGCTTGTTGCATGTGTCATTCTTTTATCAATTGGAATACACTGATTGGTTCACCAAAGAACAGAAAAACCTCTTAAATCTCCTCTTGACATGAACGTGCACTTAAACCAGACCAGATGACACCACATGAGTTGCTCTCTGAGTTTCAGGCAGAGCAGAATTTTTCAGTTTGGCACTTTTTATTTTGAAGGACATTCTGATTAATTGCGCTTTCTTGGATTTTGTTTCTGCAGTCTTGGCCAACATTTCTGTTTCTAGCATCTGGAAACATGGTAGCGTTACTAACACAAAGTGCAGTGGGGCAAAACTCATGAGCACAAAGTCAGATGGGTTGTACAGCAACTCAGTGGCATTCAGACCAAAATCAGCTCTGCATTAAGATGGGGTGGGTCCTGTTGGTGACATAATGAAATATGATTTCGGAGTAACAGATTAATGCAACAGCAGATATTTTTTATCTTTTGCCATGACAATTGTGAGGTAAGCAGCAGAAATAAGGTGTTCATGTTACAATGTAATCTGCCAGGAACGTGCATTTGCATGTATTTGACTGACCAACAGAGCCTGGTTCAGCTCTCTGTTCCAGGCGACCCCTACGTTTTTCTTTGCCGGACCGTAAACCGATTGACTGCCCTCATTAAAATGAATGAGAGTTTGTGTTAGTAGGCTCTGTGGAGTTGTAAGAAAGCTCTGTTTGACAGATGAACCAAAGCATTGGAGAAAGAGAAATATTGACCTGATGGTGACTCTAGATGAAAAATCAGACGACGACGACCATTTAATTTTTCATTTTCAACCACGAATGTCAAATGGAAAAGTCCAAAATGTGTGCCAATCGATTTAGTAGATGTAGAGAAAACTTTCATTTTCCTGGTGCTCCAGGTAAAACAGTCAGGGGACCACCAGATATTTGGCTTCATCCTCTGGGCACAAAAGACATCTGTGCCAAATTTCATGGATATCCATCCAATAGTTGTTGAAACATTTCTCTAAAAACCAAACTGTCAACCAAATGGTGGTGCTAGAGGAAAAATGAGACGGTAGTCGTTTCAACATTTTAATTTGGGATCAAGTGGTGGACTGAGTGACTGGCTGACTGACCGAAATACACAGATTAAAAAGTCTCTAAAAAGCCGTAGTTTGGACAGATGTTGGTAATAATTTTTGTTTCCTTGGGGTTTGTTTAAACCCCGACTGCCCATGTTTGTGCTCCAGCAAGATTTCTTTTTATGTAGCTACGCTGTCACACTCCTAGATTTCAGAAACTAACTTGATAAGTGCAATGTTGTTATTGCCAAAAAGAACGAAGGCCAAAGCTATGAAAATAATACCCAGCTTGAAATAAACCAGAATGTCCTTAACATTGTGGTATCCTCACTTTGAGTTTGACTACTTAGGCTGTAATCCATATAGAGCTTTCACAATTATCCCTCACTGACTTTGTTGGTTCATCTAGGGAATTGTACAAGTAACCTTGTCGAAAGCTATTAGACTTGCACCGACAGCTGCAACAGAATATTTAGTCCCCTTTCAGCAGATATTGAAGGATAAGTTTGGGGAAATTTCCTTGATTTCTCTTAAGTTTATTCATACTTTGTTAGCTTATTCTCTCTCATGTGTCGGATCTCCCTTAGTGTGCAGCCTATATTGTCGTAATATACTCTAACATGTAGTGTGTATGGAATACCAGATGCAAGTGAATTTCTGATTATCTTCATGGGTTAATCCTGTTTTCTGTATCCTGACACACAGGATTTTGGCACTGAGACAGATAAGAAGTGTGTGTGTGTGTGTGTGTGTGTGTGTGTGTGTGGTAGTATAGGGCTGTGATGATGAGGATGATGCATCCTATCCCCATTAGTGTTAGCCTAGATCTGTCAGAGCCTTGTTGGGTTACTGCCTGGCAAAATCACAACCCTGAGGAACAATGGGATGGGCTAAACACACACACACACGCAACCATAAACTCACATATATACACACACACACACACACACACACACACACACACACATGCACACACATCCTTGCGCCTATGTTCCCAAGATAAAACACTGTTTCTGTGTTTCGCACACACACCTGGAGTGCAGTACCTGGAAATTCTCGTCAAAGCCCGCTGTCAATCTCATACTCACTTAAGTGCAGACACATAAACACACTGTCCTCAACCCCTGTGTAACAGACAGGAAGTGTCACAGTCTGGTTTGTTGTCTTCACTTTATTGTAGCTTGGTTTTGATCTACATCACACACTCAAACTGCATTTCCGGTTGCCCTTTGTCTCACCTCTGTCAGGCATAAAATAGACAGCTGATGAGTGTTTTTTTCTTTCTCCAACTCTGCTGGTGCTGTTATTGTGACCCAAGCACACACAAGGCCATCAACCCAAATAAAGGATTACACGGTGCTTGTTTCCCCTCATTCCAAAAGCATTTGCCATTGTGGAGATCAATAGAAAAAGAGCAGTGTGAACTGAGACTCAGATCAGTTGTGTTGGAAGCACTGGGTGTTCATCATGCAGCTAATTTAGTTGCGTTCCCAAATTTTAGTTCAATTCAAGTCATTTCCGACCAACAACCTTGTTTACCGCCTTGTAGAACTACTTTGATGTGCGTCGTCTTTTCACTGTATCTTGCTCGGTAACAGCACTTTAATAAGTTGTTTTATTACCTGTCGTTCAGAGGCTGTCCTTGCAGCTCCCCCTCTGCTGTAGCTAAATTCAAGGCTGTCCTACATTCTCCTTGTGCTTTGGAGCTGCTGTGGAGTGGAGGCTTCGACAAGAGACAACATTTTCCCTCTGTGCTCTCCTTTATGGACTTTTAACGTTGCTTCTAATTAATGTCTCTGTCATTAATTTGCTGTGACACATGGCCTCCCTCCACCCAGCCAACCAACCAGCCAGCCAGTTAGATTCAAGCCCCAAAGCTCCATTTAGTCTCCAAGCACCACACTGCAGGGAGGAGAGCTGCAGACAAGAGCGAGCTATCGCACAACCCCCATGTGGTTTTAGTGTTTTTTTATTATTTGTGTGTTTGTTTGTGTCTGTCTTTCGTTCCTACTTTCTTTCTTTCCTCCTGCCCTCCGAGCTGGTGCCAGGAGTTGGTTGGTGCTATTATCAACATTCAGCGCAGTGGTACTGAGTGCACTTTGGTTGGCTACAAGATGGCCCTTATTATTCTGTGCTACCTAGAAAGCATTTCACACATTGCAGCCATTTTCTCAATGATGGGTGTTGATAAAGTGTCTCGCCGTTCCATCCACTCATGGGGGTAGATTATTGCTCAGCCTACGTTTCTGATGGGGTGATGATGATGATAGCGGCCCAGCGATGGTTGCCCTTGGTTTCATCTGTTTGTCTGCTAATCCTTCTTTCCCTCGACTTTTTGTCAAGCCTGCAATCTAGCAAAACACTCCCAGGTGAAAAAGCAGGTAATCAGACATCGCCTTACAGTAAATTCAAGAATTAACACAGTATTTGTCATGGAAATGAAGAGAGGTGTAACTCACTGAAAAATGTTGGAATCTAAGACACACACTTCCTTTTCCAATACACGGCATCACTAAAAAAGGTTGCTTAACTTACATTTGCGCTATCATTGTATTATTCTGATTCCATTCCTGACTTTATAACAGGCACTATTTTCTCTTGTCTCTTTTTACTGTGCTGACATATGTCTATTATATTAAAACGATAAAGTTCCATCATTTCAGCAGATACATGGAGGATTTAACATCTGTGGCTGCGATTCAAAGGAAGAAGGAAATATAGACAGAAAGAGAAAGATGTTTTTCTCTGCACCATCTTTTTTTTAAAAAACATCTCAAACACAAATGGTGGCCAGTTTTTAACCTTATGCTTCATGGTTGATTTCACCTCCCTTTTCCTTGTATGCTAATGACTCTGTGTGCTTTATCAGACGGACGCCACAGCGCGTTTGTCATTTAATCATGATAATGTGAACGAGTAAAATAGTTGCCATGGTGCCCCATGGTATGGCTTCAGTTTTCTACATCACATTGCATACTTTTGCAAGGTTACTGCATGTTTTTATTCTGTTCCTCGTGGTGTCATTCATGCTGCATGCATAGCAAGGGATACACATGATGCTGCCAGTCTCTTTAAAAGCAAACAGAATGGAGAATAAGCGATGTCCCACCTCGAGCTCGTGGACAGTGACTTTGCCTTCAGTGTATTTTTAAACACTCTGATGGATAAGACTTAGAGATAGTACGTACTGGCCAGAGAGCAGTAATAATTTATGGAGGTTTTTATAGAAAGCGCAAGACTGAAGAAGTCTTGGTCATGACACTTATGCGTGTGCTCTTATTGCTGCTTTTTTATCCTCTGCTCCGTCGAGCTCCTTTAGGTTGTTTGTTTCCTTCACTCTTATGCCTCCCTGACCCTCTCTAACCCCCTCTCTCTTTCTCTGTCTCCCTCTCTCTCTCTCTCTCTCCAGGTTCAGGAAAATCTCTTTGTTGATTTTAACCATCAGAAGCTGCTTGAATTCTACAACAAGGTATGTTATTTGAGAGTGTGTGTCAGTGTGTTTGTGTGTAAGCACATGCCTTTGTGCTTCAGTGTCTGTCTTCCAAGTTGCATTTCATCCTGATTGGCAGACATTGCCTGACAAAATCCATGCGCCTCCCTGTCTCCCGCTGACTCTGATACATTTAGTTTCCTCTTCCTCTCTTTTCGTTCTCTGTCTGACTTTCTCTGTCTTTCATGTGTGTCTTTCTTTTGTGTGCTTCTTTTTTACGAACACTCAACCTTCTCTCCTCTTTCTTCCAGCTTGAAATCGTGCAAGGCCAGTTGGATTCCCTGACTTGATGCACACTGCTCTTTGTACGACTACACACACACACACACACACACACACACACACACACCTTGTTAGTGTTTTTGCTGATAGCTATACCAGCTGTTAGAGGCCTAGCAAGTCCATTCTTGCTCTGCTTTATTAAAGAAAAATGTCGAAATTTAATGGAACCAGTTTCTTACCCTTTTGAGCTCCATTTAATCCAGGTTTGTGCCCATGATTTACAGAGGTTGGTGTGATAAATCTGATTTCACTTTGGATTTTTATGCGTTCATCAGGGAGATGGCAGGAAACTTTACCCTGTCAATATAAATTGTACTGAAACAAGTTTCTTCGTAAAAGATTTCTATGCCCTGCAGTGAGTAACTTCATATTTGATTGCCGTGTAAATGACTTATAATAAGATGTTAAAAATGTGCCAATAGTAAATGATCTTCAAAATTCATGTGTAAGAGGAAATTAAATGTGGTTTTTGAGTTGAAACAAATGGATTTTGTAACGTGAAGAATGAACTAGTGTCCGTCCCATTCTAATAAAATCTGAAGTGGAGGTGAAATCCATCCAAGCTGTTGTTATTTAGTGAAGGCTCATTATTTCTCATTAAGACCAACCTGGACTGCTGGTTCAACAGATGGGAGTTCTGGGAGGCACAGCGGACCTCCTGTGTGTGTGTGAGTGTGAGTGCGTGTGTGTGTGCGCGTGTGTCTGGGTGTGGATGTGTGTGTGTGCACACTCATGCACTCATGCATAAATGGGTGCATGAATATGTCCTTGTTCATGCATCTGTCCTCACTTGTGTGAGTGTTTGTGTGTTTGTAATTCCTCTCTTTCACTCTTTTGATCCAAACTTGAGAAGTTCTCCGATTCAGGAGATCCAAAAAAAGTTTAAATCCATCCATTTTCTATACCGCCTATCCCTTTCGGGGTTGCGGGGGGGTTGGAGCCTATCCCAGCTGTCAACGGGCGAGAGGCAGGGTACACCCTGGACCGGTCGCCAGTCGATCGCAGGGCAACACACAAGACAACCATTCACACCTAGGGGCAGTTACCAATTCATGTAATGAGCATGTTTTTGGTCTGTGGGAGGAAGCCGGAGTACCTGGAGAGAATCGACGCATGCACGGTAAGAACATGCAAACTTTGCACAGAAAGGCCCCGCCCGGGGATCGAACTGGCAACCTTCTTGCTGTGAGGCACACGCACTACCTGCTGTGCCACCGTGCTGCCCAAAAAGTTTAGATATTTAGGCATAATAAATTCACAACACACATTCAGAGCGCCATTTAAAAAAGTTTAGAATAGAATCAAATTGAATTTTAGACGCGTTAAGAACATTTAAAATACAGAGACTTCAAAGCTGTACACCAATGCAGTGACGCTCTCACACATAACCTGCTGTACCAGCTGTGCACAGACGGGTAAGACCACATTACGATCAGTAGAAATATTTCATAAACAGGCTTTGAAAATATTTATATATTTATATATATAAAATATTTTCATGGTCTGGCTCCTCCCTCCACTCACTCGATTCATTAAACAGAATCAGTACTCATCTACCAGAGCTATGGCCAGAGGGGATTGTACAGTACCATAAAAAAAGTATGAGCAGCACAAACCAGGAACACGGTATCAGCTCTTTTTCCAAATCTATAAAACACCAGTTACTGGACATCAAGAAAACCGTAGAACAGTTTGGCTATAAAAATGCATTTTAGAAGCCAACTGAAACGGTCCAAAGATTCAGCAAATCTGATAGCTTGGGGAAGATGATTCCAGAGGGTTGAGGCTCAAGCAGCAAAGGCTCCATCACCTTTTGTTTTGCAGGTGGAGCGCGGGATGGATAAAAGAGCGAGATTAGAGGATCTGAGAGGACAGGAAGTGGAATACAGAGCGAGGAGATCAGAAATGTAACTGAGGACAAGGTCATGCAGAGCCGTTGATGGAATCAACAGGATATTGTTGTTTAATGTTTTTTATGTGCAGTATGATCCTATGTGCTTTTTGTTTTTTGGGCTCGTGTCCACCAGCGCATTTTTCCTGGAGTCCAGGATATTGTTTGAATTGTTTGCAGTGGGCGTGCTGCATACTGTATGTACAGGTGAAAAGTGTTCAACTTCACTGTCAGTTTTTACCTGGCTGTCCAATCACAGTGGAAGAGGGGAGGGACAAATAGAGAAACACTGGACACAGGGGTTTTTTTTTGGTTTGCTGTTTTTTCACATGAAAAGAAAACACAAAATCTCATGAATCCACGCAGACCAGCTGGTCCCTCAAATGTGCTTCAGCCTTCCCTTCACCCAGAGCAAAGGCCAGAGCAAAGGCCAGAGCAAACACTGTATCGAAGCAAGCCTCCAAAGCGCTCTCAAGGCTGCCGGCTGGGGATTTTCATCTGGGAAAAAGCGCTTTGGTGAAGACAGCCCCTTAATCTGGTACGTTTCCATGATGGACCCAAGTGCTCTTGTTAATCAATGTATATTGTGCCTACTTAAATAAGATAAACATTCCCAAGTGTTATTCTCCCATGCTGCTTGAATAATCTCAGCCCTATCAGATCTACCCTGTCGGTCTGCTCCCTTCTTTTAGTTTGCTTATTAGATCTGTATCAAAATGAAGAATTGACTTTTGTAAATGTGACACACAATGTCAGCCATGAACAGATTTTCAAGCTCAGAAAGCCAGTTATTCCCCTGCCGGCTTACTTATGTAACACAATACATACATACAGTCACGCTTAACTTGCTACTTACCTGCTACTGTTGCATACAGTTGCATTTAAATGCTTTATGCAAACATAAATACACAAAAACAGTGCAGTCACTTGTGAAAACAATCTAAAAATACAAAATATAATAATATAATATATAATATAATAAGTTGAAAGACTATAAGGTTAATGGCAGCAGCAAGTCAATAAGTCCGCAATTCACAGCTCACCCGTTCTACAGATTATTTTCCGACTCCATCCTCTCTACTCTGTGGACCCACCATAAAACCACTCGGCTCTCAGGCTGCACAGTCCCTGGAGCGGACAGCAGCACGTTGGCCGGACTACAGGAGGTGACCATAATTGTTAGAAAATCCTTGAGTTTTTCTATCAGACGCAAGAGATTTGAATTTATTTACGTTGGCCAACTGCTGTATTGAGTGTCAAACTGAGTATTTCTGTTTGCTTTCTGGATCCCGACAAGGATTTTTTGTTGTTGAAATAAGAACTCACTCATTAGTTGAACTGTGGCTTTTGTGTCGAACTGCTTGATGGAGCTCTGAGAGCATTTTCTAGTTAAGTATCAAGTTATCATTATGCATTTTCCATCTTCTTAGGAGTCTGCTCACACCGATATAGGCTCATAAAAACATTCATTTTGTAAGAAAGTGAAAATATCATATAATAAATGTCTTTTTTATGTGGAGGTCCAGCCATCACAGTGTCTGCTTAGAAAAACTCAGGTCCTTGGACGGGTGTAGTTGAGGACCTCTGTTATACAGATTTAGTCTCCTGTGTAATTGAAGTATTTCAATCTCTTTATGGACCTTGAAAATTCTTCACAAAACTAAATTTTCATTTCAAAAAGTTGTCCGTCACTCAGCAGAGTCTTTCCCCATATCAACTTTACCATGTGCTTCTGTTGCCTTTTATGCCTGAGCTTAGCAGGTGGCAAGCTGTGTTCATGGGATAACTGGCTTGTAGAAAAACAATAACAGAAACACACACAGCCACACAGCAAAATCACTCCCACTTCCACCTTGTAAAATGGCTGAATTCCCCACTTTACAATGGGAACCCCCTTAGAGATACTAAAAATATCAGAAGGCAGTGTAATACACCAAGGAAAGAGACCATCAGCACTGTTTCTTTTCCTCCTACGTTATAGCGGACTCACTAAACGCTGATACCTTGATATTTTCAATGGCGATATAAGCACACATTTTAGACAAAATCACTGCAAAATATACTGACTGACACACACACACACACACACACACACACACACACACACACACATACACAGACACACACTAGATTTGAAAAAAACAAAAACAAAAAAAAAACAAAATTGGAAACTGACTCACTGGGTGACTTAACCCAGTCCCAAAAGACAGTCAAAACCACGTCCTGAATCACTTCTGTCCTGAGTGCTTCTCTTTTTTCTTTTTCTTTTTTTTACTCCAATTGACAATTTTTGCCACCATGTGAAAACGCCTGCAGCCAGAGGGAGCGCCGTGTTCCACAGCATGGAGAACAGATGGCGAGGCCGAGCAGAGATGGCCGCCTGGAAAAAGAGAAGAGAAAAAAAGAGACTCACACACTGAGACTCACACTGAGATCCGGCAGAACACAGCACACAGAGTCCCGATGAGAGCGATAGGGGGAGTGTGTGTCTGAGTGTGTATATTTACTGTATGTCTGGTGAGTTGTGTCTCTGCGTGTACTTGTCAAAGCTGTTTGCATGCTCTGGTGTGTGTGATGAGGCAAACTAAGTTCGGCTGCACACCAGACAAACATAGGCCGGTTTTTGCAGAGCGTCTAGTCAGGGGGTGCTGTGCTTTTCCGGGTTTAATAAGGGTCTGATGGACTCACCTCACTATGTGGCTGCAGTCCTACAGCGCTGACAGAGCTCGGCCACAGACGACTGACACTGATAGTTGGCTTCTAGGATGCACACAAGCAAGCAAACAACTCAACACACAGTCCACTGTTCACAATAATGTGGATATATTTGAAAATGGCTGTTTGTACTCATGCTGGTCTTCCATGTTAAGTAGGTGTTTGCCACTACTGAAAACAGATTTTTTTGAAAACCCCCTCCAGGGTGTCATGATGTCAAACATATGCGAGTGAGAACGCTCTACTGATGGTGTCACTGAGCTGATTTGGTTCAGCTCAAAGATTTGGTGTCCTTGACTGTGAAGCACATTTATTTCTTTCTGATCCGAACTGCCACATTCAGTTCAGTACAGAACTGACCTCTACAAGCACTGTGCATAGGTTTAATAGCTCAGCAGCGTATCATTTACTACTGAGTTATCAGATTAGGATTGTTTCTGCAGCGTTCAAGGTGTTTTGAGAGGCTTTTAACTTTATTGTATCATGGCTGAGAGCAACAAGTGAGGGGAGCTGCTAAAAGCTACTGATTTGCTCAGTGGCCATAGTGATGCAGTTTAGTCAGCTCAGTTTGAAGATTCATTGTTAGACTCGTGTGCACCTGTACTGAACACCTCTAGCTGTGACAGCTTTGGCGTTTCACTGTGACCTGTGGACTCATTGTACAAAGAGCTTTTTCAAATGTAGCCACATTAGTGTGGACACGGCGTCCTGCCATTCACAAAACACTGAAGTGTGCATTTGCGAGCGCAGTCACGAGTGCTTGTGAAGACTTTGTGTGTGTGGATCAGTGTGTGTGGACTATAGACAAAGCACTACGCGTGTGTGTCAGTATGTTCACGTGTCTGCTCTCCGTCTCTGCAGCTATGCTCGTCTCGTGTCTGTCTGACATCCACTGCTTTTCGAAAGACAAAGGAGACACGATCATGAGTGCCTTTTGTAAAAGATGAACAACAGCTAAGAGTCACAATTATAGTATTAAGCTGCACAGATAGCACCAGTCCACTTCTATGAGGAACAGCCCTTCAGAATGGACAAGCGAGCTCTGAGCAGCTAATAACAAGTGAACAATAACAGAGGGGTAGTCACAATCTGAGTTGTGCCAAGAACAAGAATATTTTTTGCCTGCCATTGTCTCTTATGTGTGCCTGGTTATTAAAATATTTATTACTGTGCTCTCTAGCAGAAAGAGGTGCTATAATAGAACACCGTCTGAATACAGTTTTAAGCAATCTGCTAAACCTATTTCTCACATTTCTAAAACTCCACCATTCATTCTGTTTCGAGGCACGTTAGACAGCCCTGTGAATAACCGGGTTGAAGTAAAAGTTCATTTAAAGAACTGTCATAGTTCACAGGTTTCCAGGAACCCAATTTCCCCAGTGTTCCCAGTTAATATGATTGTTTGACAGTTTAGTGTCCAAAAGGCAGCCTAAAGGAAACTATGCAGAAATATTACTTTGCATATTTTGCCATGTGAAGCCACTGAGAAGAAATGAGAATAAGCTGTGCTGCATGCATGCCACTGCAATTCAAAAGATTGACGTGTAAGCCAAGCCTGTTACGCAGCTTATGCTCACTTAGATTCTGACTTACATTTGACTAAAATAACCTGGTTACATGACCTTTGCAATAATAAGAGTATTCATTCAGTCGTAGCTGTGTTGTTAGCAGAGGCACAACAACGTCATTGTTTTGTAAGTCACAAAAAAGTCTCTGTAGTAAGGAGTCAGATCAGTCTCAGTATTAATGAATGCACACAGAAGGTTTCACAAATCTGTTTCAGATTTCAGATATGAATGACTCTCCACAAACATATTAATCAATGCATATATAACTGTACATACATGTTGGATTTTTGACACTCCATTGATGTGGCTCGATTCACAAGCACACTTTTAGATTCGAGGATATCATCAGAGACGGTTCGGGGACTGAGACACCCCCCTGAAGAGTCACTTCCTGTGTCTGTGTCACATGTTGCCACTGGCCTGTCCTGAGCCGACTGATTCCAGACTCTTTCTCTCTTTCAGAGGAACACTGATATCACATGATCTGAATAACCGTGGAGAGCTTGTAGGTGAGGTGCGTAACAAATGGGGTGAGCTTCTTTGCTGATCTGTGCGGTTTCTTGAGGTGTGTTAAGACATGATGTTGCAAAAATTGTGAAAAACTGTAAGGTTTCCTGCAACGCCATAATGCACGGGAAGCATTTTCAGAAGCTGTACGGTATTTTACAGTAGATAAGCAAATTCACCCGCAATGGACATAAAACCATAAGAGACTTCTTCCACATCCACATTTTTATCAATTTGTCTGTTATGTGATAAATATCCCTAGTAGCATGCAGCTTGGACTAATTATTTCCAAGAGCGGCACCAAACAGGGAACAAGAAGCCACTGGATGTGAAGCAGATTTTGAATTTTTTTAAATCTTTTTTTTTTTTTTTTAATCTTCTCAGGTCATGAGCTCACTGAAAAGGAGCACATCAGCACAACCTTTAACCAGCGTTAGTCCCCTGTCATAGCTATGGGACACATTTATTCTGACATCATCTTTGAGAGAAGCAGATGAACACAGGAGTGAAGATTGTTATCCTGTCGAACAGAGAGCGTGTGCAATGCTTTTTAAATTGGACGACTAAATTATTCAAACATTGAGTTGCTTCGGATTCGCAGTCCAAATTCTTTGGCACCAAACCAGCTCCATCCAAGGAGGTTTGGAAACAGGTTGTAATCACTGGAGTTAGAAATGGGGACACTAACCTTGATATGCATTATGAATTAGGTAGATTTTGGTACTACAGCCTGGGGTCAAGCCTCTGTGACATATTTGAGGCTTTTTATGGAAGCTTCAGCCATTAGGATAAAATGTGTAAACATGAAACTGATCCTGGCCCAACTGGCATGGATCAGCTCTTAATCTACAGCATGAATTCAAGCCAGTAGATTACTATAAGACCATGAGACAAACATGACATCATAAGATGGGTCATTAAAAAAAAAACAACTGAAGAGATGAACTTAGAAATTTGCACTTTTGCCAGCACTCGATTTTCTACCATGTATAAATGGTGATAGTGTTGTCGTTAGGGCAGCACTGCATTGTTCTTTCAAGGCTTGACTTTAAAGATACACCCACTCGCTTTATTCTTTAATGTGCAGGTTGACAGTTTTTCATGAAATCTATTTCCTTTGAACTTCCCACTTCAGTCACTTTTGCTGCTGTGTTAGCTCTGCAGATGTTAGCTCGGGCTTCTCTGTGACGCTCCCTCACCTTTTGACTGCTTGTCATACACACCTCATCATACAAGGTGTTTGCAGAGCATCAGAAAAGTACCTTCACACACTTCCAGCAGGAGGTATGGATTTTAATAACATGATTTTTTTTTTCTTTTTTCTTTCTGGCAGTTAAGTGGTCACCTATCATTCCCGTGGCCTTCATCTTTATTTCCAGCAGAATAGCTGCATCAAAAATTTAGTGCTGCTCTCTGTTTGTTTTCCTGCCAAAATGGCCATTTTGCTTTCAGCCCCAATAATCCACCTGTGGTCAGTCCCCATACAAACAAATGTTTTGCAAATGATCACTTTTCCCTTCTGTTCTAAAACTGTCTTCTTTTCAGCTATGTATTTCTGCCTTCTTTTACCCTCTGTTATTATCCTCGTAGGGTTGCGTCTCGCTGCAGGGCACAGACAGGAAAAGTTGCAACCCCAGTGTCTTCCCTGCATGTTTATATGAAGGCTGCTGACTTGAATGGAATATCATTTCGTTTTCTTGAAATGAACTGGGACACCTAGCTTCTCCCTGAAACTTGCCTTCTTTTCTCACAGCCTTATGATCCGACCAACACTCTCAGGCAACTTTCCAACTGCAACTTCACTATCTGCTCCACCCAGCCACGAGACCCACTTGACCCGGCAGTCTCCGGTTCCTGTACAGATTAAGGCACTTTACCCCCAGCGCCTTAAAGCTTCTTTTCTCCTCTGTATCTTCAGGTCCAAAGTGTTCCTCTGGACAGGGGTTATTATATCTCACTCTGCCTCTGTCCTCTTCAGCCACACTGTCCCCTCTTTATACCTACCCTTAACTTTCTACAGTGGAGACTCTAAACTGCTCTGACATATGAAGTTTAGTTTTGTCTTTTTAGTTTGCTTTATCATTCAGAGATGTGACTTAGTGAGACATCTGCCAGTATTGCAAATCTATTTCAATGAATAACAAAACACGTCACCAGCATCACTCGTCATCTCCTAAAGCAGAGGCCTCCTTCTAATTTTCTCTGGCGTTTTGCTTTGTGCTGCAGCATGTCTAAAATTAGCCCACGTCTTTGTTATCTCTGCCCCAGGAGCTGCTTGTCCATCTACAAATCAGCTGCAGTAATGGTTTTTGAGTCCCAGCATATGCGGAAGAGCGATGAATGAATTGTCAATAGAAATAAAGCTAAGAAACTGATGTTACTTCAGAAATCTGTGTGACATGCTGCAGGAGTTCAGTTTGCTAAAGGGGTTGTTTTTCCTCAGTGGGATGCATGAAAGGACTGTTTAAGCCCATTAACTGCAAATCATGTATACTTTATGTCACTGCCCAGCGTTTTCCACAACATGAGTTTGTTGATTTATTTTCTACCTCTCGTGTAGCTATCAATTTTATTCATGATAATATACAATATGAACATCAACAGGCTGGAAACTAGCACGAGAGCCATCACGCTTGGCAATGAGTCACCACGCTGAAGACTCCTTCATGGTGCTGTTGCTTTCAAGGATGCTCTGACTTCTTATATTTTATAGACAGCAGCCCATAAATCGTGCATTTATAAGGAATAGTTTCAAGAAATAAAGCTCAGCACACAAAAATGAGCAAATATGGACATAGTGAATAAATTATAGGGTGGATCTGACAGGTTCTTCTACCAAAAACACTCAATGTTCAGGGCTTCTGTGAATTTAACAGAAAGCAGGTTATATATATATAATCTCATGGGTGAAAGTTGTGAATTTGACCCATTCATCCACCATGGGCTCCTCCTTATGCAGCTTTCTGCTCTTAAAACTACATCGCCTGACTTCCTAAAGTCTGCGCTCTAAGTGCACATGTGCGATCATCTAGACACCTTCAGCCTTTAGTCAGATCTGTGACTGTTTCTAATTTTTTTCTCTTTTAAAATTTGAATCTGTTGCTCAAAACTGTTTTCACAGCAGCTCCAAAGCCCAACTCCTGTCTTAAACCTTTACTGACCGTGTGTTTAGCTAGCTGCATGGCTGTGCACCTACATGCAAACAGAGGACAGAACTAAACCAGACTAAATGTTTCAAGAAGTTACGTGGTTTTCATACTGCGCTGACATGACCTGATAACGATGGCTAGTGCTGAAAGCATTGTGCGTTTTGAAAAGTGGTTGACAGCGTAAGCACAACACAGGCACTGCCACCGCACAGACCTAGTCATTCAGAGGTCGCGCCTCTCCTGCTGTCTCCTGTGTTTGAAGCAGATACATCATTATCTCTTTCAAACCAACTTCCTGTCCTACTCTTCATCTTTTTTTGTCCTTTTTCAAAGTCTTTGCTCTTCCAAACCTTTCCAGCCGTGACCGTGATGTCTTTCTAAAACTCTCATCTCTCTCTGTCTCTCTCCGTTTCTGCTTCCATGCTCTGCCTAGCCGGCTGCACAGTTGGCAAAATGAATAGGCATACTCATTCAACTAGCACCTCTCTGTTGGTTCACTGCCCTAGGTGGCAGCGCTGGGCACCCAGCCTAGTCTGGCTCAGTCAAGTCTGGTTTCCACTGTAGAGCCAATCGGGACCTGCCAGGCCTTACTCATGATTCACATCGTTTGCTTTCCCCTCATTCCCCAACATTATTTCTTTGAGTCATCTTTTCATCTCGCTGCCAGCTGAGATGCTTAGCCAGATGGGCAGATTTTCCAGTAAACAAGTCACAGTTTTGATCTTGCGTTACGACATTATGGAGTCGACCTTGGCGCAGGGAGACTGCATCTGGCCAAAATGGACCAAGTTTGCTACTGTGGCATGAGAAATGTTTTTGTTTATTTGGTTGCTCTGTTTTGTCTCTGATGTATTATATATATACACTGTTAGAGCAGGTTAGCATGACATGCTGTGATCTGCATCTGTCACTGATATGGAAGACTTGATGCCGCGTGTCCCCTTGATTTTAGTGGATATTTATCTTCAGCTTCAGCTTCTGTGCATGCACTGAGATTGCATTGCTTTTTCCCAATTTCTCTTGTGCTAAATGACAAATGACCCATTGTTAAACTCCCCACACAGTTGGTTACTGTTGCTACACCTGTCAGGTTTTCCAATCAAACACAGCACTTGCGTAGTTTACAATGAAAGGGACGGCTGATTTAACACTCCAAAATTTGTAGTAATTTTTTGAAACAATTGTTCTTTGACTTCAAAGACATGAACACAGAGGCAGCGTGTCTTTTTTAGTTAGTGACAGACTCTCTTTAGCAGATTTTTTTTCTTTGTAGTTAGTTAGCCAATTAATATTAACTGTCCGAGTTGGTTAAAAACCCTGTGTCTGGCTGCCTTTTAATGTCTCACATGAGAATGAGAAACCAGCAAAAGGGTTCTAAATGTTGACGGCTGCATGCGTGACATCACACATAATAATGATGGAAAAAAGCTTAATGTCACTCACAGCACGTCAGAATCCTCGCCATGATGATCCACGTTGGGAACATAAAAGCAAAGAGGCAGCTTTAGTCCTCATATTCTAGGATGGTAATATGAGGAAAAAAATGGAATATCAGACATTGTTATTTATTTCTAATGTCACGCTGTTCAGATGTCTATTATAGTACGACATACTGAGCTACACAAAGGTTAAATGTGTGATTCGTGGGTAGCATTTTCAAACAGTATTTCACACCTTTATATAAGAAAAGAATTTTAGGATAAGGACAAGAATAGTGCCCTAAAATCAATACACAGCAGGACGCAGCTGCAAACTCTGAAATTTGATATAGACTTTTTCTCACATAACCCATAACTCCACAAAACTATGCAGTTACCTAATGACATGCTTGGCTGTGTGCTCCTTATGTCTGTTGGTAACAAGATACCAGAGTAAGCAGGAGCAGACTGGGTTAGACAAACACACCGTGTACTTGTCTATACTTCTTATACACAGAGTTCATACACACCTTCACTCTAACCCTTAACACAACCCCATGAAAGTCAGATCTTGACATTTGGGAAGCTGTGATTGGTAATCACCGTTTCGGGGAGGGGTTTAGGCAAAGTTTAGTCGATGAGATTGTTTATATTCCCAACATGCTTTTGGGAAAACTTGTGGTTTTATGTTTCACCGCCACAATCGCCACCAGCTCTCTCGGAACATTTGGTCTGTTCTGCTTCCACACAGAGGACACGTTCTGAGCAGTCAGTGTCCACTGAAGACATCTCTAGAGTCTGGCTGGCACTGCCAAGACACGGCAGCTCTGTCAACTTGCACTAGACTCTCTCTGTCTCCCTGGCCATTCTCTCACAGCCTCGTCTTGCACCACTCGCTCTTGCTCTCTCTTTATCTCACTCTCGTCATCCTCCCTCCTCACAAACCTCATCATGTCTTGCCTTGTCTGTCAATATGTGTGACATCACTTTTGTTGTTTGTTCTTTCTGTCTTGTTCTTTCTCCCTCACTCCCTTGCCTCCCTTTGTTCTCAGCATTTAGCTGTGGCAGATACTGTGGTGGCTGTGTCGCGGTTCATTGTTTGCGGTTCTGATAAATTTGAATTTGTTATGATCGGTGTTTGCATGGCATTCTGGGCCTTGTGACAGGTAACAGTCAATGGCTGTCGTTGCTGTTTAGGGTCACGCTGGGTTGCAGGGTAACAAGTGTTGGCAGTGACATGGTGCCATGTGTTTTTCATTTTTGTTCCTCTTTTCTGCCCCATTTGTTGTTGGATTTACTGTTACCTTGCAATTAAAACCAAATTTCTACATTATTGCTTAACATAAAACTTTACGTCCCCTTTTTCTGTTGCATGGTTTCATTGTTGTGTTTGGTGTCAGACGTGTGGCCCGGCCCGGCCCAGCCCGGCCCAGCCCGGCCCAGCCCGGCCCAGCCCGGCCCAGCCCGGCCCAGCCCGGCCCAGCCCAGCCCTGGCTTAGTTTTAGTGTGTTGTTTTTGCTGTTCTGGTTATTTTTGCTGTTTTCACTGCTGCACAAAGTGAAGCATGCCGCTGCCTTGCCCTGTGATGTCCTAGGCAAGGTGGTCTGGGGTGTGTACCTGCAGGGTGTCTGCAGCAGCGGTGTGTTGCGTAAACAGTCTCTACACAGATGGTGCAGCATGCCTCTACACATGGCAGCTTCGCAGCCCGGGGAGCTCGCCACCCTCCTCCATTCCTCCCTCCGTCTCTCTCTCTCTCTCTCTCTCTGTCAGTGAGTGCCACTCTGTGCGTTTCTTTCCGTCTTCTGCACCTGCTGCCCCTGTCTCTATTGGTCTGCCTTGCTGCCTCTGTCTGTCTGTCTGTCTGTCTGTCTGTCTGTCTGTCTGTCTGTCTGACTCTGTCTCTGTATGTCTCTCTCTATGTGCGTGTGCTGGCCAAAGTATGCTCATCAGTCCAGCAGACGCTGCACTTGAAGGATAATTCCAGTTTATTACAACCTGGATCTTACATTCATGGTTTTGGCCACCATTTGTCCTCATGATAACACTGCCGAAGTAATTGTTGAGATCAGGAAACACTGCTATATTTCTAGCACTTTCTTTACAGATAAAAACAACCGTTAGTGCGCCCAAAATGTTAGTACTGTAATAACCCTTCATTGCATTGCAAAAGTACTACAAATGACCACAAGTTATGTTTTGATGGAAAATGTTACTGCTGCCTGAATTATGTTCACTGCCAGTGTTTATTCAGTGAAGTGACATTTTTGCAGAGTATGCAAGTCATAGGGAGATAGTCGGGGTGAAGGGGTGTGCAAACTGGAGGACTTAGACACTGGAGACCGAGCTCAGGATCCTCATCCAAGCAGAGATTTAGGCAACAAGTACTTTGGTTAGGGTGAGTGAAAAGTGTGGTTTCATTTAAATGTTTTAAACACATAATATTAAAAAGACAACAATCATTCCCTAACCTCACCCAAGTGCTATTGTCTCAACGCCACCATAAAAAAGACTCATGCTTTAGTTGCTATAAACAAAATTAGTATTGCAAGAGCAGATATTGTAGGAAAATAAATAAAATGAGTTTTCACTGAACATTTAACTGACATATTCAGCATCAACACATTCACAAATGCATTCCTTTAAATGTTATTGCGCATATCTGCAAATTGCTGGGGCGGTGGTGGTCTTGGCGGGGGGTTGTTATCTAAAGTCTGGATGACGCCGATGTTTCTTGGTGAGTGCAGTTTCATTAAATCATTCAAAACGAAAACATGCACTCACAAACAGTCCAGTCTCAGACGCAACTGAAATGAAATACAGGCATGAAGGAGTTCAGATCTACAATATGTGTTGTCACCAGTTTTACACCCTCCACCCACGGCCTTTATTGCATTTCTTTTTGCTTTGGCATGCTTGTCGACAGTGATAGACAAATGAGATGAGGAAATGGAAAAAAATGAATGCTAGTCTGCTTTTACTGCATGTTCAACCTGAGATCTATCAGTTTTAAGGGAGCTGTTGGTGATCCTTTGCACATCTTTATGTTTCATTTTGCATATTCAAATAGTGCACATATGAAACGGAGCCTCTGGGACGTTACAGATAGCTAAATTAATGTCTCTCCTATCAAGGGTGAACTGTAATTTATGATGTCCAATGATCCAAGCCAGTCAGAGCAGCTTTCAATCTTGCACTGAATTTTCCCAGATACATCCAGAAAGTGGTGTTTTCATTTTTATCGATGGCACTTTAAAGCAATCAGACCGGTGCTGCTATTTCTTTTCTGCGATGGAGGAGTGAAATGGAGGGATGGAGTTAGAGGGTGGGAAAATATGAGACGAGGAGGAGGAGGAGGAGGAGGATGAAAAGAGGGAAAGTAGGACAGAGACATGACTGACTGTTACAGCCTTCTGGGTAGTTTGTATCCGTAGCTGCTCTTGTGTCGGACCTGATGAGGAAGTTCTGCTCCCCAGTTCAGTGAACACGGTGTGTTACAAACCAATTCAGCACAGGTGTCCTGGAGTTATAGGTGGGGAATTAAGTTTTCTGTCGAGTGATGACTTCTCTCCCAGCAGAACTTGGCAAGTCTGATTAGATGCTGCTGTCAAGACGGATCTTTTATTGTTGTTGACTAATACAATTGGAAAGATGTAATAATAGTCTTCCATAAACCATTTGAAGGCAACAAAACAACCAAGGCCGCCAAGATTAATAGAAAACTTCATGTGTTATATGATCTATTATTACATTTATTCTTCAGTAAGAGATGGAGAAATACAATAGAATATTTATTTGTATATTTGTTATATGCTAGTTCAGGTTTTCAGTGCCTGGCCAGCACAGAAAATGCACACATATGATCTTGTTTTCAGCTTAACCAAAGAGAAGAAGGAATAAGATAACTTGGTGGTTATTTATAAACAGGAAATATATCAGCTCAACAACCAAAGCAGTTAATCATGTGATGAATTTTTCTGTTTACAGCCTGTCGTGACTTTGGAGCCTCGTTTTGAATAATGTATTTCGAGTCCTGGCACGAAACGTCGATTCATCATTTAAGCGATTGACAGAAAAGTGACAATAATTCTGATAATCGATAGCTTCTTTCAGTCAAGCAACAGTATCCACATTACTTCACCCTCTGATGTGAGGGTTTCTCTGTGTTTCTCTGTGTTACATCATTTTAATAGAATGTATTTGGGCTTCGAGTTGTTAGTCAGACAAAAAGAAACAATTCACCTAAGGCTCTCTGATTTTGATTGGCACTTTACACTGTTTTCTGACATTTGCTCAATCAAACAATTCATCGAACAATATATATATATACACACACACACACACACACACACACATATATATATATTTATTTATTTATTTATTTATTTTAATTTTCATGGCCATGCATCACAGGACATGCATACAGTATAACCTTTTCAGCTGAACATGACATCATAGATATCTGCCATAAGAATTTATTTTTAATACCATTACAACTTCCACTGATGAACCAGTTGTTAATATACATTAACTAACTAATAATTAATATTAAGTTAGATAATGTAACCTCAACTCACTCTCACAGCAGTTTTAGTCTATGTTACTTGGCAGATTTGTAGAAAAATATTCAGCTTTCAATAAAAAATGAACAGAAATGAGGTGTGCTTGTTGGTTATATGCAGTTCTTTGAATTTATACAGCTGTCAAGTGATCAATTTTACAGGGTAATTGCATATTTATGGTTTTTGTATGGTAAGTTTGATGTTTATAAGATAAGACAAGCTTTTATTGATCCCCAGAGGGGAAATTCAGTTGTTGCAGCAGCACAAGGACAGAAATACATACAGATGATTAGAGAATGAAGTGAATCAGAAACTACGAGATAAAGTGACGGTGGTGTAATTGATAGCAGCAGCAAGTCTAGTATATGTTAGCCGTGTATATGCTCTTGGCACCCAACAACTGCTCTGTTTATAAATGTCTACCAAGAGAATAAAGTTGGTAAGGAACCATAATGTCAATGAAATGAAAGTATACTTAAAAAAAATGTTTGGTTTTTTTTTTCAAATAAAAACTATTTTTCTCTACATCGTTAGTCATTTGGAAAATGGAACATTTCTCAGCTGGTCAGAAGAGAGAGTGGAACTGCGTGTGATCTGGAGCAGGAGCAGACTTGTCCAGGCAGCATGCTGCAGATATGAGATGACAGATCAAAGGTCAGGCCTGTAAGCAACAACGAGCAACTATTCACTCCCCGACCTGTCACTCCACATCTGTGTTCAGCAGGGTGGTGGCTCAGCCCTGCAATACTTCAGCTCCCAAACTCTGCTGTCTGAACAAAATAATGCTCTGTGTTTCTTCAGCAGGGACATTAAATGAAGCACAGATGAGGACAGAGGTAGAGTGGATCCAGGGACAACCATATTTCTATTGTGTAGACCACAGTAATGCAAACTGACGTGCCTTTATTTCTTCCTCCACATTCATCTGCTTTTATTTTCCTCATGTCTGATTTTTTTTTATCTGCAGGTATCTTGAGGTGGAAATGTAGTAATATCAAATTCCTACTTCTCATCTTTTATTATATTTGGTTCAAAGCAGAGGCAACAGTAAACAGAAATATGAAAGAGGGTAAGTTGATTTTGTAAGATTAACATTCTTCTAAAACATTGTAGTTTTATTAGTTTTTTTTTTCTGTGGAGATGGATGGGGAAATATATAGAGAACAGGGTAGTAACGTGCAAAGATCAAGATGTCTCAGCTCACTGATTTGTCTCAGTGCAACCATAAATTAGTACTCACAGCTCTTTGGTTCAACCCCTGTTGAACATTTAAATGAGTGAATAAGTAATAACCAATCTAGGAGAGATGTCTGGACAGGAAATGTGTGTACAAAACGGCTACTTTTTGATTATAAAGGTCAGCCCACTGTGGGAGTCACAGTTTCAAAAGGCGCAACAGGAAACTTACATATTTACATCCTGTAAATATTTGATTTGTTTCAATTAAACTGTAAACAGGCACTTGCCATTCGTCCTGTGCTTCACCGACTGTGCAGCAGACGAGCCATTATAAAAAAGATATGATGTCTTCAGTCACTGAATTTATGTGTTCAAAGTGTCCAATGCTCTTTGAGTGTCCTGATTATAAAAGTGCTACTTATCAGCAAAGGATCCAATCTTCCTTAATGTCTCTAATTAGCTTGAAGTGCACTTAAAGTCAAACAGGAACAGCTCGTCGATGGGGTGTTGCTTCAGAGAGAACTCCACCGACTTAACATATCGCTCCTGTAACATTGTCTGACTCATGATGGATGATTAAAAAAGGGCCAAAGTCCTTGTCGAAACCTGGCACCTACGTTACCCACAATGCAATTCGACCACCAGCAGTTCCGTCGTTGTTTTTGCCATGAGCTGATAGCCTGAAGCAGAGGTGAGGAGTCGACCACAGAGGTCTGATAACCTCACTTCTTCCTAACTTTTTTCTTCAGCTCTGACTAACGTTTATTAGACTTTATTAACAGTTCATCAGACTTCACACAGCGCTTTATAAAAACTTATTTCACACATGCAGTCACACTCCCCAAGACCCGTAAACAGATTTTGATGAGTACAATCTCTGGAGTCCCCCATTAAAACAAAGTTTCAAAACCAGACAATCATACAGCCACACATAAACTGTGCATCCCTGATAGGAAGCGATGAATAATACTCAATAACAGCTGGGAACAATCACAGTCTTAAAGATGCTGATCCAAGAGGGACGACAGCAGGAGCAACAGCAGCTGATAATGGAGTATGGCAGCACTGACTTTTTTATTTTGTTGTGTCTGGCTTTTATTGAATGACAGGAAGCGCTGAAGATTTTTGATTATATTTTTTGCCTCTCTTTAAACCCCACTGAGCAGGACTTTGATGTGCAGGTAGCCTCACTCATTCTGAAGAAACAAGATTTGACAAAGAAATCTAAGCTTCATCACGTCTGTCGCGCTCTTGAAGGACCTTGGAGATGTATCACTGCCATTCAGTGTGTGTTGTGTATATTTGTGCGTGTATGGATGAGAGAGAGCAAGCAAGGCCTCGCTCTGGCTAACCCACCCACCCACCTTCATTCATGTTTCATTACAACCTTTAGCCCTAAAATGAGATGTTTGCAACAAATCATTGAAGTCAGAGAGAAAAAGAGGAGAAGAAGAAGAGCGTTTCATTTGTGGGACCCCCCCCCTAATCCATTTGACTCCTTTCTTCAACCCCCCAGTCCACACGCACACAAACACCACATGGGCTGAGTCTTCTGAGCACACTGCCCCCATCACATCCACATTATTACACAGCAGCTAATCCTGTTTCCCAAATCCCAGTACCTTGGACTCCACTGAGAAAATCCTATTGGTGCTGCACATTTCTCCATACGCTTTAGCATACAGGAATCCACTGTCCTCCAGACTGCCATTGTCTCCTTCAAGCCTGCCTTCCCGATGTTTTCTCCTGTAAATCACGCTCTAAATCCCTGCACCCCATCCATAATCAACAATGTCTCAAGATTATTATAGCTTGCTTTGTTGTGCAGAATATCTCAGGCAGACAAGAAAAACCACACAGACAAAGGGGACACTCGCCGTCTTTCCCTGCCCGCCTGCCCGCCTGCCCGCCTGCCTGCCAGCCTGTTGTTTTGCTGTAACTAACTTAGTGGTTTATTTATTGCTCTTTTTGTTTATTGATAGAGTCGAAGTTAAGAATTCATGAGCCTGTAGTCTTTGCATGTGAAACTCGAGTGTTTGTTACTAAGACAGAAAGGAGGACGGGCTGTCAGATCACCTCCATCCAATCTGTACGGTTTACTTCATAATAATTGTGTGACGTGTGTGCTTGTGAGAGTTTGTGTATGTGATCGTGCATGTGTGTGTGAGTGTGTCCAAATGTGTGACAACTGACAGGCTTTTCTCAGCAGCCAGATGATGCCTACTTGACTGTGTGTAGCAAGGCAGCTGCTCCAAGACTCCTTTGCCAACAGCATGGATTAAGTTGTCTGTGTGTGTGTGTGAGTGTGTGTGTGAGTGTGTAAGTGAGAGTGTGTGATGGATATTCCATGCTCTATGCTTAACTGAATACCTATAAGTGCTTCAGTGGCATCATGGGATTGCAGTAAGGTTGCATGTTTAGTTGTGTGCTCGTGATGACTCCTCTGCCTGTAGTTGAAGTATTCATATTAGCGCCTGTGTGTGTGTGTGTGTGTGTGTGTGTGTGTGTGTGTGTGTGTGTGTGTGTGTGGATCCTGTGGGCAGAGGGGCAGATTAAAGAGGTGTGTGTTTGCCGTGCGGTGGGAAAGCACGTGTGCTCTAATGAGATTGACAACAACACTGTGTAGGAGCCATGCTACACACTGAGCTAGCAAACATGACACACACACACACACACACACACACACAGGGAGGGAGGGCAGAATGAAGTCAGAGGTTCTTCATCAACAGAAATATCAACAGAAATATAAGAATAACTCCAGCGTTACTTTCTTTATTTACATGAATTGATATCATCTAGCAAATAATAAATTAAGACAAAACTGGTCATTAGACTTTCCATTATAATGTTAGCATATAAAAAGAGCTCCATAAATTGCTGCATTATAAAGGACTAGCCAACCAATCACCTACAATTTGATAAATTTTTTGTTATGTAATATAAAAAAGTTTCACAAATATTCAAAAAGCCTCTTCCTGTGTCAAAGATGAGCCTTTAAACTCAATAAATAATGTCTTATTTCTATCTTACTACACAGGACATTACTGCATTATCCTTCATTGATGATAATGTTGCCTTTGGCAGCTAGTTTTTGTTTATTTAGTCTCCGTGTTAAATGTCCTTGTTACCACATTTAGTCAACCTCATCCTGGTTTTTTTCTCATTTTGATGCCAAATCAAGTAAAATTCACATTGATGGGAATGTGAAGGACACGTAAACGACATTTCTATGCCACCACAGTCTTGTCAAAGTACATCAGCTAGTTAGTCAGCTGCTGGGTGTTGTGTGTATATATTTGGCTGTTGTTTATGATTGCAGTTGTAGTGCTTGTAAAGCTTAGAGGTTGAGTGTGGGAGATGTAAGTAATACTCATGAGCACTTTTTTATTAGCGTCTAATTACATGAAAATAAGAACAGTTTTTGTTACCTTTGAATGAGCTTTACTGCCATGTTTCTACAGAAGCCCAGAACAGACAAACCAGCCACTGACTCCAGAGAGCGCTTTTCCTATTTTTAGGGGCCACTGTAGGGGAGGGTGATCGATTGGTTGCAAACTGCAACCTCACCTCTAGATGCCACTAAATCCTGCACACTGGACCTTTAAATGCTGTGAGCTCACAGTAATGACTGATTATTTTGATCAACTCGGAGCTTCTCCTGCCTGGATTTTGGTGCTTGAATGGTCAGAGGCCATAGTTTAGTGCTCTTTTAGTGCACACACACACAAATGCACACACACAGATACACACTGAAGCACATTCATTCTTCCTCTTCCTTCATTAACCCCGAGTGTGACCCCCTCAACCTCTTTTCACCCGGAGGTCTCAGATAAAAACAGGTGCAACAGTTTTCATCTCAGTATAACCCTGCAGGTATGGTTTATTACACACACACAAACACACACAGCTTAGCATACTAACTTGTTGAAGCAAAAACATTTCATCGACCTCTGCAAAATTAATTAATTGGGTGCATGGCAGCTGCGATGGAGGTACAAAAGCCTCACTGATAACTGGTGGTAAATTGAGGAAGATAAATGGCCGTTTGAACCAAATTATATTGAGCAGATTTCGCCTCTCCGTCATTAGATCAAAGCAACACTTGCCGGTGTCAGCTATAATCAAGCCATCACTTCCTTTGCATTTGGTTGTTACAGATTTATCACACATGAAAGGACCATTCACTGGTTAGAGATGCTGTATTTGTGTGTTTGTCTTAATCAAATACAAAAAAGGAGGATTTTCGGAGGTTCACCCCATCCATCAGTGCTACTGTGCTGCTTCACACAGGAGTCACAATATTTAGATGATCATGAACTATGTGAGAGATGGTGGAAGCTGCTCTACACTTGCTGTAAATGAGCTTGTCTCTGAGGAGTAAACATTACTGAGCCTCGCTCTGGATCCATGCGTGTGTCTTCAAGTGTGCGTGTCTGATCGAAATGTTTCAGACGGAGCTATTTGTTCTCTCAGGCTTAACAGATGTGTGGCGTGCAAGAAGCACAGGGTTCATGATGATGAAAAACACTTTGCAACATGCATGATTACCATCCATTCAACCGGTGTGAACTGCTCTAATCGTGTGATCCATCGACTAATGTGCAGCATGTGCAGGAGCCATGTGTGAAACCCAGAGGGAACGTATGCTGATGTGCCACTATGGTTGTTTAAGACTCTGCTGTCAGCTGTTTATCATGTTGTGGAGCTTCTAGGCGTCAACCTGCAAGGTGAATGTGTTCATATACACACATGCCTGAACATATGTTTCAATATTCGTTTCTGTCATAGGTAGTAATGCTGAGAATCCTAAGTTTGGACAAAAATGATCCATAAAATGAATTTATTTTACTGTTGCATGAAATTAATGTTGATTTTAGAGCAAATTCAAGCCAATTGTTCTTGTGATATGCAGATTCCATCTCTTCAACATTACTAGTAGCATCACATATTGAGCTGATTGTTTCCCAGACTGCGATTTGCTCAAGAAGGCCCTGAAGGCAAAGTTAATTAGTTTTTCTGGCATTCATTTAGATGACTAAGTAACTTGTTTGAATGAGTTTTAAGTTGTTGCAGTGAAATACTTTGTTGTTTGGATGAGTTTCCACAGTCTGTTGACATAATGAGATAAAATGAAATTCTCTGCCTAGACTGTTATTGATAAGTTTGCCTGATCTGGCTGTCGACCTGGTTTTGACCCTCCTCCATCGTTTGACACTTGGTGACTTGAGCTAAATGCTAACATCACATGTAAACTTCACGACGAACCATGGCTAAAAACTGCTGGTTGAAGAGATCCAAGTACAGGACTTGTGTTGTGTTTTGTCTTGCAGTTCTGATTTAGTATTCATTATTAAAAAAAAAAAACAAAAAAAAAAACAAAAAACCCCCCCCACACACATCCAAAGCCATTTTGTTTGTGTCAATGATGGCAGTAAAGTGGACACAGCTGAACACCATTTGCAGGACAAAATTACCCATAAACACAGCCAGAATAGCTTGAGGATAGGCCTAATTGAAAAAACAAAGTAGAAAAAAAGAAAAGAGAGAATGGAAAGACAATTTTGCATTTCTGAAATCAGCCTCATTTATATGGGCATTTGAAACCATCACACTCAGATTTCCATAACCCTCAGCTCTTCAAATTCTATAGGCTGCCAATTCTGCTGACCTAACTGTGCTCATAATTCACATAAAGCAATAAGGCGTCATCAGAAGTGCCTGTTGTTATTGTTACGAGAGATCAGATCATAGATCTCATTCATTCACGATTGGATAAAACCTGACACACTGAGTGAAGATATCACTGTTTCTGAAGGCTGAAGTAAACACTTCCTGTTCACCTCAGCATGATTTTTCCTGTTTTGACAGAGCAGACCTCATGTTTTCTGTGTACAGTATCAAAACACGTACTCTTGGGTACTTCAGGTTTGATTCCAGCCCACAGACTTTGCTTCATGTCTCCCTCTGCCCATCTTCCCTGTCACTGTCCCCCATGCTTTCTAGCATTAAGGCAGAGATGTCTTAAAACAGCCTGTCTCTCTTGCCACATAAAATCAGTTCAGTATATCTGCTGCATGTAAATCCTGCCAGTCTCTCCTTTATTTGAAGGCTGTGATTCATGTGTTTTTCTAAACAGAAAAAATGGCAACAGAGGAGTCAAATAGGAGTCACATCCCCATGTTTTATTCATTGTCCGTGTATGGCCGTGTTTTCACTTATATCGCCCTTGTTTTCAGAGAACATTTTAGAGAGCAGTCAGTGCCAATCAGTTCTTAGTCCTTCACCATCTGCTGGTTTGGTGGTTGGAGGATGGCTGGATCTTCCCCAGGGAACAGGGGCCCTCTCTGGGCTCCAGGCCTGCCTGCAAGGCACCCTGACCAGACAGAGCCACCAGACAGCCTCCTCAGGCTGCTCCGCGACCCCTCACACACGCCATCGGCCACTCAGGCACCGTTATTTGCAAGAGCAGTGGCAAGAGACTGAAATTTTAATGTTTGCTGTTCATCCTGAGCTCTACCAATCATAACACAGATTTTATCGGCATCACCTTGCTTATTGCACGATGTTAATTACTCTTGTCTCCTGCAAGCTAATGAATGTCATCTGACTGCTTTGCATTTCCTAAAACTCTGCAGGCCTCACACCGTTATGTTGCATTATTTTTTTTTAACATCCTGATTGGCATCTGTACAAAGCTTATGAAACAAGATTTTTTTTTCAATATATGAAAAGCACAGAGCATAAAAGACCTTCTCTTTCATAGGACAGTGATTTTATGAACTGTGGATTTTTTTTTCTTACTTTTGTAATAAAAAATATTCCATTTCAGTAACCTCGATAATATATCCAATAAAGATGAATTTAATGCAACATAAAGTCACATTGTGCCACAATTACCTAGAAATAGTGTTTAAGTGTCATGTTTGATAAATTGAGACACACTCTGTATAAATTCATTATATGAGGTGAGATATATTGCCTGTACTGTATATCAGAATATAAGATTACCAAAGGGTGACAAGCAAGGTCTAAACTAATGTGAATGTGTATCTTAGTGTGTGTAAATGTGTGTGTGTGTGTGTATTTTTCACATTAAGAGGTCCAGCTTTCCTCTGGTCATACATCTCTATCTAGTGTGTGTATGTGTGTGCTTGCGCGTGTGTCTTTCTTCGTGCCTGCATTCTCGTTACTATCTCCACCAGCCAGGAAGACACTGAACATCTGGAGAGGTACTGAGGTACGGTGTGATAAAACCCTCTGAGGGGAGCGAGCAAGAGAGAGAGAGAGAACACAAGGTGTGTATGTGTGTATATGAGTGTGTGTCTGTTTGTTAATTGCAAAATGAGGGTTTTGTGTGTGTGTTAGTGTGTGTGGGGGAGGGTGGATTTGCACTGAGATACAGATGTAGATACAGAGACACACAGGAAGAGGGCAAATGGAGAGGAGGTGAAGAAGAGCTGCATCTTACTATGAGTGGTTTGCTGGGACTGAACTGGTAACCCCCAGTGCCGTCAGCGCATTAAATGGAAGAGGGCCAGCAGGCATGTAAATGGTTGGACAAGATGAAAGGCCAAGGATGGAGGGGGTGAAATGAAAGACGACGAGGCAGAGGAAGGAGAGGAGAAGGTGAGCAGGAGACAGCCAAGAACAGCTGGGGGAAATGGGAGGGATGAAGAGAGAGGAGGTGACCCCTAGGGAGCCTGATCTCCCACATCAATTATGGAAGAAGTGTGTGTGTGTGTGTGTGTGTGTGTGTGTGTGTGTGTGTGTGTGTGTGTGTGCGTGTGTGTGTGTGTGTGTGTGTGTGTGTGTTGGTGGGGTGGGTAGCTGCAGTTAAAATGAATATAATGGTCATCCCCAGCCAATGCTCTCTGTACAGACACAAAACACTCCAGTCAACCAAACTTATCATTTGGATAATACTTCAAATTGGGACTCAAGTAAGTACGTATTTCCATTTTTTGCTCTCATTCTGGGTTTTTCTCCATGATTGTCACATCGTGGTCTACAGACAAGCAGTGCTTCTTTTTCTTCCAGGCAGCTGAGTTTAGTATCTGCAGTAGAGGTGCCCCTCACACGCTCTCCCCACTACACTCAATCACCATATTGACGCAGACTTGTTGTAATGAAGGTAAAAATGGCAACTGCAGCAAAGTCAAAAATAGATTACGGGTTCAAAAATGTACTCGGGTAAAGAGTAGAAGTACAGTTTAGCTTCTGCAAATCACAGAATAGAGACACAATAGATATAATTTGCTTTTATTAGCTTTCAGTTTACGTAACACTTTGAATGTACAACCTTATCATTTGTCATTTTGCTGTGTGGTTGCATTACTTTCAAAACCACTGATTACAGATTCATTAACATAAAAGCAGCATTTAGATGTGCTTCTTGGTTGAGGTGGATTTAACTTTAAACTACCCAACAGTGTATAAAGTTCATTAACTGATAACAATTTTCATATTTTATATGCTCATTACCTTTTTTTTGACATCTTTATCTGCAATCTAACTAGTCAGTATGGCTGTCAAATAACTGTAATGTCGTCTGACATGTAGTGAAAGGAAGTAGCTGAGGTAAAATACGAGTGACACTTTGGTATTGCACAAAAATACAGTTTAAACCACAGATTTTATGCTCCAAAGACAGCTTCTGATATGTAAACCTTCCAAGCCTGCCAAGACTGTGAGTAACAGACTAGTCATAAATAGTTAAAAAAAAAAAAAATTATAGAGTACAGGTCAAATGCGATGAGTTGAAATCCATTTTGTGGCATGATGCCAAATTGTGGTTTTCATTTGCGGTCCAGCTTTTTGCATAAATATCAGGCGTTGATGTCATCACTCATGTGGCTCCACTTACACAGCCCTGACCTGTCACAGGAACGAGGCTGTTAGCACAGCAATGAACAGCCTTAATGGTAGTCCCCATTCACAAGTAACGTTTAAAGCCTGCAATCACCGGCTGAAATAAAAAGCTTTTTAAAAGTGTGTGTGGGATGGAGGAAGTGTTGGGTGAAATTAGAATGGTTGTGTGCGTGTGTGTCCACATGATATGCTTCTCTGCTTGCGTTAATGTGCGTTGCTATTCATTGCACCTTTACTGATGAACTGTCGGCGCCCTCACAGCGTCCGTGGCGCACACTCTCTGCAGGGGTCAATACAAAATGTCATGTGTGACGGATGCTCCCTTCACAAGATGTACGACCCTTGACCCATCGTGTAACAAGGCCGGGTCAGGATGGAACCCAAATAACATTAAAAGTCCATCCAGTGCTGGCGCAAATGCTTCTCATTATGGAACAATTGGTTTCTTGGTCCAATAATCGCAAATGGGGATCAGTACACAGATTTGGGCAATTCATCAAGTCTTCTCTCATGCATATTAAGGAAGAATCAGATGGAGGCTATCATTTCATTCATATTCATGTGCTAAGATTGAGAAATACTGGGGACGTGGTCATTTGAATTTCAATAACATGCCAGCCGTTTTTAAATTTGAGAATTAAAATTCCAGATGAAACCTTTTCTTATAACCTCGTTTGACAGTTCATCCAGATCCCAGAGAATACATTTCCAGCCATCCACTGAAACCATCAGCGGCCTGTCAAAAACACAGCCTGATCCCGCACCTTTTAACCGCTAACTTTGGAATCATTCATCAGTTTGAGGATGATTAGTGTGTGTGTGTGTGTGTGTGTGTGTGTGTGTGTGTGTGTGTGAGAGAGAGAGAGAAGGGGGGTGGTCCAATCTGGTGTACAGTATGAATTTCCATCTGGAGTGACAGAAAATCAATGTGGAAGTGCAGCCGTTTGTGCTCCAAACCTGGATACAGCTGAAGCATAATCACCTCCCCACTGACCTTCAGGGCTTCGGAGAACACTCGCACAACACACACACACACACACACACACACACACACACACACACACACACACACACACACACACACACACACACACACACACACACACACACACACACACGCGCGCACACACACACGCAGCACTACATATGTGCAGGCTGACAAACACCTGGCATATGTACTGTACACACATGTTGGCTGACAGGAATATACAGTACAGGTACACACACACATACAGATTATTGAGTTTCTCTCACATGCAGACACAGATTGACACATATTGTTGGTTGAAGTCTCCTTTAGGCACAGTATTGACTTATAAATTGATTCCCTGCAGACCTGTGAGCATACATGCAATAAAATAAATTCACTGACTGGCCCACAACTTGCTTCTCCCCAGATAACACAAATTTATTTTCATCAATATAAAATATTAATGAAGGATCACATCGACACATGTATGAGAAAGCGCTCACTTGTAACCCACAGAGGATTATTAACCAAATCTGCTCTATGAAGCGCTTCAGCATATTTCAGCTCATTGGTTTTCTAGCCCGCAACTTTACTGTTTTGGTTCACTGTCACTGTCTCACAGCACAGTTTGTTGCTGCAGTTGTCTGCCTCCTGTATGCTACCTGCCCATCACAAAATGGCAGACAAAACAAAGTTGGGGACCAGCTGGTGGACATGGTGGAGCAATTAGCAGCTGAAGAGACGGATATTTAGTTATTGGAGGCCAAAAATAGAGGGAAAAGAGTGTTGGTAAATAGATCAAAATTTACCATTTCAAGAAAATGTCAGTGTTGTGTTCACAGCTTGTTTCTGGTGCCCCAAATGTCCAAAAATCTGTTATTAGGGGTTCAAATTAAAAGTTTGATTTTGTGTGCAGGATGATACATAGTACGTGCATCTTAGCTACTTTGTGATCACTGAAAATATTTATTATTCCCATATTTACAGCATTATGTATGTTATTTTCTTATTTTCTCTTGTGCTCAACTTCATAAATATTTACGATAATATTCACCTGAAGGCAGCATAAGTCATTGTAATATTTGGTCGAATCTGGGACAGTTTGCTCAGTGTACAGTATAAAAAGCAGAAGATTTTAATTTGGCAGGACAAGGTCAATGGTGAGTTTCTTACCTGTCACACACCTCATTGAGTCATCTGAGTGAATTAAAAGTGTGTGCTTGATGTGGGGTCAAACACCACTGTTTTCAGTCTTCTAGGCTCAGTGTCGTCCCACAGGTCAAAACTGTTTTAGCTCACACTGATTGCAGCTGCAGACAAAGACAAATTGGGGACACCATCTCCAATCAACTTGTTTAAATTCCAAATTTGTCCCCAAATGCTTGAAAATTCAGAAACACACACACACACACCATAGAAACACAATCTGTCATTGCCCCTGGAGGGCTGACTGATCTCTCCAGCCCTCAGAGAAGAGATGGCCAGACCTGCAGCTGAGACCCCACTGATTATAGTCCAGAGAGGCAGCATGGGACAATAATGTGTGTGCGCGCGCGTGTGTGTGTGCGTGCATGTGTGTGTGTACGTATGCATAGAGGTTACAGATATCCGGCAGCTGTGTCCCATAGCTCTGAGGTTTAAGTGACAGGTTGGTGGCTGAGCTGATGGGCAGGAGGCGGAGGAGAGAGATGGAGGGATTTGATAGCAGGGTGCAGGAGTGTGGAGAGGAGAGGGGAAAAGATGTGAGATGATGCAACATTAGTGGGGGAAGGTGAGGAAGAAACAACCGATATAGATACTGTTAGAGGGTGAAGGGCAAGAAAAAGGAACTGAGCAGGACAGATACAGGCTGTGAATGTGCCTGTTATCGCAGTCCATGAATGTTGATGTGTTATTGAACATAGTTCTATGCATAATGTATAGTATATTTTAGGGTTTGGGGTTTATAGAGCCAAAGCTAATAATTTACTAATACCTGTTGTGCAGGTATTGTGCAGTATTCAATATCTATTTGGTTAAAGATATGATGCCAAAAATCTTTCTCTAAGAATTGTGATCTTGCCAGAGTAAAATAACGAAAGACAGAAGACAAAGACAAAAAAGAAGATCAATATAAATCCATGTCAGTAAAATGTGTTTTGGTGGGATAATGTGGAATGACCCACTTCTCTTATTCTATGACTCTTAGATATCTGACATGAAAAAATAAATAAAGCATGGTTTCAGACATAAAGTATGCACACTGTCTTTGCATGTTGTACAGATGTTTTACAATGTTTGAAGCTGAGGTCTTCACTGCATGACGCTGAATGGACAGCAGATGATGTTTGATAGAGTAAGAAACTGGAAACATCAGCTTGATTTACTGGCATATTCTTGTCTGTGTATGCATTCCTTGTTGACAGTGCGTGTGCGCTTGTGTGTGTGTGTGTGTTGCCGGCTGGCATATATACATATAGTGTGTGTGTTTGTGTGTATGTGTGTGTGTGTTGGCTCAGCCACACCCAGGCAGACCAGATGGCCTGTGCTTTACCTTCTCCTCTCTTCGTCACACATCATGTGATTATGGCTCCAGGTAATCCGTGCAATTATTATCAACAGAGTTGTGTGGTCTGAATTAAATATAGAGGCGCAGCATCACGGCAACAACAGCAGGGTGTGTGTGCCCCACCAAGGACCACACAGCGCCAGCATGAGCAGGGATAAAGGTGAACCTGCTTATGTGATGGAAAATAGCAGTAGTTTTATTTTTAGAACTCGCCTCATTATGTGTTAAAATCTGAAAATGGAATACACTAGAACTGCTCTCACAATCCAGATGTTCACAGAGGCAAATAAATGACATCAGTGAGAGCTATTTTAGTGCTAGAATCAGGCTTGCCATCTGCTTTTTCTCTGAGAAAGACAATTATAATAGCTTAGGAGTATGGAACCCAATTAAATCAGTTGTTCAGTGTTTACAACAATTCATGTAATCATGTAGTGAGTCACTTGCATGTAGTGTTTCGTCATTTTTCAGCTTTTTAAGCAGTCAAGTTAAAAATTTTATATCAAATTTTTAAAAGGGATAAATTTGTGCCAGAAAATATGATGCCAAAGAGACAAAGAGGTCTTGGTTTACAACCCAGATTCCAAAAGACGACAGGAGCAGCAAAGACGGGGAAAGTTGTGGAATCCTGCAAAAACACCTGTTTGGAACATTCCACAGGTAAACAGGCTCATTGATAACAGGTGATAGTATTATGAATGGTATGAAAGGGGCATCCTCGAGAGGCTCAGTTGTTCACAAGCAAGGATGGGGCAGCACTTTGCACAATTGCAAGGAATTTAGGGATTTCACCATCTTCAGTCCGTAATATCATCAAAAGATTCAGAGAATCTGGAGAAATCTTTACACTTCAGGGGCGACGCCAAAAACCAGCAGTCAGTGTGAAGGACATTCGATCCATCAGACGGCACTGAATTAAAAACTCTCTACCATGCAAAGCCAAAACATGTATCAACATCCAGAAATGCTGCTGATGTCTCTGGCCCGAGATGGACTGACATAAAATGAAAAAATATTCTGTGGTCTGACAAGTCCGTATTTTATATTGTTGGAAATCATGGACATCATGTCCTCTGGGATAAAGAGGAAAGAGACCATCCAGATTGTTACCAGAACAATGGTCAAAAGCCAGCATCTGTGACGGTATGGGGGTGTATTAGTGCCCATGGCATGGGTAACTTGCACATCTGTGAAGGCACCATTAGTGCTGGAAGGTACATACAAGTTTTGGACGTATGCTGCCATCCAGATGTCTTTTTCATGGATGTCCCTGTTTATTCCAGCAAGACAATGCCAAGCCACATTCTGCACGCGTTACAACAGTGTAGCTTTGAGTCCGGGTGCTAAACTGGCCTGCCTGCCATCCAGACCTATTTCCCACTGAAAATGTGTGGTGCATTATGAAGCACAAAATACGACAACAGAGACCCCGGACTGTTGAGCAGCTGAAGTTGTATTTTAAGCAGGCAGACTTTAAAAACTAGTGTGCTCAGTTCCCAAACGTTTACTGTATGGTTTTAAGAAAATATGATGTAACACAGTGGCAAACATGACCCTGGCCCAACTTTTTTGGAACATATGTATATATTTACAAAAAACATGAAGTTTGTCAGTTTGTATTCAGTTGAATATAGGTTGAAAAAGACATTCATTGCATTCTGTTCTTGTTTTACAATCAAACTGGTACAAACAGGCACAAACTTTTGGAGTTTATTTCATATTAATGATTGTGAATTTGCCGCTTCCCCACTATTTGACCAGCCTGTTAAAAAAAGTCTCTCCAGATGGCCGGTCCTCCTCTGGTTCAGTGTTTGGCTTCCCTCCCTGCAGAGGGCTGTGATGGCTCTGATGGAGGCATCATCAATTAGCCAACCTCTCCACAAAGCCTCAGCTGGAAAAGGTAAATTAATTGGACGGACATTATGACAAGGAATCAATTTGTTCAGACTCGGGGCAACTTCAAACTAGGCTCAGCGACTTCTCTCTCTTTATGCAATGGGAAGATGAACTCTGATTGGTCGACTGACAGTCACACACAGTATTAGCCAAATCTACTTGTGATCGCTTGAACTTAAGTGGCCGCTTGAAAGGGGATTGCATACTGGAAGAAAAAAAAGCTACATAGTGAAAGTACTCACAACCCAAACAGTATGCAGCTGTGGGTAGCTGTTTGCTTCAAAGCAGGACACGCTCATGTCTTCCACAGCTTTTTAAATGCTTTGTAAGACGACATGTGGTAGAGATCAACAGCACACATGGCAAAGAGGGAAAGAAATGTAACATTAACCACATTTAAACCCGTGACCTTCAGTGTTGCTGGTGCATACATCAACTTGCCAACATGACATCCCAGAGGTGTTTTCCCTCAACTCATATTTTCATGAGTTAGATTCTCTGTAACCCAATAAAGGACATTAGTTGTGAGATTTATGTTTTGTTTTGTCACGTCAGGATTCAGTGACGTGCATAGACATTCTGTATGCCTCATGAGGATGTATCTCCAAGAGAGTGAGAGACAGAGTGTGTGTGTGTGTGTGTGTGTGTGTGTGTGTGTGTGTGTGTGTGTGTGTGTGTGTGTGTGTGTGTGTGTGTGCACGTGTGACACGACCTTGACCAACCAACAGGCTGTAAGTCACAGCTGTGAGCTGATGGATTGTGCACAGCTCTTCATCCCACCTGATATGAGAATACTGAGCCAGCTCAGACACAATGACAGACATTACACACAAACACACACACACACACACACACACACACACACACACACACACACACACACACACACACACACACACACACGATCAGCAGCAACTGTAAGATGCCAAAATTACATGATAGTAAAAATATCAGTGGCTGACCATCAGTCAACAGGACGCTACTTTAATGCATCTGTAGCTGTAGTACCTACAACACTATGATAACAAAAAATGTACATCATGCACTATCATGGGAAATTCATGTACACACAGCACCTAAAAAGTTCACACTTTACAATTTTGAATTTTGAAGTTCACAGTTCCAAAAAATGAACTAGTCCACATTCATTTCTCACATTCATTTCTTCAGTTTTCTATTTGTTTTAAATGAGATGCAAAGGCTGCAGAACTTCTAATAAGTTACATGTCTGTCGTCTTGTGTTTGGGAAACAAAGGCATCCTGCAATTTACAAAATGCTGTGAGTTTGTCTTGGGTGGACGAACTTTGCGCCTGTTGGCTTGTGGTCTTAATATTTGTGAATGATTTCTTGTGATCATCATTCACTCACAGATGTTTCCCAAGACTGGTTGGATGCTACAACTCGACGCAGCGTTTCAGATTTGCTGCCAACGTGGCTGACATCCGGACTCGGTTGTTCAGACCAAGCAGGCACAATTTGCATGAGATTTCTTCCATTGCAAGTCTATTTTGATTTGTTCATAAAACTCATTCAGATATTCACAGCTGCATGTGAATTGCCAGTTGCAAAAGCCATGCTGGCAAGCCAATTTTTTTTTTTTACCCAGGGTGGCAAAGGCAAAAGCTGCCTTTCTCTGCCTCTGACTGGCAAGTACCCACTAGCTTCATTGGTTGGGTTGGTTTGGCTTAGGCATGATGAGTCAAACGGTTAGGGTAAGAATGTCAGGTTAAGCCAATCAGCAGAATGGTTTGGCAGGTCGTGTCATCACAATCTGCCACACTGGGTGCTGTAAAACACACAAAGCTCTTTAAAAGTTCTGTTGTGCAACTCTTCAGACGTTTTGGCTGTAATGCTCATTACAGAGGTAAAAACAAACTCGCATACAACAACATGTTAACAAACTCTAACTGACGTTAAAAGCTTTGGATGTTGATGTGCACTGATGTGCTATCTTACAAACAGCATAGGCTGTTGACTGTCATCATCACATCGTAATCTAGTTTGCAATGCCTGTCCCCAGATCAGCTTTTAAATACTCAAAACTCAAAACAAAAACAGCAAGGCGCAAGCAGTGAAACAATAAAGATAACCATAAACCCGCAGTTTTAAATGAACTGAGCAATCATCTGGCACCCTGGCTGTTACAAAACTACCTGCTGCTGCTTTTAAAGTTAAACCAGAAGCTTGAAAACAGCGACATCGCTGTCTTTTTGTGGAGTCACTCCTCTCCTGTTCTATGAGATCCATTCTTTAGCCCTTTGCAAATGGGTTAATAACTGAGCCACTGGTGTCCCTTTTAGTCACCATGTGATCATTTTATGTGAAGCACCTTTTCAGGAAAGGTGTGACAAAGATGAAGTCAGTATTATTGTGTATCATATATCATCATGGGAAGCTCAGTTATTTATTGATGAATGGCTGTAGTAGCTCTCTATAATAACGTCTACTCCTGCTATCAACTGCTTAGCCAGCGTCTTCTCACATTTCTCAATGCTGCAGTACTTGTGCTGGATTTTCTAAAAACTGTTCCTCTGGGGAGCAGAGCTTTCAGTGGCCACATCTGTGGCTCAGTAAGATATCCCTTTTTTTCATATCAGAACTGCAGTTTAGGACGTCAGCCACCACTACACACAGCTACGTCTGCATACACACAGAATGCTGGGCTGATACCACAGAGAGGCTGTAAAGTGTGAAGATATGGGAGGTGGCTCAGCTGGCAGAGGGGAAGTGCTTACACAGGCCTGTGGTTCAAGAAAACTGTTTATATATTATATTATTATATATCCCTCTGGGGAACACATGTTAGGAAGTCATGCATTGCAGAGAACTTGGAAACTGATATATGGCACAAACTAAAACAGCCCCATATGCACATATACTTAAAAGGATGGAAAATTATAAAATTATGAGTGTGTCATCTTTAAAGACATCCATAATTCTGTATGTGGAGACAATCGTCTTATATTCTAACACATCAGTTTTTAATATGCACAATAAATCTCAGAAGCGGACTTGTTCTTTTATGTGCATATAGTACTTGCTGTTCATGGCAGCTGAGTCTGGGTAATCTGCATCACATATACATCACAGCACTGGTGTGAGCTGTTGTAGCTATCATTTCACAGGCCTGCCCACAATATCTTTGTGCATTACCTGCAATAATAATCACAGTTCTGTATTTGAGGTCACTCATCTTATGCACCATCCCACCTCGAGATTCTAGGAGCAAAATAACATCCGATGACCTTTCCTCTCCTCTCTGTACATTAAGGTAAGTGCAGACTGGTGGGCGTGTTTCAGCACAACCTCGGTCCTCAGTCCGAGGCCGACTCTGCTCGACTGTGTCAAAGCCAAAGACGTTACACAAGCATCCGTTCTTCCCACGTACTGTAATATTTTTTTCGCTCCTGCTGCTGTTTTAATACACGAAGCTGGTGAACTTCTTGTCTCCTCCATTAGCTCTAATTCCTTTCAAATGTGTGCTGCTGAGGACACATTTGCAGTAATGTGAACGAAAAGTATTCTGCGTAATGGCAGTCTATTCTACCATTGTGTCTTTGGCTTCATTACCTGCAAACCAGATGATATGCAAAGTGTTTAAAATCCACCTCCTCCAGTTATAGACACTTTCTGCTGTATATATCCGCCTCAGTGTCAAGGCTCTCCTTTTCAAGTAGCATCTTGGATAGAAACGTGAAAGGCTTGGTGAGAAACTGAGATGGAGAGAAAGGATTATCACACCGAGCCTTTCACTTTCTCCATCTGATACTGCCTGACATGGATGTCTGAATCTGACAAACCAGACAATCTCCTCAGACAACAGTTGTCTGGTGTCATGAGGTCAGATGGCTTTCTCTTCAAGCTGTCTGAAATGGTATAAAGACTGTTGGACACTCATGATTTTCACTTAAACCAACATGCCGACGTTATTTAAGATGGGAAACTACTTCCTCTTGACTGGGTGATCTGACAAAACCCTGTTAGTGTCAGGGGTAATCTATGAATGGTAAAACATGCTCACAGCTCCCTCTGTGATCTCAGTTAGATGTTCTTGTTTTCAGGATATGGCTGCTGAAAGACAGGCGCCATCACACTCTCTACACTCTCTCTTTACTTTTGTGTTATCAAGCTGAGACAATCTCCTCTGACAGCAGTTATCAGCAGCCATCAGGCGCCATGTCTGACCAGCATGTGAGATGGATGCATGATGGCTATCTGAAGGTGTGTTGACATCTTTTCTTTTTGATTATTACAAATGGAATTCATTCCATTCTCTATAACTTTCTCTAAGTGTTTTAGTTTTAGACATGCTAGCTGCATGGCTCTATGGATCGCAGTGATTCTCTGTCAGTCCACCACTTTGAAAACTATTGGATGAAATGTCATGAAATATTGTACAGACAGTTATGGTCCCCAGAAGATGCATCTTGAGTCATAATTTTCACTTGTCTGGTGAAATAGCTTGACATCTACAGATATTCATGATCCCTCGTGGGTAAAACCACTTTTCCTTTAGTGTCACCATGAAGTTGTCATTTGTGTATTCTAGTTCAATGTTTTGACAAGGATGAATTGCCATACATTTTCATTCAATTCATGTTTTCAATAAGATGCATTTTCCTAACTTTGGCCATTCCTCAAACTAGATCATTTAGATCAATTATTAGGTCAAAGTTTTAACCAATCCAACACTTTGGATTTTGATCAAAATAGCTATTTGTGTGCTAATAAATTAAGATGGTCGAAATGGTAAACATCAGCATGGTAAGATAGTCACAGTGACCATGTCAGCATGTGGACATTAGCATTTAGCTCAAAGCATCAGTGTGCCAAACTACAGCCTCACAGAACTGCTGGTGTGGCTCCAGATGGTTTTCTATTACATTTATACGTAAGGTCTCAGGTCAGCTGCGTATTTACAGTCATTTTTACTGCATGTGACCATTTGTACCTTTGTTGGGGGAGTTTATTTGCACATTATAATTTCTGTCATTAAATGGTCTTAAGTGAAGAAAATTCACGTTTTGCAGATTCCACTTAACACAATGAGCCTGCCCATTTTGTCATCTTTTTACTTCCATTTCATCCGTTCTGTTAATGCCTCCCCTTCTGAGTGACCGACACTTAGGGAGAGAAGTAAAAAGTAAACATTCATGAATCTCCATGAATCTTGATTGCTGGTGACACACTCATTAATTTTCCATGTTTGTCTTGCGTCAATCTGAAGGCTTTTTTGAAAAACTCTTTGACGCTACAGTTAGGGCAACAGCAGAGCAGGAGCTGCATGGGATAAATATACAATGAAAGACTATATAAAACATAGAGAAATGATGGGACTGAAATAAACCCCGTTGAAGCATAAAAAAAGGCAGATGGAGCTCTGTTCTTAAGTGAAGTAAGATGTTACAGGACATTTCCAGAGGGTGGAAAAGCAAAACAGGATGACAAAGTCTATTCCCTCGTTCAGAGAAGACGGATGAAACCCCGTCAGCAAATTAACAAGTATGTGGCAGCTTTCACACATGCATGTTTTCACTCCTGTCCCCTGTTGCCGTGGCCTGAGAGGGTGAGAGGGAGGTGCGACTTTCATCACACTACTCTTTTGACCTCCTCCTCTCATGCTTTTGATGACTGCAGGGACACTCAAACAAGTTCTGAGTCAGGGACCATAATGGAAGTTCTAATAATAAACATGTCTTCACGTGAGTTCAAATATGAACGTAAGTAGATACCACCAATCAATATATGACAAAACAAAACTTAAACTTGACATACTGGGGAATTTTCTGTGTCTATTTCATTTATATATAAAAAAGAACCAGCCAATCACATAACTGGCTCTGCTCTACTTGTCTTGTCTGACAAAGACTTTATGGTGGCAAAAAAGAAATAAAAGCTGCTGAATTAAAATAAGACTGACCTGCAATGAACTCTTATTGTGAAAAGAAACAGGATGAAATTAAGCTGAGTTTGAAAGATTTATTGGATTATAATGTTTTATTCACTTATTTAAAAATTTACATCTTGGGTCTCTGAGAATACACAAACTTAGCAATGTATTCTGATTACTCTCGGCCATTGTTGAACTGACAGCGTGCTCAAAACCACTTCTTCCGAAAGCAAAATTATGACACTCTGAAGCCCTTTTAAAACAGAGATTCCACAATACTGCAGGAAAGAGGAGCCATTATTTACACTGAACCAAACATCACCGACATGATGCTGCCCTGGTGTATCTATTTTAGATAGCATGCTGGGTACCTTCTTCTTCTTCTTCTTCTTCTTTGAGTTTGATGCTAACTGCTACTAGCTGATTTCTAAATCCCCCAGTACTGTGTGTACATAAACACATAATATGTCATGAAAACATACTCCCCCATTACCTCTTTACACAAATGTTCTGTTACCCCCTCCACTGCCGGCTTAGTGGAAGAACAACAATGCCCCCCATTCTTGGTTCATGCATTTTATACAGAGCGGCAAGGTGGAGCAGCGGAATAAAAGGTGCTTCAGACTACTTTGCCATATTCAAGGTTAAACATATATATCAACAGAAAAAGAAGTGAAATTCTCAATAGAGACTGAGATCTTCAGGATACATATCTTAAGTGTGTGCACAAGCTCAAACAGTCTTTTGTGCAACATCTTATTGAGACATAGAAAGCCAAGCTGCAACTCTCCAAGCAGCTTTCTGACATTAAATTGATGGTTTTATTGTAGCTGTCATTCCAACAAAATCAGTCCTGGATTCACTTTTATTCAAGAAGCTCCTGGCATGGACAACAGCCTGCTCGGGTTTATAGCTTTGGGAGAGGCTTGTTTATACTCAAACACACTGATTAGTCTGCCCTGTGCAAAATTAACAACATATGTGAAATCATAAATCACATCCTTTCCCATTTTTATCTTTGTCACCCCAGTCGTGACTCTGGGCTCCTCACAGGGCGACACCATTAATGGGGAGCTGCGCTCCCATAAATTCTGACTTTTTGGTTCTCTGTAAATTATCAGCACATTTTCCTGCCACTCGCTGAACCTACAGTACACTGTTGGAGGAAGGCTACATCACACTGAAGCCTTCTACAAATACAACTCACACTATTTGCTCCACACTATATATACACCCATATGGTGTTTTGATTGGGCCAATCACTAGCTCTAAACTGTGAATATGAAAATAGCAAGCATGTTTACAGAAAATGCTGAAATGCCCTGAAACGGAAATAATTGGATGTAGCTGTGTTGTTGTTATTTTCACCCCTCAAAGAGGCTGACAGCACTGAGAAACCAGGTCACAGATTATTGTGGTATAAAGTTGATTGGCATCTCCTCTCAACTTGTGGAGGGTGTTTTCTCCTGGCCACTGAAACTAAGTTTCTCCACACAAACACAGTTTCACAGGATTATCCTTGCACTCCTGGCAATATCAGCCAGTTAGAGCCTCATGCTGTGTGTGTCTGTGTGCATGGATGCATGTGAGTTTGACTTTTCTCTCTTGGTGGTGTGTCTTTTTTTTTTTTTTTTTTGGGGGGGGGGGTTATCTCCCCTTCTCTTATGGTCATTATGCTCTTAGACTTCTTGAATATGTGTTTGAGTGTGTGCACATCCAAACGTGCATATGACCGTCTGATGAGGAGCAGACTTCCATCCCAAGTCCCTGAGCTCCCCTCCAACATCACCCATGGGCTTTGTTTTGATCCCGTCGCCAGTCTTTCTCCTCAGCCACCTCTTAAGCCCAGTGCATACTGTAGTGTATGTGTGTGTGCAGAAGTACAGGGATGCATGCACGGTGCCCCCTTAAGCCCTCTGTGCTCCACATTTACACTGTCTTGCCCTTATTCCCAATGCCAATTTCTCCCCTGCTCGTTCGCCAATGTATGCAGTGCATGGCTTATGGCGGCAGAACAAGGCTTGGCTCTTTTCCCTGCTCACTCTGCCATCAGAAGTCTCAGAGGTATACTCCTCTTGCTGTTTCTTCACAGCCCAAGGCTTTTTTTCAAAGTGTGAGAGACAGTTGCTCTCGCCCTCGTTCCAGTGAATCCTCGCTGAGAATCTTGCGCTGGATTCTTCTCGGTTTCGGAGAAGTTTCAGCTAAATGACGCATGCTTTAGCACGCCGGAAATCATACAAGGATAGGCTGTTAACACCGCAACAGTGTTTGATGTGCTACCCATCCCTTAAGTGCACCTTGTTTTCTCAGTAAGCCATCATATCATAAGACCCATTCAGGGAAATTTTAATGGATTTGAGGTTAAGGTTCATGCAACAAATGCAAGTTTATTGCTAATGGACTACTAGAAGTGACACACATTTTGAATTTTGCATAAAAGATGCTTGAAGGTACGTGATGATTAACTACACTATTTATTCTGCTCAGTTTTCCTCAATATATCTACACAATGTCATAATTCAAGTCACTCTCTCTCTTTCGTTTTTGCTTTTGTCTTTACTCTGTGGCTCATGGAGGCCTGTTTTATTGATTACACCTTTACAGGTCTCTCCACTTCACAACAAGGCCACTTAAATGCCTTAAAGGTACATTTAGCGCAGCTTAAGTGCTTGGGATGTGTTAATACACTTCCTACAAGGGTAAAATGTCTCCAGTGTGCTTTAATGTATTCGACAAGGCATTAATGTGCGCTCCGCACTGAATTTGGCCATTGTCCAGATTACTGCAAGACCTAATCAGCTTAATATGAAGTGGAGAAGATATTGTTCAGTGCACAAGACATGCTGTGTGAAAGATTGTTGCTCGCCATTAAACCACAGAGATCTTCAACAAAGCAGAGATTAACACTGTGCTGCTTTTGGACTGCTGACAATTTTTTTTATATAATTGTTATATTCAGTGTTTAACAGAAAGATGCAACAAAGGTTTTGTATTGTATATCATTATAATGCTAACAAAAGTGCAGATACAGTAACGCCACTCCAGTATTTTTTGTTATATTCTTGTTTATTGTAAAGACCAGTCTATTGGGATGGGTTTAAAGCAACAATAAGCTCTGCTTCTCTTCTGGAGATTGTTTTTCCTCAGAGTCCAGGATTAGAGACATTCATAGAGAGAACTAGTGTACAAACACAGCATAACACTGACTATGTTTACATGCACAAAATATTCTGTTTTTTGCCAGTTTTTAAAAAAGACAATATTCCTACTAAGCTGTTTGGCTAATGAAAGTGAATATTCCACTAATATTGTTGTTTACATGCAGCTGTGCAATTAATGAACACAGCCTCCCTCTTTCATTCGTTCAAGCACCTTCTTGAAAAGGTTAGCTTTGCAATATTTGTGCATATCCAAAAACCTGTTGATAATTTTTTGTGCACCCCAGCTTTGTTGGCTACTAGGCAAAGCACATTGTTGCAATGTGTGGTAAAAATTCCTGAGTATTGGTACATCCCACATGTCTTAATTGGACAAAGTTCCATTTGGAATAATCCCTTATTCAAAAAATGCGACAGGAATGTGCTGTTCATATGATCTGTATCAAATTCAGAATATTGTTACATTTGGAATAATAGTGGAACAATTGTGTGCATGTAAACATAGACACTGATGGGGGAAACTTTCCAAATTGACCCCTAACAAAGTCCTGTCAACTAAAGTCCTGAAATACACCTGTAGCTGTGGTGGTTTGGGAAATTCTGGTATTTTCTTTTGGGTGGTTCTCCAGGTGGCTTGGGAACTGGCTCCAACACAGCTGGGACTCATCACAATCAAGCACAGCATAAAGACTGTGTTCTGCAGAGGACTTGAGGCCAGATAATTTCTGCTGTCTAGGGGGAGAGTTGGTTGCTTTACTGGTGCTACCTGTGAGCAAAAGTTTATGTTTAGTCTTTGTTTCTCACATGTCAATTACCAGTACTTATCTCTTGTGTTTTTTTTTTTGTGCTCGGTGAACTCTCCTGCACCGATCTCCAGCTCCAGTGTGTCTGCCACCACACTGCCCAGCCTCTTGCTTCCATCTGCCTCAAGCCTCTAGTCCACATCAGCTCCAGCTGGCTATTTAGTTAAGCTAACATGATTTCTTCAAGTTATAATTCTCTAAATGAAAGCTTAATTGTGGTCTTCTCCATGAATGACAAATATTGAATCTTTTCTTTCTTTATTGGCCTAAAAGTAATCAGATTTTAACAGTTTACAAATACTGAAATCATCTGATGAAATATCCATTATGCATGAATTCTTAATTGTACAACATAAACTTCTCCTCAAACCCTCAGGAAAAATAAAGAGAAAATTACCCTAGTATCCTAACTGACAATTACAACAACAACAACAACAACACACACACACACACACACACACACACACACACACACACACACACACACACACACACACACACACACACACACACACACACACACACACACACACACACACACACACACACACACACACCCCTGATTGCAAAACAAAGAGACAGCACCATGAAGCTCACATGTACTTATACAATGACACATTAACGACAAACCAACCAACAGGGAGAATGACCATTAAGGGGCCTATTGACCTCCATTAATGACTCACAGAGAGTCATATTAATTCACAGGGGACACATTACTCAGGAGTGTGTAAATGTGTGCGTGCCCAAATGTGTGTATCTGTCTGCCTTCCTGTATTTTTGGTTCATTTGAATCTATGCACACTTTTTTTTTTCAAAAGGCAGATAATCATCTCTTCCGTGTGTTTATCTGTCTATCTTTTTGTGCCTTTGTGTCTCTTTCTTTTGTGTTTTTGGCAGAAAAATGCATTAAAAGAAAAGCCTAGGATGTGTGCCATTAAGAGCAGCAGCGGATGTAGACGGTATCAGTGCGGGGATAATGATAGCTGGATGGGACGGCGAGGATTAACACACGACTAAGCTTGTTGTGACCACAGATTGCAGGGCACTCGAAATGAGCACTGCCGGGCCACGGCCAGGGTGGATTAGAGCTGTATCGGACTGGTGGGGGCAGGGGCTGGACGGCTGCATGAATGACCACATGGTTTACTTAAAGGCTGGCTGGAGGTTTTAATGGCTGGCTGACTGGTTAGCTGCTCTGCTGGCTGGTCTGTTGCCGGGATTGTTGGAAGTCTGGCAGGCTGCCCTCTGTAGCTGTCGCTGGCAGGGAAAAGAGCCATCGAGCTGTAGGATTGACAGGTCATAAAGTCAGGACTTGAGCCAGAGTGACTGCTACTGATTTACACAGGAAAGATTTGCAGCATACGGTATTCCTACAGCAACTGCTAATCAAAGAGCAATTACATCTAGATTATTAGATGCGTTAAGGTGTATTTAGTGTATGCACCCACAGCAACATTTCAGCTCTCTCTGCTTTTGCACTGGAATCTGCATGAATGTAAAGTGTACAGGGACAGTTAACATCAAGTAACCCCTCACTGGCAGCTTTCTCTTACTCTCTCTGGCACACTTATTTGCACCTTTGACTCAGATTCTGTACAAATTATGTACATTCACTTGCCAAATTAGTTAATGCAAAACTCATGAACTAATACAGACTAACAGCCCAACGATAATTCAAACTTCCATGATCTCCAGTTTTTGTTCAGAGGTGTTAATTCATGTTCATTTGGGTGGTCTTGGGTGCTTCCAATATTTAGTCTACCCTCATTAATGTAAGTGGAGTGGGCAAAATATAAACACCTCATGTAAGAACACCTAATAAACTGGTTAATGAGTGCACATTTTAATGACTACACTGAGAGAGGAGTTTGTGTAAAGTAATTATTAACATATCTGCTCTAAGTGCACAGGGACAACTCATATATATATATGTTTCCTCATGGGGGTCCCCCACACTGGGAGCTGCTTTTGGTCTACTGATGGGGGTGTTGCCAAGGGGACGGCTCTGGCCTGGATGGCTGGAGGCCTCTGCACCTTGGTCTGGGGCCTCCTGTCTGCCTCGGTCAAAGTGGTCTCGGACGGCGCTCCCTTGTCATGGGCCAGGGGCCCTCTCAGTGTAGATGGCCCCCAAAGGTGGCTTATTCCTTGCTTTGTCTGTATGGGTGTGTGCGCGGGTGTGTGTGTGTGCGTGTCTGTGATTGTGTGTCTCTATATGTATGTCTCTCTATGTGTGCATGGGGGCGGGAGGGCTGGGTTTTCTTCTTTGTTGTTTTTAGCCTCTGTGAGGCACTTTGTGTTGTATGAAAAGTGACATATAAATAAAGTTTGATTGATTGGTTTGATTGACATGATTAATACTTCAGTACAGTTCTGTAGCTTCACACTGTTTGTTGAGCATTCCAAGTACATCTCACCTTTGTAAATGCATTTAAAAGCATCAGTAAACTTAAGTAACATTAGGACAACATAGTTTAAGATTTGTGATAAACATCGTAACATTAGAATTGTGGTTTCTGCTATATTGTAGGCTTTTGACACACATTAAGTTGCAGGCACTGGATGACTTGCAGCTGTAGCCTGATATCTGTCCTGACTGTGACATGCTGTTTTTAGTGTCTTGAGTCTGTCACACACCCCACACACAAAGGATTCACCTGTTTTGACCCCGTAAATACCAACCCTTGAGGTCATCAAGCCACCCTCTGACTAACTGGGTGATAATACCGGCTCATACTAGTCACCACTAGAAACGATTGTGCTCTTGTCATGTTGGAAAAGGCTTGGTGGTGAATATCTGAATCTTGATCTCTGAGTAGTACAACAACACACTGGGGCCTGAACGGAGACGCACAATGCAGCATTGTGAAGGCAGCGACAGGCCTCATTAGCTGCACCACATCCTGGTTATCTGATCTCCATGCACAGTCTGACTTGTACCAACGCTTGTAACTTGTGATTCACCTCACGATCAAAGGTGTCAAACGATGTGCCAAAGCCGCATTTCCCGACAAAATTATACCAATGATGTGCTAACACATGAAAAAGGAAATGTTCGTTTGAAATAGGAGCTGTTCTGGTCAGTGTTAGTCAGAGCTGATGCTCTGATTTCTTTTTAAGATCTGTGTTATCTTGAGACATGAATGGACAGCGGATCTCTGATGTCAGACAGACATAGAAGGGTTTTTTTTGTTATTACTTTTAATATTTAACCAGGTTTCTCCTTTGCATGTAGTTTTTTCCCCTGATGCCAGATCGTAATCATACCAAGTATTCTGTGCCTAGTTTATGTTCTTCCTTTAGCAACAAAATAAGCAGACACGTTCCAAGGCTCATTTCATTGTTACACACAGTAAATGATATGCACACAACCCTTCTGTTAAGTCTTAGGTTTGATGTATAACTTGTAACAACCTTTATTAATCCTTCTGACAGAAGTTTGGAGGTTACATTCAGCTCTGCTTTTGTTTTCAAAAACGTAATAATATAATACATGTTGGCCATTGGGGGCAGCAGAAACTAGGTGTGAACACAACATTGACAGCTCTACGCCTTGGTCACGGCACTGGCTGAAGAATTGACCTACGATATGTAAGGGATAATGCCCAACGAGGTGTCCATTATCAGAAATGAATCGCGTCAGACGGTTGCCTCCGCGAAGCGCAATAATTTAGAACAATCAGGCTATTTGACCGGAACTTTTTTATACAGTATGTGTCCTACGACACTTTTTAACGGACACCCTGCAGCCAATCAGAATCAAGTATTCACCCAGACCCTGGTATAAACATTTTTAACATCTTTTAAATAGAACAAGAACAAAATAAGCTATTGTCCATGGATTGGAATCCCTCAATCTTCTCGTCTTCAGAATATAACTGAAGAGTTTATTGATTTCCTCCATTCAGGTTCAGGGTAAGCTATTTAGGAAAGGCTTTCCCTGAACCTGCACTGCACTCATGAACTCCTCATGCCTCTCTGGACAATCATGTATTGTAGTTTAAAGGCAGATTAGATTGTCTTCTGTATCAATCTGCCAAACAGAAAGCTGCCCCCAGTCTCCATCAAATTGTTTGCTTCATTTAACCGACAGGATCAATAGTACAAGGGAGTGAAGGCCTTTTCCTTCTGCTCATAGTCAAGTCTTATTTTCACTTATTGGATATAAAGAAATCAGTTTCACTTTAGTTTAAAGTACTTTCATCCACTTAGATGTGCTTTGTATGAGAAGTAGAATCTTATTTTAAAGGAAAGTTTCTCAGATCTCGAGGGGTTGGTGGTATTTTTACAAGCAAAGAAGAACAGTGCACTCGAGGTCACAAAAGTACAATATTTTTCTTAAAATGGATTTTCAGTTGAAAGAACCTTCACATCCTGTGCAAAACTCAGGCTTGTTTTTTTCCAAGCAGTGTTTCACAAAATTCAACAATTAAAGCTGTTCCTACCATAGAGATAACCACCAGAGAAGCAAGTGAAAAAGTCAAGGACATATCACAGTCTTCATGACAAGAATTTTATTTTCTTCTTTTTTTAATTACATTTTGCATTAAATTAAAGAGTTTTTTTTTCTTTACAACATACATTAAGCTGTGAATCAGATGTTAAGGAAGTGAAGAGAGTAGGGCAAAAAACTTTGTGACGTCACAATATCTTACAAGCTTACAAAGTTCAAAAGGTTGAGAAGTTGAGAAGAGAGTCGATTTGCATCTAATAGCAGTGTATTATAACAAGGGTGAAAGACAAAAAAGGCACACACCAAAGAACCTCACTGTCCACAGCAGCCTTCACAGTCCAACCCAATCCAGTCTTGAAAATGTTTAAACATCAAAACACTTGATGTTACAGGATCTCAGATGCACCCACAGCTAAACTGACTCGTCAACACAGGATGCCGACGTTCAACCTTCTGACCTCGACGGATATTCTTGTTCACATTCTTTGTGGACACGGCAATTCTCCAAGGTGAGAGCCCCCTCAACTGAACATTTCTGGACAAGAAATATTTAGTTGTAGATCAGCATTACTCCAGGCCTGGGAAAGTTGCTGGTTCATGCACTCCTCATTACAATGGAGGGGTAAATAGGGCCTTGTAGCGCCCAGTGACCAGTCTACAATACAGTGGTGTTCTGGAAAATCTGGAGTAAACGCACCCCTTCATACTAATCTTGGGCCCTTTGCACTTTGAAGATCATATCTAAGCAATCACTGGAATAACTGTCTCAGCTGACCTCAGCCCATGTTTCTGAAGGGGCACCTTCCTCCTGACCTACTCTGTTGCCCATGACCCCGTCATTTGCAACCGAACCCTGCAAGTGTCTATGTACACGTTAGTCAGGTGACAGATCCTACACGCTCTTCTCCTGTTAGCTGTGGATCGAGACATAGTTGGCTTTCCTCCATTGAGAAACAGAAAATTGCTTGATGTCAAGAAAACTTTTACCTATCTACACATACAACACTAAGGGAGTGCTCCATTGATTTAAGTGTTTGGGGGGGAGGGGTGATCAATAAAAATCCTCAAGTAAAAAGGAAGTGAAAGCAAAAAAAGATTAGTCAAACTCTCAGCCATTCATAAGGCTTTGATATTGAGAGTGAAGCAAAATAAAAACGTATCTCTAGACTTCCTCAAACTGTTTTCTTTTACAAAATGGGGGGTTAAATAAGGTTCTTTTTTAATATTGTTGTTTTAAAATGTCAGCTTTCTTCACAGGAACCAGCCTGTTTATGCAACTGCCTGCCAACTGTTACGATGCACAGAACTGTGTTAGTACACTGGGTGCTTATGTGTATCTCATACTGTACGTTTGCTAGTGTTGACGTTGCATTATTATTGCAGTGCACCAGAAAGATGCACATACATTGGCCCTCTCAAGTAACAAATGTTAATCGCTCAGTTAAACAGTCAATCAACCATCACTCCAAACCATTAGACAGCAAAAAACAGAAACAAAAAACATAAAAACAAATACCAGGACTTTAAAACTGTATAAAATATAAAATCAAAAACACTCACAACGTCTTCATCGACACTGCCAGCACAACATAAAGGGTTGCTTTAAGCGCATTAATGGCACAATCTGAAATGAACCACAAAGATGAGTGTCTTTTGTGTGTGTGCGTGTGTGTATGTGTGCGTGTGAGAGAGATAAAGAGTGAAAGAAGAAAGGGAATCCTCCTTGCTCTCTCCCCTCTGGATTGTAAGTGTGTTATGTCTAGGGACCAGAATTACAACAATAACACCTACATTCTTTAATTGCATTTTTATCAAACCAGGGAAATATCATGACGTAAGAAAAATAAAAAAATACTACAAGGAGACAAAGTTAACAGCTAGTAAAGAAAACATTGTCACTACTTTAGGGTGTAAGGCACAAATTTACATGTGGAAAAAGAAGCAGGCAATACAGATGTTTTTCTAGTTTTCTTTTTCACCTGCTCGTCGCCGTGAGAAAGGGCGAAGCGCTCCGAGATGGACGCGTCGTTCCGTTTGCTTGCAGCGTCTTCTTTTTGTGAGTGTGTATGCAGATTCCCGTACTGTTGCTGCAGCTGCTTCTCTTATATTTGCAACATGCAACAGTGAGCTTGGATGGCACCGGTAAGCCAGCAACCAATCAGGACAAATGTTACTGACTCACACAAAACCACAGTGCTGATAGGGGGGGGACGGGGGATGCTCATTGGAGGAGTGAAAGGGTGAGATTCAGGAAGTCTTTTCTATGATTGGTCTAAAACAATGGAAATTCTGGTCCATGAAGGTAAAAGTCCCTGTCTGGCACAGTTTAAATAAATATCTCCTCCTCTTCACAGAGGTCACATATATCTCAAGCTGCAGGTCCCACTGAGCACACAGTAAGACCTAGTGGACCTTTAGTCATCAAGAAAGTTCTACGGGCTCCAGTTTAATGACTTTAAATACGTTTTTTTTTTTTTTTCTCACACTTGATTAATTAATATTAAAAGATCTCTTCTCTGCCTCTTTCTCTTTCTCTCCGAGCCTAGAAAGTCAGTCTTTTTTTTTCAAAAGCACTTCATAAAAATAAATACAACAAGCTATTAGTATTAACAGTCATGTGTTATTCAGTAACCAGTACAGTAGAAGATTCCTCTGGCCCAGGCTTTCAATCAAACCCAGGCAGGACTTGATTGCTGTAACACTGAGAGGCTTTTCACAGTTTCTCACAGAACTCAGGCAGCTGTCTGTCCTTTCAGTCTGAGCTCAGTCTCTCCGAGTGCTCACTCGCTCAAATTTCCCAGTCCTCAAGGTACTGTACAATGATTAGTCTCCAAACTCCTTTTGCTGACTTCTTATGTGCTTTTACCAGCATGATAAAGTATCAGGTCAAGTCCTGGTGGCCAAAGACACACAAACAGAAGAACCACCGCCTTGGATGCTACAGGGCGCAGTTGGTTGAAATATTCAGGACGGCATCATCTTCTTCTGTTTCAGTAGCGCACCGTCCCATGTGTGTTTACAGAGGAACTGGGAGCCAGCCAGAGCATGAGCTCCGTGACGGCAACAAATGACGACAACCATTTGTATAATATCTACATATTTATATAAAAAGAAAGTGTTTTCTTAAAAAAACTGTGTTGCATTTTCCACTGTACTGTACACCATAAACAAACAAACAAAGAAAAATACACTAAAAGGAGATGCAAGTTGTACAGTATTCCCTGTTTTTTTCTCTCTTTCAGAAAAAAGCTTTCACTACTGTCCGTTCACATTGGACCGACTGGCTAGCTAGCTGACTATGTGCAGGAGTCACTGGACTTGACTTTTGTCGAGAGTGAGACTACGGAGGGTTTGGGGGGGACATCAGGCTTGAGATATTTGATGCCCGTTCGAGGCAGTGAACCGTAGGAGCTCATTCCAGGCTGCCGTGACAGAGATATGCCCTGTGCTGTCATTTGTATGGAGTCCACCCTCTGGGGTGCAGGGGGTGGAGTCTCCACGCGGTTGAAGCTGTGATGTCTCGCCAAATGGGAGGAGTTAGAGGAGTTGGTGTTGTGCTTCTTGAGGACGGAGGATCCGGAAGCGGCGGATGCCGATCCTTTCCGGAGCCCGTAGACTGACGAGTGGACCTCCAGGCGTTTGCCCATCTGTGGGACGGCCGGAGGGACAGTGAGAGAGGCCTCTCGTTGGGGCACACGTGGTGGTAGCCCCCCATCTGGATCCACCATGTTGAGGTTGTGACAGGGGCTCTTGACTGTCTTGTACTCCAGGGTGGCGCCCTGGTCGTCCATGACACCATGGCCCATGCTGAGGTCACTATGGTGGGGCTGCTCCACGTACTCGTGCTGATAGGACTGCTGGTGCTGGTGCAGATGAGGCTGGAGCTGGTGCTGATGCTGTGGCAGAGGCAGGACTACAACACTGGGGATGTGCCCTGGTGAGGCTCTCAGGGGCAGGTCTGTAGAGATGACAGGGGAACCCATGGGTGGCATGTCCTTGGTGCAGGCGTTAATGAGGTTCTGGTTCCGCTCCCACTCCCGGCTGCCCCGGCTGGGCTTACGCCGCGGCTGCATGGGGGTGGATTCAGGCGTTGGCAGAGCAGCAAGGTCCAGGTGGTGCTGATCTGCTTTTATCAGCATCTTCCCATTTGGTGTCAGTCTCCCGTTGTGCATCAAAGGGGTGAGGATAGCCTCAGGTCGACCATCTTTGGCCTGTGTCTCGAACAGGCCCGTCAGCTTGGTCACACTGTTCATTGATCCCCGGCGGGAGTGGAGGTGGTGGTTGTCCTTTTCCTTGCGGCCTGTCAGGTCCATGTCTCGACGCCGGTGGTCACAGACACAGTAGACAATGATGCCAGAGAAGATGGCGCCCATGGCAAAGGCTAGGATGACAGCGATGGCCAACAAGGTCACAGGGACTAGCTGGTCATGACCCTTCTGGTAGCTCTCACGGATCACACCTGCAGAGAGACGTGGAGATGACATTCAGACTGGCAGACTAAGAGAGGGAGAGATGATACTGGAGCTTGTTTCTTTGTTTCTAAGAAGAAAAGAGCTGTTGGGAAAGATATTTGATTCCGATAATTAAAAGCTATTTTCTGGGTAAAAAGATTAGCAGTTCAAATAATTTAAGAAAAAACATGCAAATGAAGATGGGGTTTATCCCATTATAAGGGACACCTATTCAAAGCAGACACAAACGGTGTCTTGAAGAAGCAACATTCAATATTTCCCGAAAATCCAATCTTAGACTGAAAATGTGTTTTGAAGGAGTGATTATGATTCACATTTTAAATCCCAGATAAACCCCTCCGCTGAAATGAAAAAAAGATATGAGCGCAGATAAAGGAGCCTGAAATAACCGAACCCTTTCTTCTCCTGGATGCAAATGGGAGACTTTTCATAAATCTTCATAAATGGATCCAATCTCATGAATCACAGAGAATACATTAAAAAGCCTCTGATTAGGCGCTAAATCCAATGAGCAGTGTCATCAGTGTCTTCTGAAAGCGGCATTTTCAAAGACTGCCAAAGACGCGCTGCGATATGGCCAAATAAAAGATAATTCAATAAAAGCAAGTATGAAGTATTCTAGCGGTGGGAGAGTGGGAGCAGCAGGTTGTCTGCAATAAAACGGGGTCAACAATAATCTGCACGCACGTACACACAAGTGCGGACACATGCACCCCACTCCAAACACACACACATGCTCACAGATCATAACCTCCAGCCTGTTGATGAATGTAGACGTCTAATGCGGCGCTCTGCTCTTTGGGTTAAAGACACCGTTTCACAGAAGAGAGATTTATAATGCGTTCACACATGACCTGCGGCCAACACAGATCAGTTACCGCAGACAGAGGATTAGGCAGGTGGGCTCTATCACGTAAAAAGCTCCCACAGTGCACCGCTGGTCTAGATAACGTGACTCACTTACACGTGTGCACTGCGCTCATTGTCTCATATTAGGGTGTATATTTTTCACTGGCACGATATAGAAATTCCTCGTGCATGCTGTTTGTGTCCCGAGGAGGTCGTAAAAACCTGCAAAAGTGTCGAATGCAAAAAAACATGGAAGCTTTCAGTCACTCTCGGTGATATAGATAAGAACAATAACCTGATATGTATGAACCTGCATGAATGGAATTCAACTCCACATAATCCATTATGCCGGTGTGTGTCTCCTGTGTGTTAACAGTGAATATACACTCTAAAATAAGCACTATGTGGGTGATATGAGTTGTGTAACAGCTTTCAGAAACATTTTCATTTTCTAGGAATTTACATAGAAGTGGCAAGAATAGCTGAAAATGGCTGTCTTCTTTTTTGGGGGGATTTCGGCTCTTAAGAATTAGCATTTTGTAAAATCTTGTTTTTTACCCTTGTATGTCTTTTGTGTTGAATTTCTCAACAGCACTTTAAAAGCAAAATGTGCTTTGAACAGGCAGACACTGCACTGTATGAAACAAATAAGGATACCTCAAATATTTAAAAATGCACAACAGCCACATGAACATGGACATTCAATTTGTTCCTTAAAACACACACAGTGCACTGCCCACAGAAAACTGACATATACATTCAACAATACCTAAAGCATCAATGTTTAACACAACACAGTAATCACAACAGTGGTCAACAAGCACATCTCTGCAGTTTCATCTTCTTGCAGGTAAAATGTTTGAATTTGTTCTGTAATTTTCTAAAAGAAGGTGCCACAAAATGACACATTAGTTTGCAATAACTCCTAAAATCCTGAAGGGGCTGGGTAATCATGTTTAGGCTTTTCAGCTCGGCTGTGTCACCAGCGATGTGCTTGGAGAATATCTTCTTTCTGTGTCTCCTCAGCGAGACATAACGCAGACACAGAAACAACATGATAATCTGTTCTCGTGGAACTGAAATCCAGACTCTCTTAAACTAACATCCATAATCCTCAGTCGCTGCAGTCATACTTCATTAGTCCAAAAACCCGACTGCAAATCAGTCTTCCTAGCCGAAATAAGGCACGCTGCAGTGCCTGAGTCTCTGCATTGACTTTAAAGCTCAACCTGGATGAAGAAAAAAAGAGAGCGGTTACTTCTGCTCAGATCATTCCTCATTTATTGTGAAAACAAAACTTCACTTTTCTCTTTAATAGAGTGCTGACAAGAGGCAGCTCGGCCATCCCTCATTTAGTGTTCAACAAAACGTCTCGCCTGGCTAAAATCGTTTCTTATCGAGGACGTGCCCTGCTGTGGAGACTGTGTGAGAAGCGATGAGTGTTATCTGCAGTGAAGCGTTAAGGTTTGACATGTGTTATGCTGTGGACGCCTGTGACCAAATGGCCGGCCTGTCCGACGAAACATCTGCTTCCCATCTCGGGTAGTAACATCTGCGGACGAGAGAGATGCTTTTCCCTCGCCGCTATCTTTTTGACTTTCTTCTGCCCTCACTTAGATCTTATTCTCCTGACTTTCTGCCACTTCTCTCCATCACAGAAACAATGAATCACTGATTTCTTGTATCAGAGTGTTTTTTTCCCACTGTTAGGCTCCAATATGGTAAATGTCCTATTCAGTGGAAACTGGGAAGACTGTAATTATAACCTCCTGGTCTTTGTGAGTTATCATCCTTTGGGAGAAATGCCAATGATGGCAGGTGCTGGGTTAAAGCGCTGCTGCGAACAAAGGAGAAAAGACAGAGGAATACAGCTTCACCTAAGGAGAGGAGCTGCAAAAGCCTCCCAAAATCATTTACGTAAGAAAATGAAAGTGCAAGAATAAACAAATGCTTTGGCAAACCTCTGGTTTTTTCCATAATCCTTGTTAAATGTAAATACGTTCATCCATCTCTGCCTACGGTGCTTACATGCTGAAAGAGCAAATCAAAACTGTTATGAATTTTCATGACAGTGAATTTATTCCCGCTAAAGGTTAACTTTCTTCCACTGGGGATTTGGATTTCACATTGAATAACAAAGGAAGCAAAAGCAAGCGGGTGTCCACTCCGGTCAACTGTGGAGCTAGATCTTTGTCTTCTATTCTGGGTGTGGGAGCCAAGGTTAAAGCCCTATTTAACCTGCGCCGCATGCTTCTTCCTGTCTGCATCTTCTTCTTGGGTTTTCTCCACTTCCATCCATCACTCATGTCTCCTGCACTCACACACACTTCCCACTTGGTGTGTGTACTTAGCCCAAGGCCGTGGGTAAAACACAAAGAAGGAGAAAGAGAGGAAACTTTGAAGACTTCCATCTTTCATGTGAGGAATTGTTTCTCATCCTAACATCAAAGAGAATGAGAGTAGCCACAGAGGACCCAGGAGGTGTCTCTGTCGAATCACAGGACTTCAGGGTTTTGAATCAAGGTGGCTACGCCGCTCATTTTCCGAGGCCTGTTTGTGATCTCGGCAAAACTTTTCAAAACTTCCACAATGTGACCTTGAGAAGTATCAAAGTGTTGCTAAAACCCACAGATTTTCTGCTTTAGTCTCATCTTGTTGGGGTTCTGACTATACAGTGACTTATAATCTTCTGGTTTCAACTCTTGCCTTGCCCCCAGAATGCCTCACAAGGCATCCTGCAGTTCGACACTTCTCTCAGCGTTGAATTGATTTGAATTTCACACCGCCTCGGGCCTCAACATTCAGATATTAAACACATATCTCAGATACTCAGATATTTCTCGCTGTCAAAACAGCCTGGGTCGGCAACGCTGACTTGTAAATCAGAAACATTGTAATCTGCTGTGACTGGAACTTGTGAATGCTCTCTCTCTGTCTGTCTGACACACACAGACACTCTTACACTCTTTTAATCTCTTCAGAAGCAGCAACTGACTTAAGCCCACAGAGCTCGTCTTTGTGTTGGTGTTGGGAAAACTTCAAAGGTAGTTAAACATCACAGAGAGGTTACGGAGAGGGCTCCAACCTCTGTCTGCAGGCCGTCGCACAAAGACAGTGTTTGAGAAATGATAAAAATCTTAATCAGAGTTAACTGCACTCCCTGAAGTGTCACTTGTTGAAAGACAGAACAGTGGACCTTCTCGACTAATGGAGTAGAGGAAAAGGGATGAAGGGGAGGAGCAGAGAATGCTTAGCGCCTTGCATTTCCTCTGCCTTCACTGCAGCGAGAGCTTTGGGAACTTCTTATTCGCTGTCAGGGACTTGCTTGTTGTCATCTTTTAAAAAGGACATTGCTATTTAGATGATGACAGCAATTCATTAAATTCTATTTAATCTCCTGTTTAGGCATAATCCCATTAAGTCTTGTGTATGTTTATGTTCGAGAGGCACTTGCATTAATGGTGTTATTCAGTATTAAAGCATTCATGAGACAATTGTGAGTCAGTGCGCAGCATACTGATGAGCCAGTTAAGATATAATTAAACCCTTAATTATATCGTTCTGCACCTCAGGTATTAACACTGATGTACTAACCTATCCACCTCCCTGCATACAAACTGTAATATTTAATACTCACAGGAAATCAACAGAAATTACACGTCCCTGGGAACATTTTTCACTGTTTGATGTCTTAAATTGAGTCTTCTATTGGTTGATTTAATGGGTGATAGACTTGTTAAAAAGCACTGTCCAACAGCTAAAACAATTAAACCAAGTCTGTGTGAATTTCATTGCTATCCCTGACAGTGCAAGTTTACCACAAAAACAAAACGCAACTGATAGAAATGGGGATTTTTCTGTGGATAAAAACTGTAGTCTGAACTCTTGTGTGATTTCCTCTGAAATGCTGAATGCTGTTAATTAGCGCTCAATCTTGATGAATCACTGTTATATAAATGGTGACCCACTCAAGTGTGTTTTATTGTGCTGTGACTGCTGAAAATGTCTGGCAAGCTTCTGACTTGTATGGATGATTAAAGTGCTGTGTGTGTCGCGATATGTGTTGTAATTCATCCAGTTATAAATGCAGGCATTGGTAATCATTCACAAATGTTTTAGCACACAAAAGACCCTACATAGTGCCACCAGAGAACAAAAGCTTGTATCTACTCATTGAGTGGCTCACTCACGGACATCGTCAGCGTGGCCATTTAAATTCAGTTCAAAGTAGAATAATGACAGCTGAATGTGGGTTAGACAGGCTTCAAAAGCACAAAAGGATGAGCTGCTGTGATATGAGCTTCAGTCTCACGTGGCCAAAAAGACAAAGCAAAGCTTTTTGTAAGAGCCAGTGATGGCAAGAGGTCTTACTGAAAAGCATAACCAAATCGTAAAAATGGATAAGTAAGCAGCAAATGGGTGTAGAAAACAAAAGTGGTCCAAGAGAACAATAAGCTAATCAGTGGAGGAAATTATGGCTCATGGCTTGACGTCAGTCAGGGAAGTGCGTAATGCCGGGAAAACATCCAGTTCACTGTTTCTATTATGATTCACAATGAGCTGCGAATAATTCATCTGCCACACAAAGGCCTATCACAATCTTTGGCCAGTAAGAACCCTTAAAGTAAAATCCAGTGGCTAATACAATATTTAAGATATTATAATGACAAGAGTTGAAGGATTAGTTGATTAAGACTTTTTTTTTCTACGCTCCAGTGCAGTCGTTCTGCCTTAAAGGGCTACTTCACCAACTTTTAACCTAAATCCTATCATCCCTTTTTTATAGGATTAACCTAAATCCTATCATTCTACTACAGGGACATATGAAACTACGAGCATTAAATTTCCCAAAGAGATCGCCCTCACAGGCTCCTGAAAAACTTCACCTGCCAAATGCATCATCTGACAGTAAGCGGAGTTCATGTTGAACTAAAGCGTCTATTACCTCGAATCTTGTCGGCTCGCCTCCAAGCGAGGGTAATTTGAAAGGAGAGATGTCTCCATAATCAGACAACCAAGAAATCCCTCTTCTATCTTTTTTTCCCTCATTAGTGTTGGAAGAAATACGACTGAAAAGTCATGTGTGATAGTTCTATACTGACCACATTCATGAGAAATGGCCGTGGAGCGTTCCAGTTGGCACTAGTTTATTGATTTGGTTTCGTTTGTAGAGCTAATATGGGGATAGATCAGCGGTTAAACAGACCTTTCCAAACTACACAAGCTCAAGGTTTTTTTGGTTTTGTGTTTTTTAAAAATTTACCAGAAACTCAGATCAAAGCTACGGTTGTGCTCCTCCATGAGCATGTAGCTGGACGGACTCGAGGTGATGGAGGCAGAATGCATTACAATACTGTGACAGTGTTACAAAGTTTGAAACCAGAATTTGACTGTAAACAAAAACAAATATTTTCTCAGGCAGTATTGAATCTACCTGACAGTTTTACAGGTAACACTCATGACTGACATGGCATCCCCAATAACGATGGAGAAACATTCCTTCAGCTGCCTTCCACACTGCCACATGACGCTCAGGCTCGGGCTATCATGACTTTTGGCTTGACAAAAAGAAAAGTAATGTGACCCATAACACCACCTTGGCACACAGGTGTCAGAGAGCTGCCTGCAGCTGAAAATAAACCTTGCAGAGCAGCTGTCAGACAGTAGGTATTACCATGAAATCCTGACATGGAGGGACATCATTTCTCTCAATAAACAACAGAAGTTCTCATCTAATGGTGAAGAAATATCAATATGTTGTTTTGGAAACAGGATGTTGGGGGAAAAAAACGTGGCTCCTCAGATTTTAATTCACAGATCAAGTTTTTGTTTATCAGCATGGAAACTGCGTCAGCTTCAGTCATGTGACACGAGAAAACTCATGCTGTGAATTATAATGAGTGTGTGGAAACAAGAAATGTACAGCTGCTACCTGGAATATGTTCATAGGCAACCTTTTTTCTACTGTAAGCGATGCTACTTATAAACCACACACAAGCCACTGGGAGGTGGCTGGGGTGGGTTATGGGTTTTTGCAATATTAAACCAAGACCATCTTGAGCACCTTAATTGTGCTTTTGCTGCTATGAGCAGGAAACGAATGAGATACCGCAACAAGGCCTTTCCAGTTCTCAGTGCTCTGAAACCCACCGTTTCCACTGCCTTGCGCTTTGCCATGGCAACTTTTCCAAGCCAAGCCCCAAGCACCGCACAGCGAGCTTGTGGCCAAACTTCATACTGGTTGAACCTTGAACGCAAGCTCGCTGATGTTCAGTGTCAACATTTTGCAATTAGCTAATTACATAAATTAACAAGCTCATTATTCATAGAAATAAATGTTAAATGTTTCAAATAAAAAATGTGTCAATTTCCTGATTAAATCTCCTGATGTTTAGGAGACAGGGTTGAAAGCAGATATTACGTTCAGCACAACACTGTTTCAGCTGGGATTAATCGTGTTAGCTGGTTAATGTCGACTAAACAAAGGGCTGATCGGGATGGAGAGAAACACTGCTGTTCACCTACGATGTTGCTTTGCATCTTATATCCTCTCTTATTCCCCATTTGTTCAGTTCTATCATCCACCCAGTTTGTACCATCTATCTCTTTACTCTCTCCTTTATAACCTTCACTGCTACATTATTGTCCTGTTCTGTTTAATAAATCTTTATCATGTGTGTTCCTTTTCTCTCCCCTCCCTCATTTCCCATGTCTCGTCCCCTGTTGTCTCTCTCCATCCCTCTTTCCTTCCACCTCTCCCCTTTCCTTCTACCCTGGATAGCTGCTGTAATGAACCCATAAATTGGAGCAACACAGCGGTGGCTACAGGTCGTGTTGGGGGAGGATGGATGTAAAGGGGGGAGAGTTGAGCCTGACGGAGAGAGAGAGGTAAGAGGAGGAGAGAGAGCAGGGGGAGGGGGAGGAGGGCGAGGATTCATTCCTGCAGACAGAGCAAGAGATATGACTCCAGTTGGAGAAGAGACAGACTACAATTGGAGAGACAGAGGAGGAGGAGGAGGAGGTGCAGAGATGGAGGAGAGACAGAGAGAGGCAGGGGGGAGGGGCATCGGGGGAGGAGGCTCCATAAATTGGTTCAGGAATTCATTTGCACTAGGTAAGGTATAGCCTTGGAACATGCCATCCCAGTCAGATGAGAGGTCCTGTGGAAGGGAGACTGATCACAATGGCAGCAGATGGTGGAGAGTGGTGGGGCTGGTGGTGTTTGAGGGCAGGGTGAGCGATGGGAGGCGAAGGGAGAGGTGTAAGGTAGGGTGACAGGAGTGGAAGGAAATATAACAGAGACGGATGAGGCTGAGACAGACTCACAGACAGACCAACACGGAGCTCAAATGTACTGTGAAACACAAGCGGCCACCTGGTAACAGGGACGGCCCCACTGGACTGCCGGATAACGATGCTGTTGGGTGCTAAATATCATCAGTGTGTGAATACTCATCACTTTGCAGCATTTCTAATTACTCTGGTGGTGTCGGGCTAATACATATTGGCAGCACTGTAATATTCATTAGCAGATAAGATTCCACAATGTCTCCACTGCAAATGAAAAAGTTGGGGAGTAATTGTAATTTCTTTTAAATCACAAACAAGCTTGCAAACGACTTTGGATATGAGCTAATGCATTTTCACTCAAGCATAAACTTTTTTTCCTTTTACTTAATTTGAGAGATTGATGGTTTGGTTAAATGTTTATCCCTCATTTCTTGTGTAAAATAGGCTGCATGGATTTATCTCTGAGGCATTAAAATGCAGATAAAATGACTCATTTACTTAGTTTCTGACTCATATATTGATTCCATTTTCACTTTCCCATTTGCAGTTTGCTAAGTTTTCACAGTACAGTTGACACCTGAAGCCAATAATACTGAGGGCGACAGGAAGGAAGAGGAGGCAGGATGGGTGGAGCGGGAAATGAACACTGTTGACTGTGGTGCTCAATTTGCCATGCTGAAAAGCATTAAGCTGTATGGAGGCAAAACTGTGCTTAATACCATCAAAGCAATAATCAAGGCAGGAAAAAGGCAAATATATAAATAGCAAAGAAAAAAAAAAGACCAAGCCATGCAAAATATCAAGAACTGCTCACAAGAAACCAACACAAGAAAATCAAACGAATCTCATCAGAGCTGACTCGTGTAGAAAAGGAAAAAGAAAAGACTGTTGAGCTGAAATTGAAATAGAACTGATAAATACTGAAACAAGCCGCAAAGGTGTCTTATATAAATGATAATAATAACAATAATGATCATACAGAAAAAACAGCAGGAAGCATTGAAATTGAAATGTGAAGCCCTGTTGCCGTTACCTGAGCATGGGACGCCCACATTACCCCCCGAAAACCTAAGAGAAAAGATTCCTGGAACTTTAACGAATGCAAGACAGCTTTTCGCTTTTGATACGTGTGATTCTCAAAGTGAGGCGTTCCCCGTCATTCCTCGTGAAGCTCGGGTAATATTCCTCCCGCTCAGGTAAAGGCAACGAGGGGAACGACAGCATGTTGTGATGCTGGCTGTAGGCATGCTGTCTGAAGTTTCTGCCACCATTGTGCTTGGATCTACCCACCGGTGCCTTACTGCTTCCAGCTGACGTGCTGCAGTCACTGCCTCTGTTTATTCCACACACAGAAGGTACTGGAGTATTGTGACACGACTGAACTACCTTAATTTTAGTGCTTGTTAGTATGGGACACAGTATGTTTTCAGCTAGCCCTGGTTTCTGCCTCTTGTGTATTACGGTTGAGTCACACGACTGTGTTCCTGATATTACAAACATACACCTGTAGATCCTACCACTTATTGCTGTTTTTGAGGCATTTCCAAAAGTCCCCGAAGACTTTTCTAACCATCTGGATGAAAAGATATTCCATCTGCTGCACCATTAAAAAAAAAAAAGATTTTTAACCTGTTCCTCACTTTGCAACTGAACAGACTAATTTTTAAATCTTGGCTCACATTGTACAAATTGAATAAGGAGATCCAACTACTATCTTCAGCGCAACCTGAGGAACAGGTTGCAGAACCTTTTCTTACAGTGCAACAGAAAAGTTTTTCAGATGGTTAAAAGAATCTTCTGGAAATACCTTTAAAGCAGCAGTAAATGGTGTTAAATGATCCTTTTCAGAAACCTCAATGCTTGGCGCGGTGACTCACATGTTATATTAATACATAAAAGGCAAAAATTGAAGGTAGTTTTTAGCATGAAAAAAACAGTGTAGCACTTTTCGAGCAAATTAAATTGCAAAAATCTTTTGGTCTTAGCAGGTTAGCTGCTCTGATTTTCTCTGTGTCTTTCTTTATATTCAATATGTCCATACAAAGTCCTTTCTATGCTAGCACTCATGATGAATCACCATTATTAATAATCAATATCTCCTCAAGGCCATGGTGACGCTGCCTCTAATAGCATGAACTATGAAATGTTGCAGGGACGTGTTGCATGTTATTTTATTGGGATGTGTAATAGGTCTGCCTCTCTGTTTTATTAAGGGGCAGAACATGGATCAGCAGCACTGCAGTGACCTTCCCCCCGCCCCCTCCCTGTGTCGTCCCCATCGTCTCCTTCCCCTCTTTCCTTTTCTCTCTGTCTCATTTATCCAGCAAGTCGTCCTTGAGGCGGTACAGCATTAGGCAGGTTGTTAACACAGGAGAAAAGGGCGTTCAATGTCATGTCACTGTGTCGCAAAGCATGAAAGAGCCGGGGACTGGGCCATCTTCTCCAGGAAATAAATACATTGCCATCTTCCTTTTCAGAGTGTAATGGTCTGGATATTACATCTCCTGTGGGACATTACAGTCTACGGATAATAAATCCATCCTGCGGTGTAGGCATGAGCGTTTGCGTGTGCGTACATGTCTAAATGAGCACAGACTGTGTATGTGTCTGCATATGTATGTACCCAGTAGGTGTGTTTGCGTACGTTTCTGCGGGGGGTTGACGTTCACAGTTTGAGGCAATTTGTCCCCTAGAGAGAAAGTGATCCACTATCTCTACACCTCGTCAGCTGGAAGCAGCAAGGCAACCGTAAATCTCAATTACACAAACCCCTCCCTACCCCGTCCTCCCTCCCCTCCCCCCTCCCTTGCCACAGGTGACAATGGACCAAATTGACTGCTCGCTGTTGTGTTCCAAGGCTTACCATTGGCTTCGGGCTGAGTCTGAGAGGGCACAGCTACGTAGGGGTCCTCCCCTTTGTCTGAGCTCATGGGGGGGTCCTTCCGCTCCACCATGCGGCCCCGCCCCAGGGGGCCCTCGGCGGCCTCGGGTAGGGCCGAGGTGGGGAGTGAGAGGGTGTGGTGATGGTGGCGGTGATGGTGGCCTGCCGGACACAACACAGGTTAACCAACGCTCGGGGCAGACAGGGAGACAGGCTTCAGTGCACAAGAGCACAGGCCAGCGAGGGGTGTGCACACACACACGTACACACACACCACACACACATATATACACGTCTATTCCTTTTTTGAAGCATACGCACAGACACAGATACACACACACAAAGACAGCTGCTGGGCTGTGTGAGGCAACAAAGTGTTTCTCCCTGGTGACCGGGGGCAACTCATTAGCAAATGTGTATGTGTGTGTGTGTGTGTGTGTGTGTGTTTCTCAGGATAGACGTGTCCTTTCTTTTTTCCTGCCATCCTCTGCCTCTCTCTTCCTTTCTCACTCTCTCCCCTCCTGTTCTGACTGACATGTCAAAGCTCCGTTGGGCCTGTCAGAGCAGAGCAGAGTACAATCGTATTTCTCCACACTCACCATAGGGTGCCTACCTTTGATATGAAGGACAAGAGACAAACTTTCTTTCCATCGCTCCTGTCGAGAAGTCTGCCTGTAACTTTTCTTCAGCTGTAAAGCGCTTTAAACTCTGTTCATGCTCTTCCCCGCTACCTCTCTCAAGCTTCCTGCTACTTTAAATCCAACTTTTCAAGCAATGCTCAATTCGTTCTGATGTGCGCCGCTAACTTCTTGCACTTTGAATCCCAAAGTTTGTTTAAAAGCCAGAACAAGAAGTCGAATGAAAGAAAGTGACAGCTGTTTTGATAACTGATCAATCATTTTAGGCATTTTTAAAAGCCAAGATGACAAATATTCTCTGGCTCCAGCCTCAACTGCTAAGATTTCCTTTAATCAATTGAGAAAATAAAATAAAAAAAATTTCTCCAGTAATCCCCCCCATCCCTCCTTTTCTTTTCTTTGTTGTCTGCTTCTCTTACGTCCTCATAACCCCTCTTCTCCTCCTCTCCACTCTCTTCTCCTCCCCTCTTTTCTTTAAACCAAAGATCTCACAAATGTTTCACATCTGCACCAGCAGTATTCTTTATTTAGCAAGACCCTCAGCAACATGGCTAAATCAATCATCAGAAATACGTCATTAAGACTTAATGAATTTTGTCTGATCTGACTCCTCCCTGTAATTAAATTGCTTAATGGCTAAATGAACGACTGGCCAGCAGTTGAAGAGGGTGTCATAACACAGCCAGGAAGCTACACCTACATGATGAGACTCTTAACAAGACTAGCACACACAGAGTGTCTCCCTGTGGAAACAAATACACCTTAAGTGCTCGAACGCCGTAAAGTTTGTGATTATCTGACAGTTGCAACAAGTACAAGTACTCTTTCATCTGTGGGTGATGATCACATCTATCTCCACTCCGTCCATCACTGCACGTCTCTCAAACAATCTGTGTGTATTCCTGCTTCCGCTGTTTTCTCATTTCCTTTCATAAGCGGTATTTGTGCATACTAAGCTTTGTCTGACTGTTTATTTTTGAACCATGCAAATCACATCACCATCCCACATGCTTACACTTAAGCCACCCTACACAATTTTGCAGTAGCTATATATTGTGTTTAATATAATGTCTTTAAGCCACACGTTTAAAAAAAAAAAATCCACCCTAGATGAAGAGTGACAACGCTTTTATCAACAGCCTCTGTGGAGCTCAACCCCCAATTCCCATTTTGACACGCTCTCTCCACGGAGGAGGTGACAGAAGTGTGTGTGTGTGTGTGTGTGTGTGTGTGTGTGTGTGTGTGTTTGCAAATGTGCGAGTGCCTTTTCAATATGTGTTTATGCTTATGTTTGAAGAGGGGGGAGGCATTCCAGGGGACTAACGCTGATGCTGCTGGTAGACTACGCACAGCAGACACCCGCACACAACACCACCCAGAGCCTCCTCCTCCTCCTCCTCCTCCTCCTCCATGTGGCGTGGCAATCATTAAAATGATTTATTTAACTATTGGCCCAAGGCTGAGAGATTAGTGTGACAGGCCTATTTTATAATTCATCCCCCCACCGCCAGGGGAAGTGCAATTCAGGCAGATGACACACATAGAGAGAGAGAGCTCGGAGCCTCAGTGCTCCTCCACGGATCAGGGGAAAAAAAGCCCTAAACTGCCGACGGATGCACATCCCTCTCTTTCTACAGATTAAAAGCAAGGCGAGGATGTCTAGTCTGGAGTAGGGGAGAGGAGAAAGGAGAGGGGGCATTTATTTATCTTCAAATCCATATCATCCACTGGCAGATAGACAGAGGGGCTGGGGCAATGGCTGAGACTTTGTTTGGGAGGTTGTAAAGTGGGTGTTGGTTGTGTTGGTTGTGTTGGTTGGTTGTGTGTGTGTGTGTGTGTGTGTGTGTGTGTGTGTGTGTGTGTGTGTGTGTGTGTGTGTGTGTGTGTGTGTGTGTGTGTGTGTGTGTGTGTGTGTGTGTGTGTGTGTGCCTGAAGACACAGCCAAGCCTGTGGGAGCATATTCAGCACTATAGGGGTGCACACCAACACAGATGCTTTTTCTGACCCTGGATGTCCAAAAGGAGGGAGAATCACAGTGGGGGTACAGCCACAGGGGGGTGAGAGAGAGAGAGCTGGGCTTTCTGGAACGACTTCAAAATATCTATTCTTGTCATTCTGTATGGATCTGACTGTTTTGATCTGGCAGCTGCGAGGTGAGAGAGAGAGAGGGAGATTCACTGAAAACCAAACTAACGCACCCTCTCTGATTAGATAAAAATGAGGTAGATGTGAACGTAGGTGTGGGCACTATGGATAAGAGTGACTTTGCTGCCGGCAAATCGTGTGTGTTTATCATTTCTTAAAAAGGCTTGATCAATGAAAATCTTATCAGCCAGCAGTGAAGTGTGATTGTGATATTATGGTGTGTGATTAGGAGGGTAAACGTATTTGCAGGAAGGAGCCAGCGCTAAAAATGTCTTTACGAGTTTGTTTACATTAGCCTTTTTGAAATATCTTTTAGTTTGCACAGACTTGGCGGCAGTTGGCAGAAACGTATCTGATCTTTCCTCACTCTAAACAGACCATTTTATTCTTTCTCTCTCTGCCTCTGTTGACACATGTCCTGTTTAATGTGCATATTGAGGCATTTCTTCACCATCAACACCTTAAACCACCAACAACCAGATCCATCCAATTAGCGAAGCAAAGGTCAGGGCTAATCAATGAAATTGCACAGGGGATAAAGAGGAAGGGGGGAGAGAGGGTCTAGGAGGTAGAACTAATAGAATCAGAATCAGCATTAAACATTTTTAATTCCATGTTTCTGATTTCTACATCCTATATTCTAAAGACCAAAGGGGCTGGATGAGGGGAAATACCGCAAGAAATGAAATTGACCGACCGTGCTGTAATGTTTCATTACCTTCGTAACTGGAGGGAAGGTCTATCAAAAAAGAAGGAATGAAATGAATTCAGTTAAAACCTTGAGTCATTAATAACCTGTCTTTACACACGTGGGAGGAGTTTTCATTTCCGTGAGAGGGAACGATTGATTGACTAGATGAAGAGGTGTGGCTGAAGTTAAAGAGTCAGGGGAGATGAGATGCAGCTCCTGTCTTTTATTTGATTGCCTCTACAGTATATGTGGGATACTTACCGTTCAGCGCAACAAAGGTGTCTGGAGGAAGAAGAAAAGAAATAAGGGGAAACATGTTACTACTTGCAGTAAAGAGAGCTAATGCTTTAACATGATCAAAAGCCATGACTTTTAAAGTAATTCAGAATCGACCGGCTGCTCAATATTCTCCTAACTTTTAATCAGAGGTGATCTATGGCTTCTACAGCTAATGAAGGTGCAACACTATGGCTTCCCTTGACTAAACATGCTGATGAAATTGAAGGCAAAATGGAGCGCGTTCATTTACTCTGAGTAAATCTTTGAAATTGAGATGAAATGGACTAAGATGAGTGATATAATGTCAAATTGTTTTGAAGTTTCTCTCGCCAACCGAGCAGATCAGTAAAATATCACATTTGAAGAATCTAAACAGTTATTCTGGCTGTGAAAAGATCAAATATATGTTCTCCATATGTGCCAGTCTTATTCAGACTTCTGAGGCTGACTGGATTGAGAGCCCTGCCTTGTTTTGTGCTTCTAAATGAGCCCTGTGAGTGCTCAAAAGTCAAATCCCTTCCCTGTGTGTCGCTGAATGTTTGTGTTGTGCTTCCGTAAGGATTTGCAAGAAGGAGCCCAGTCTTTGCCCAAGTGGACACAACACTCTATTGACCAGAGGACCAGAGAAACAGCGGGGGGAAGACAGAGGAGGATGAGAGCCGAAAGGGACAGATGGATGGAAGAGGCTGAAAGAGAGGATTGTGAGGGCAGAACAGACGGGGGAGAAAAAGGTGACAGCAGCGAAGAAGGAAACGGAGGTCCGAGAGAAGAGGGAGACTGAGTTAACAGAGAAGAGAGGAATGGTGTGTGGGGGTGGGGGGTTATGGAATAGAGGAGGAAAGATAAGAGTGAAGAGGGCCTGCTTACTTTGGCAGTCTCCCAGGCCATCTGTGTTACCATGCTCCACGTCCTGCTCAAAGGCTGATCTGTGGGGAACAGAGACATCATGGTCAGCAGAGGAAAACAGGCCAGGCCATGCCGGCTCACCACACCTAACAAAGTAACAAAGCTATAGGAAAGCTACAAGAAAAACACCAGCAAACACAGCATACCCTATGCTTTCACACAGTGTAGGCTGCAGAAAGCCCTGAACTGGAACAAAATCAAAGAACACCTAGCAGGTGCCCTGGAGTCCTAAAATCAGTGGTTATGAAGAATGCTGGCAGGCTAGTAAATCCATAGCTGGCATGGGATTCATTGCCAGTAGTGTTGACACAAATAGATTCATGTTTTATTTAACTGTAATAAAATTGTTATCTTGTATATTTTTAAAGCAGTAGTGTGACATGTTGGGAAATGCGCCTATTCGCTCTTGCTGACAGTTAGATGGGAGAAGTTACTGCCTGCAGCCAGTTAGCTTAGCTTAGCACAAAGACTGGAAACAGGGGGACAGCTAGCCTGGCACTGTCAAATGATTGCAAAATCCACCTAACAGCACCTTTAAGCTCACTAATCTTCACTTTTTTTACAGGGATTATGGGCTGGACTATTACTTGGCTCTGTGCAGTTGCCAGGCAACCAGCAGAGACTCCAAGAAATAGTCATGCACAAAATTAAACAAACAAAATATAATGAGAGAGCTTTAGAGGTGCTGGTAGGCAGATTTTGCTCTCATTGAGAGAGCCAGGCTAGCAGTTCCCCCTGTTTCCAGTCTGTATGCTCAGCTAAGCTAACCAGGCTGCTGGCCTCAGCTTCATATGTATCGTAATGACAATCTTCTCGTCTAACTCTTGCACATTTCCACAAAATGTTGCAGTATTCCTTTAATAGATATGGAAGAAGTGTACAAAAACATGAGCTGTTTTTATGAGAAATTCACTTTGTTCAAAGCATTCTCCTATTTCTCAGTATCTGACTTAGGTTCAGTAGAGATATGAGGCTGTAGTCCCAATCACACGGGCCAAAACCTGGGCAGCGAGGGGTAACCATGCTTGAGGGCCATCATATGACACAGAGGGAGAAAGAGGGGTGAGGGAGAGAGTTTCGGAGATGTTATTTTCTGATGCAATCTGCACTGAGACCTGTTTTCTTCCTGAAAGACCACCTAGCAGGCAGTAAGGAGATCTGTGAAACAGAGCGGACCAACTGTCAACCAGGATCACAGTCACGCATGACAGCTTTTCACAGTCCTCCTCAGTTCCCCCCCTTGCTCCTCCTCCTCCTCCTGCCTGTCCACCCGCCTCTCGTCTTCCTCACCCTCCACTGGTCACAATTATAGCATGAAGAAGAATGATTTTCCAAAACAGCATCACCCACTCCTTATCCCCTGATCAGAGGCGAAAGCGTGAACCTGACAACAGGGAGGAAAATACAAGTGGATTTCTGCTGTTCTGTTCCGAAATCAGAGACAAAGCCAAAGCCACGACTTCATGTACAGTATATTTATATGTTGGAGATGAGTGAAAATTTTCACGCTGTCAGCATCAATATCATTTCCTCCAGTTTGACGGAACCTTAATTAGGACGGAGAGGGTAAAACTTACCCTCTTGATAAACAATTTCCTTTCGAAAGCAACCACAATAACAGCCACACAAACAACAACAACCGCTCTTCATATCTGGGGGTACATTTAATCTGCTTATCTGATTTGCTTATCATACACAGACATAATCACAAAGCAGACGCAGAGTTGCACAATTAAACCTGTCTAAGCACAAATGCTATCTGCTGGATTGCAGACTTCGTCACCTCATCCCACCATGCCGTGAAATGCTGACCAAAACACTGGCAACCTTGTGGTCCTGGTTTCCACGGTTGATAATAACATTACATACTGTGGTGAGACTGTGTTGAGTTGAAGATTACAAGGTTCAAATCCCATTGGTTTCGTGATGAATTAACAATGAGCAGTCACACTACAGATGCAGTGTCTGGGCCTTACTAGGTCCATGTGAAAGTGAATGAACCATAGCGTGAACCCTCAGCTCAAAGGTTCAGCTCCCAAAGTGGCTGCATTACAGCAACAGAAGTGCAGTGCGTTTGAATGTGACACTACAGACCGTTCAGCTCAGGGTTAAGATCCCCCTGCAACTGCATAATGCATATTTAAATCAGCTTCAAACATCACTGTACATAACTGGAGGCAGTTAAGGGCCACATTTTATATTATCTTCCATCAGATGTGATTATTATGTGAGATGTGTGGTTGCACAGAAGGGACTTGGCTGCTGAAATGCAGGTCAGGCATAATAGCATTAATTATTCATATCAGAAGTGAATGGGCAGCCAGAGACTTAATATACTGTACGTACAGTGTAAGGTAAGTATGCATAATGTTTCCTCAAAGTCACCCATTCATTTTGATTTATGGCTATGATTTAAAAAGAAATACCTGCAATTACCTCAGACTTTATCAATCATGGAAAATAAGTCAGTATATGTGGGCTGATTTAATCAGTGTAAGACCCCAGCCCTGGTTCAGAGAAGAGTCAGGGCTGGTGACTGTGACAACCCCTTCATTAATTAACAAATAATTATTAATAAGTTGATCTGTTGTCAGTCAAACACACTCAAGCACGTAGTTTAAATAATAACAACCATGCAGAATCATGTGGGATTATATGCATGAGCAGGGGGTGACTGGGGACCATATTGCGGGAGACCAGAGCGCCAGCTGTACATAGGCAGTAGGTATGAGAGGCATAACTCCACATGGGAAAGCTGGCACACAAGCGTCGAGGCCAGATGGAAGAAGAAAGGAGGGGAGGCATGCAAGAGGGAAAGAATATGGCAGAGGAAAGATAGAAAAAGAAAAATGGATAAAAATAGATACACAGGCAGGGATGGGCATATGCAGGTAAGAAGACAGACAGGTTGACGGTTTGGTAGGTAAAGAGAGACAGGCAAGGAAACAGGGAGTGATGGGCTTTAACAGGGTTTTTACTTTAATGAGGAAAAGAAAAAGAAAGTAAGACTGAGATGATGTTCAGGAGAAGCCTATCCTCTGCACTGCAGGGGCCTGTTTGTATGAGCAAACACCAAAATGCCTGTGACACTACGTTCCCTCGCTTCATCATCTCTTCTTCATCTCTCCGTCTGTCCAGCCTGGGAAAAGCTCACCACGGACCAACAGATCCTACTGGACCTAACCCCCCCCCCCCCACACACACACACACACTTACAAATATTGTACAGTAAAGGAGCGAGGTCATCTGCCCTCTTAATGCCTCTGTGTCAGCTCCTGCTCCAAAGTGGAAACTCAATCAGAACAGTCTACTGCAGCTTTACGGAATAATAATAGTACAGTCGGTGTGTGTGCATGTGTGTGCATGTGGGTACGTGTGCCTTTGGTGTGCTGGCATGCCAGACCAATCATTTTGCAGCAGGGGGATCAAATTCGTTCAACGTCAAATAGCCACTGGAGCACTGGTCCTTTTGTTATGACTTCATCTGTAAAATGTTTTTCCCACCACAAAACTCCATATGCTGTTTGCTCAGAAAGCATAATCTGGTTCTGTGTCATAACTACAACCACAAATTATAGTTACAGCGACCATCAAGTTTTCCCCAGTCCTGCATACCCAACC